>NC_139952.1:12326476-12328976 GCF_963454915.1 Gymnoscopelus microlampas | reverse complement strand
GATAGGGGTTTCACAGTTGGAGTAAGACCAGGGCACTTACGAGTAGCTACACAGTAAAAACCTCAGTGTTAATTTAACAAGTGCAAATGAGAGTAAGAGTACAAATGTAACCAAATTGACCCGCTTTGACGGCCAGCAAATCTAAATGCATCTTAGAATCGAACATTTTCTCTGACGTTTTCGCTGGCGACGTGGCTGGGCGGTGTGTGTGTGTGTGTGTGTGTGTGTTTGTGAAGAGTGTGAGTTCTTTATTCCTGCATGTGACAGCATCCGCATGTAACTGTGAGAGAGTACACATGTAAGCAAATGGACCCGTAAGGGTCCATCATGTGTACTCTCTCACAGATAGAATTGGATAAGTTAGGTTTGAGGGTTTCTACTGAGTATCATGTGGAAATGACTAGCGCGCCCCCGCACACATGTGAGTGTGTGTGTGTGTGTGTGTGTGTGTGTGTGTGTGTGTGTGTGTGTGTGTGTGTGTGTGTGTGTTCCCAAATGTCTGCACATCTGTGCATTTGGGTATCTCAGTGGGAGTGGGCGTGTCCTCCTCCACCACATCTGGGGCAGAGCTCTAACACGTGTTTTGCAAACATTATTCCCCCAATAAAACAGCTGACGAACACACAGCGCTCCAATGCACTCCGCAGCAATCCCTCTTTCCCTTCATTTTCTGCCACATTTGGGAACGGACAGGGTTGACCAGAAATACTTGATGCTTGAAATTGAAGTAGCTGCAGATAGATAGATAGATAGATAGATAGATAGATAGATAGATAGATAGATAGATAGATAGATAGATCTCTCTCTCTCTCTCTCTCTCTCGCTCTCTCTCTCACACACGCATACGCACACACACGCACACGCACACACACACACACACACACACACACACACACACACACACACACACACACACACACACACACACACACACACACACACACACAGAATGGGAGCTCTTGAGATCTATGTCTGTTCATCAATACACTACCGGGCGACTCACAACCTAATCGCACCAAACACTCCCGTCCGGCTAGAGTCTAGACTAAGATCTATCATCACTTAAACACCGTTTCCAGTCAGAGCGCCCCCGTCCCCCACCCCACCCCTCACCCTCCTTTTCAAGACACTCAAATAACTCTCGAGCGTAATTTTCTCCTTCTGTTCGGAAGTGGAAATTGCTATGAAATATCTTTTCTTTGGGGGGGATTGGTGGTAATTTTTGTGTGTGTATATCGACTGTGAGTGCACGAACAGCCAGCAGGGGGGCGGCTGGAGACTAGGCTATTCAGGGTGGCTTGTGGGGGGGAAGAAGCGACCGTGGTTAAATAAAACATCTCTTTATTCCGACCCGCTCTCTCGTTTTCGGAAATAGGGCCCTCCCTGTACAAATCAATGAGTGGAGTGTGGCACCTGCACCCACAGCTTGATGAGGCAAAACCGGAGTCCCTCTGGGCTCAATACTAGTGTATTTTCTGTTTTCTGTTTTCTGTGTCGCATCGTGATCTTATCGATCTGCACAGCGCGTTTTTATCTTTTTTTATTTGAATCCTGTCACAGTTTTGGACATGAGGTTTCCATCTGACAGAGACGATTATGTTTCATAACTGCGGTATTGCCGTGACAAGAGAATGTCCCTGAGGGATCACCATCCATCCATCCATCCATCCACTGATCCAATTCGATCCTATAGATCCAATCAATGCTGGTCATGCCACCTGATGTTCAATACTCTCATGGTTGACCTAAGGACAGCAGCGTCATCCGAGGCATATGGTCATATGCTCCACTTCCTCTGTGATGCACTCACCATATGATCACAGCATCCTCAGTCTACTACTGACGAATGAAACTGTGAAAAAAGCTCACAACGCATCACCATGTGACGCAATTGTGTGAAATCATTGTGCAATGAAGTATATAATACACCATAAGGGGTCAATCGATTTGTGGATATATATAAAACAAAAAAACTACTAGAAAAAAACGCTAGAACAATCGATAACTACATAATCAACAGTTTCAGCCCTAATGCAAACTGGCGTTTCTCGTGGACTGGTCTCTCGTGACGTTCGCAGGCGTCGTTTCATATCTGCAAAATATAACAATTAAAGTTATAGACGACGTGTCGTCTGAACCAGCACGGCCAAAAAAAAAAGCAGTTTCTGGAAGATTCCGCGCTCTCGTCATCGGAATCTTTTCCTTATCAAATAAAAAATATTATAAAACACGGGATGATGGCCTATTTAGCGACATGGATGCATGGTTCTCGCGGAGCTATAAAAATCCAGGGGAGCGGCATAAATCTATCGGCCCCCATAAGGTCCAGAAATCTCTTCTGTTTTTTTTCTGACAATGTTTTTAAGATGTCTTGGCAGTAATTTCTTCCCCATCTGTCTCCCCCCACCCCCCCTCCCCTCTCCCCCACCCATTGCCTCTTCATCAGCATCTGGTTTTCGGTACAGCGGGGAAACAAGTATCTTTTACAGGCCAAGGGTTC
>NC_139952.1:12298976-12316476 GCF_963454915.1 Gymnoscopelus microlampas | reverse complement strand
CTGGCTGGCTGCCTGTTTGATGCCCCCCGGCCTAAGGAAGGGCTGCCTGGGCCTGATAGGACCCTGCCGGAGGTCAGGCCCCCGGTGCCACCGACCCCTGGCATGGCCCTGCTCCTGTCAAAAAACACACACGCGCACACGCACACGCACACACACACACACACACACACACACACACACACACACACACACACACACACACACACACACACACACACACACACCTTCCTCCTGCCCTCCGCCTGCCCTCCCTGCCACCGCATGGCTTTAATTAGCCGAGAAAATGCGAAAAACATCCCAGCCCTTGAGAGAGGCAAGGAGTGTGTGTGTGTGTGTGTGTGTGTGTGTGTGTGTGTGTGTGTGTGTGTGTGCGTGTGCGTGTGCGTGTGCACGCGCGTGCGTGTTTGTGTGTGTGTGTGTGTGTGTGTGTGTGTGTGTGTGTGTGTGTGTGTGTGTGTGTGTGTGTGTGTGAAAAAGACATTGTGTGGACATATTGAGCGAGTGTGGTACCATCTTGCACAACACACACACACACACACACACACACACACACACACACACACACACACACACACACACACACACACACACACACACACACACACACAGGCACGCACATCGACGCAGCAGTATTGAACAACACATACAATAAATGAACACACACACACACACACACACACACACACACACACACACACACACACACACACACACACACACACACACACACACACACACATCCTGACCCCGACTGGCCACCCCATCCACACCCATCCCCTCTCTCTTGTATAGCCTGGGTTCCCACCCTCCCTCCCTCCCTCCCTCCCTCCCTCCCTCCCTCCCTCTCTCTCTCTCTCTCTCTCTCTCTGTGTGTCCCTCTTCCCTTTCTGGTTCCTGACCAGTGGGGCTATCTCTACTGGCCCAGCGGTTCCTCTCATTTTGACCGTCCATTGTGTCGTGAGAAGAGGGGAGGGAGCTGGGCAGGGACCGGCCGGGGAGGGGGTGGGGGGAGGGTAAGGGGGTCTCTGACCAGCAGGAACGGCCCGGTTCCTGTTCCTCTGGCAGGTTAAAAGGAGCTGGTGGACACTTTGCTTTTAGCATGTTGAGGGGGGGGGGGGGGGGGGGTGCTAATCCGTTTGTTTTGTTCTGGTCGTTGTGGAAATTGCATTTGAAGTTCACACACACACACACACACACACACACACACACACACACACACACACACACACACACACACACACGCAATGTTTTTTTCGGGGGAAACCGCTGTCGTTAAGGCTGCGTGACATATCCTGGAAATGTATAGGGTGGAAACTGTACTGAGAAGGCATAGAGGCTTCAAACCCTTTGACAGGAGATTGAGACAAAAGGACATGTGACCCGAACCCATAGACAGTAAGACAGACTGTAAAACAGTTGTGTTTTGAGAGTGTCCGCTAAATGCCTAAATTGTAATTGTAAATAATAATTGTACATACATACATATAGACAGACAGACAGACAGACAGACAGACAGACAGACAGACAGACAGACAGACAGACAGACAGACAGACAGACAGAGAGACAGACGGGCCTTATAGACCTTGTCAGCAGCAGTGCATTGCTATGCTAGCTAGGGAACATTGGGTCAGCCAATGATATTCACACACGCGGCAAAACAAACTTTGGAGCCATTTAGAATGTTTACGTTGTCAAGTGTGAAGAGGTCTGTCACACCGACGACGACAGCCGTGCTTCTGCGAGATCTTTGAAAAGACGAGGACGATGCTGTCGAGACAGATGGTGGAAGTTGTTTTGTTTTTGTTTTTGCGTCGAGCCACTAGCGAGCGCGAGGAGGCTGGGTCATGACTCATCGCTGCGCTTCGGGTCGATGATTTATCCGCTAGCTATTGACATTGTTCTGGAAAGGGTTTACACCCCCGTTACGCCCCTGTTACTCTAAAGCCTCTACCCAAAATAGCCAATCTACGACGCATTTTAGAACGGTTATTTTTTTGGTGCACGACACCGATGCACCAATTGTCCTCTTTGTCCCGAAGCCGCATTACACCAGCTTTTGCCAGGATTCCAAGTCATCCATTTTATGCGTTACGTTTTTTCCCTCGCATCGAGTTGTAGATGCTATACTACAGTGGTTCTCAAAGTACAGACAGACAGAGAGACAGACAGACAGAAGGAGAACAGGTCTTTGACGGTGGATGATTTTCTGATAGCACAGGTTGTGGCACAGGTTAGGAGTTACACGCACACGCAAACAAACACAAAAAGTTTAAATGTCCGTATGCCACTCACACACCCCATGCTTAGAGAGACTCGCGCCCGAACCACCATCCGCCAGTGTGTGTGTGTGTGTGTGTGTGTGTGTGTGTGTGTGTGTGTGTGTACTGTATGTGTGTGAGAGACAGGCTTACTGCAGCATGTTGAGCGCTAGTGCACTCCGTTAATTAGCCATATGAATGCCAAGGCAAGCTGTCACACTGACTCACTATGGAAGAGAGAGAGAGAGAAAGAGAGAGAGAGAGATTTGGCAGCCGTACAGATGCATCGCTAGCGCCACCTAAAGATGAGAGCAGGGTTTGCGTGGTTGAGGCAGCAGTCTCTCTCTGTGTGTGTCTCTCTCTCTATCTCTCTCTCTCTCTCTCTCTCTCTCTCTCTCTCTCTCTCCCTGTATTTTCACCCTGACTATCTCTAGTTCCATTTCTTGCTCTCCGCCAGCACTCTGCCGCCTCTAATTCTCTCTCTGTCCCAAATTGTTCTTCCCTTTTTTTGTCCTTTCAACCATTTCGGTTTTCTTTCAATCTCTCAACCTCAACAACCCCTTTCACTGTCTGTTTCTCTCCTCGCTCGCCCGTCTGGGTTTGACTCCTCTGTTTTCAGTCAGTCACATTATAAGCATCATGTGTGTTATAAGGACAACTCTCTCTCTCTCTCTCTCTCTCTCTCTCTCTCTCTCTCTCTCTCTCTCTCTCTCTCTCTCTCTCTCTCTCTCTCTCTCTCTCTCTCTCTCTCTCTCACTCTCTGCTGACAGCCCTCTCCACTTTATCGCCGTCGTGAGGATCAGATTGGATAGTTGCCAAATCACTCAGTGCCTGATAAATGGAACGTGGCTGTGTGTGTGTGTGTGTGTGTGTGTGTGTGTGTGTGTGTGTGTGTGTGTGTGTGTGTGTGTGTCTGTCTGTTTAGAGCACCGTATGGCTGCTTCTACCAATCACCCGAGATTCAACTTGCTCCAAAATGAGTTATAGGCTCGGTACGAAGCCTATAGACTGACAATGGGAAGACAGACAACCTGCTCTGTGCTACGAATAATTGCCACACTCCAGACATTATAACCACACACACCCTAGCTCTGGTACATAGCATAGTGGAGTCCTGCTTAACGCAATGCGACTACACGTGTATTTTACTCATTTGAACGGGAGCACGATGTCTACACCAGGGGTCTTCAATGTTTTTCAGATCAAGGACCCTTCAGCTGAGAGAGAGATGAGGCAGGGACCCCCACTAATTAATTCATGTAATTTATTGTCCAGACATTTAACCACTTAAACCCTCAATACGCAGTAAACGTGACCTTTGGCTCTGTACTTGGTTTGCTCCTTTTTCCCTGTACACCAAACCTCTTTGTCGAAAATAGCCGATCTCAAGCTCACAACGCGTTGTGAGCGTAGATCTACAAGCTCTGCTATTTTTGACTAATGTTCCTCAAAATAGGCATGCTAGCTAGGGTTCAAGTGTTTAATGTAAAAAATATATATATTATCACACAAAGATTTGGCGGCCCCCCTGTAGTAACTCTAAGGAACCCCTAGGGGTCCCGGACCCCCTATTGAAGACCCCTGGTATAGGCCTATGCACTACAGTGTAAAAAAAAAACAATATACGTTCGCTACTCACAGAAACAAAGACGGGATTAAGGTGTTGAAAGCCTATTCTCCGCGGTGGGAAGAGTCTCAGATCCCCACCTTTTGTGTAAAAGCCACTGTTTGGCCAGAAAATAAAATAATCCACCAAATGTTTTATTCAGTCATGCAGTTGCGCCACCTACTTACTTACTTACTTGCCTTTGACCACAACGTTATGGAGAACTCCGAACTCCTGGACCAGAGCTACACGCCCTAGCGTCTCCTCTGCTGGGCATAACAGGCGAACATTTGGCGAATATTCTGGGAAAATAGTAAAAATGGTGCGACAGGTTGTGAGCTTGTAGATCGACTATTTTCGGCAAAGAGAGTTAGTGTGGAGGGGGAAATAAAGTGACCAAGAATAGACTCCTGTTCAACTAAGTAGGCTAAATAGCGTTTTATCTGGTTTTATAAAGGGGGATAGTCCATATATGTTTGGAGTTGTAACGTTTTGAAGCCAAGGAACTGAGCAAAATCACACTTTCATCAAAACAATCTGTGAAGAGAGATATTTGGAACTGTTTGAAATGTTTTGTTTTTTCCTCTCTTTTTGATGGTACATACTGTAGCAATGATCAGCTCTGATACTCTGCCAAGTTATTTTTGGGGGGCCTTTTTTTAAGCCTACATTTGACAGGAACAGCGGAGAGAGAGTGAGAGAGAGAAAACATGGAGAGACATTAGAGTGACAAGCAGCAAATCGTCTCTGTCGGGTGGAAACCTCATATGTCCAAAACTGTTACTTTTCAGGATTCAAATTCAAAAGTAGCCTATCAAAAGTAGCAGATCGGCAACGCGTCGGCAACGCGTCGGCAACGCACCGCGCCGCATTTTGAGATCTGTAGATCTGCTACTTTTGATACACAAAAAAAAACACAAAAAGTTCGAATATGGAGATACGAGATTTCTGTCCGACAGCAACCAAATGGTCCATCCCGGCCGGTCGGGAATCGAACCGTGAAACTAACCCATTCGGCTATCAGGGTCCAACCACCAGCAGCAGCTCTCATAGGGGGGCTTTGGTTGTGAGGGGAAGGAGAATGATGGCTAGTGGGGGGGGCGCAAGCCCAAGCCCACCCACACCCACCCACCCACCCCCACACACACACACACACACACACACACACACACACACACACACACACACACACACACACACACACACACACACACACACACACACACGCACACACACCCTCGGAGAAGAAAGTAATTTGTTCTAGCTCATTAGCATGTATTGTGGCGGGCGGGTGGAACTCTCGGAGAGGTGAAATGGGTCCGCCATGAATAGAACACCCCAGTCCACTGAGAGGAGAGGAGAGGAGAGGAGAGGAGAGGAGAGGAGAGGAGAGGAGAGGAGAGGAGAGGAGAGGAGGAATAGTGTCCAGATGGCTTGGGACCTGCCTCACACCCTGGGAGTCTCTGGCTTTCTCTACACTCCTCTGATCGCTCCATTTCAACCCAACTGTGTCTCTCTCTCTCTCTCTCTCTCTCTCTGTCTCTACGTCTCTCTCTCTTTACTTCTCGCTTACATCATCAGTGTGCACAAAACACATGCACAGACTTGCACACACGCACGCACACACGCACTCGTGCACACACACACACACACACACACACACACACACACACACACACACACACACACACACACACACACACACACACACACACACACACACACACACACACGCACACACACGCGCGCACACACGCACTCGTGCACACACACACACACACACGCACGCACGCACACACGCACTCGTGCACACACACACACACACACACACACACACACACACACACACACACACACACACACACACACACACACACACACGCACACACACGCACTCGTGCACACACACACACACACACACACACACACACACACACACACACACACACACACACACACACACACACACACACACACACACACACACACACACACACACACACACACACACATGCAATGTGACCGCAAGGCAGAGTGGTGCAACAGAGTGCAGCCCAGTGAAGCGATCATTTCAACACACAAGCTGCTGTACCTCTCTCTGCTCCCTCTCTCTCTCTCTCTTTCACTCCTTTTCTCCAATTCTCTTGCCATCATCCCTCCATCTCTTTCATCCTTCCCCCAGTCTCCCCACATCTCATTCTCATCCCCCTCTTGTATGGGCTCTGATAGAAGATAAAAAATAAACAAATAGCAGATCTACAAGCTCCACTGGTTCTGCTCCCCCATTCTGATCGGAAGGCATTTTCACTCTGGTTTAGAGGGGTGGTATATAAACCTTTTGATATCGTTGTTGTCGGGCAGAAACCTCTTATCTCTGTATTCTAACTTTTAGTGCTTTTTTGTAAATTAACGCCCGACTTGATCATACTACAGCCTCACACAGAAGTATCAAAAGTAGCAGATCTACAAGCTCGAAACACGGCGTGAAGCGTTCCACGCGACAACAGACGATATTCAGATCAACAGGAAAATATCAGCAGGTAAACTCTTGAGATCGTTTCTCTCCGGTTGGTTGGTTTCTGGTTGGAAAATGAACAGAAAAAACCCCCAGGAAGAACCACTTTGTGCATGTCAAGAGTAATACTCCGATTAAATGCTTTGAGGCATGTAAACTCTTATTTAGCGTCCAACCGGAGCTGGCCGGAGCTCGGCTCCGGAACCTGCCTGCTGCGCTACATACGTTTTTTATTTTAGGCTATTTATTATTAATTCAACTTTCACATTTCCCCCTCAATGTCCTGAATTCCTGCAATGGAAAAGGACAGTGGATGAAATGAAACAGAGTTACGTTCGTAAATCGGTACAATTTAAACACTTTATAATTCACTGTTAGAAAAATGGTTGCGCCTGTGAGCCGGGTGCTCTGACACCTATACGCTCACTACGTTAGTTGCAGACGCCTCTGCATGACTTTTAGTCGGATTCATGAGCTCCGGCACCTAATAATTTACACATTTAATCACTGAAGTCCATGTAAACATTGAAGTTGGAATCTCTGATTTCTGACCTCTAAACCTTTTTTCTTTTGCTCCCCTTCCTTGCCGATACTTTCCTCGTCCATCTATCAGCCCGTCTGTCCGTCCAAACATCTGTCAAGAGGTGGACGGTAACAAAGTACATTTACTTGAGTAGCCTATCTGTACTGCAGACGGGCTGATACTTGAGTATGCACTTTGCAATTTATACCTTTCACTGCTTGAGCCCTTTTAAAAGCAAGTACTGCAGTACTTTAACTCAAGTACAAGTTTGACTGAGCAGTTTCTCTTGTAGCTGAGCAATACACAATTTACAATTACAATTTAGGCATTTGGCAGACACTCTTATCCAGAGCACTCAGCAAGGTAAACAGTAAACACATGCATAGAGACAGTGTAGTGCCTCAGTAAACTTGGATCACAGGTAAACCAAGAACCTACTGTAGCATCAGTCTAACTCTAAACAATGTACTATCAAAATAATAATGTGAAACTATAGGATATGAGGTAACAATGATTATGAACCTATGCATCTGTCTAAATGACTAAATATCTAAGTTACAGCTACACTCTACACTTTGACTATTATAGGATACCAGGTAAATGGACCTATACTGTATATCATCTGTCTAAATAAATATCTAAATTACAGCCCCGCTGTACACTTTGACACAAGTATACAGGGTTGAGTATTACTTTGTCCACCGCGGACGTCTGTCAATAGCCAGGGGAAAACAAGAGTGGGGGCCGTAGAGACCCAGAGGAAAGCTGCTAAACCCATTACACGCTCGCTGGGAGGCCAACAGTTTTCGGCTATAAGCGGATTTGTCATTTGGTCGGTGAAAATAAGACCGGCACATGTCAAAACGTATTCTGTTGTATCGTTATTCACGGATTCCTGGTGTATTCCGATACCGATGAATATGACATTAAATGATACAGAATAGCCCCCGCAGGACGGCAGACTATGTTATACGATGAGGCGTGTTCTCTCTGTGGTACGGGAGGATGTTGAGCGATGTCACGCGATCTGGCGCGGCGTGCAGGTCTGGTCTGGAATTCACTAACATCTCCTGTGCGTTTTTGGCCGTGCTTTAAGGGGCTCTAAGGACAGCAATGTCGGTGTGACTGTCTGTCCAACCCTTTGAAAAGGTTTGAGAACCACTATGGGACACTGTTGTATGGGTCTCAAACCTTTTTGTGTACAAGGACCCCCGAATTGACATGTATTTGGCCGCGGGCCCCCATCTGAAAAGGTTTTGTGCCAGGGACCCCCAGAAGAGAAGATGTATGTAAAAAAAATACTAAATTATTAAAAAATGTTCAATAGTTTATTTTTATTTATTTTTCAAAAATAGCAGATGTACAAGCTTGCAGCGTTGCATGAAGTGACGCGCTGTGAGCTTGTAGATCTTCTATTTTTAAATAGCCAAAGTATAAAATATGGTTTAAGTGGTTAACATCGCAATGCGATGCCATTGTGAGCTTCTGCTATAGTTAAACAATAAACAAAGAAAGAAACAAGAGCTTTTGACTAAACAAGAACTACATTGGAATCATGATTGGAACACTTGATTGGTTCTACACAGGTAACATCATTTGTACATACAAGGTTTAAACCCAACGATAATAAGTATCCTCTCACAGGAGAAAACCTTGTCTGCTTTAAGAAACGCCATCAAGATTCTCTAAATGTCAGGGCTGTAAATCGCTTCACCGTTGCGGGCAGATTTCATTGGGAGTTTGTGTTGTTTTCTTCCATTTTTTGGCGTGTTATGGCCGCGGGGGCTGGAGCCGAGGATTGTGGGTATGTCTGCCCTGTTGCATCAGTTCGGACGGAGGCTGAGGCCATCTCTGGTGGATGTTTTGACATGGGAGAGAGAAGAGAGAGAGAGAGAGAGAGAGAGAGAGAGAGAGAGAGAGAGAGAGAGAGAGTTGTGACATTCCTTCATATTCCCTTCTGTCAGAAAAGACTGTAGAAGTGCCAGTGGGTCTGTTCATGTACTCGTCCATCTGTCTTGCCTGGATATGGCTGTTGTCAGGCAGAAACCTCCTATCTCCATATTCTAACTTTTTGAGTTTTTTTTCCCGTAAACGATATGATAGACGATATGACGATGTGTCAGCTGCCTGACACCGTTAAAACCAAATGTATCCTTTGATGTACGAGTGGTGCCGCGCGCTTAAAACACAGCTACAACCTGCAAGCTCACAACACGCCACAGTTGTGACGCGCCGTGAGCTTGTAGGTCAGCTAATTTCAGCAGCATGACACCACAACAAAGTATAAATCAGGACGATTCAGGATCTTGAAATATAATGGGGCTGAGCTCTACCGTTTTGATTTCCACCCGATAACTGCACCATTTGCAGTAAAATGGTGCAGAATAATAATATCCAGTCAAGTGTGTGGGCTGGCTTTTACAAATGAAATCGAAAATAAACAAAATGAGTGCTTTTAGTTTTTGTATTTTCTTTTCTAGGAGTAAAGCCCTGAGGAAAAATACAATTTAGGCATTTAGCAGAGCGGCTTACGAATGCAAAACCAGAGTAAATGTCATGATCTCTAGTCGTCAACAAAGGTTGATTGATTGAATACTTTATTAACATTTTCAAAAAGTACTGTACAGTTATACAATGATGCTAAAACGATAACACAGATGGCGCCATGGGGCTTGTTTCCATTGTGGTCCTGTGTATTCAATTCATCAAGTCAAGAGTGCCAATAACACAATTCAGCGCCTCAAACAAACTGTGGTAATGACAGAGGCTGCCTTTTCCCCGCTTATACCTTACAGCCACATGTAACCTACACTACAGCATGTTCAATGTCAGTTTGTTTTCCGTGATTACATATTCATTATGTTCTATTTGTCATATACACATATATTCTCATCATGATGCATATTTTCCATTATTTTATGTTGCATCATATTCACCCTCCCCTTATGTTATCATTGCAGTAGAATCACCATGTCCAGTGTTGGCTACAAGTAACGTTGTTACTGTAATCAGATGACCTTTTCGAGTAGCGGAGTAAACTAGCGAGTTAGTTTTGCATTAGAGTAAAAGGTTACTTAGTTACTTTTTCCAAAACAATGGCATTACTTTGTTACATTTAAGACCTATATTTCCCTGTTCCTTCTGTTGCTACAAAGGAAAAGGAAAACTGCTGTTAAATGAATGAGCTCGTCTCTGTCACGGATGTTACACACAAATCGGTGACCGATGGCTGGTGTCCCTGGTCCCAGTTTGACCAGAATGGAACAGAGCCTTCATTAGCATAATTGGTGCCAGGAAGTAAGGAAGAGGCCCAATTTCCTTCCAATAGAGGATATGCGTGTGACATCATCATCAAACCCGGAAGTTATGCAGGAATGCCTACTGAGTGTCAAAAAAATACTTTCTGGCCTTGACAGCCCATGCATCCAAACAGAAAAGTCATATCTGATTGCATTAAACAACATTAAACAATGTTAAACTCATTTTGCATGTTTCTTTGCCACTCGATTTGCCACTCGATGTGCCATTCACTTTAAGCATGCGCATATCCTCTATACGGCTGCTGTGCATAGAGCCTGTTGCTGTCATGACTGAGGCCCTCTCCATCAACTAGATCGATGCACAACAGGTGTGCAGTCGAACCCAGCCCAGAGTCCAATTAGATTTGGATTCAGGCCAGGTGTGACTGCTTAAATCAGCCACCACCCACACCACGACCAAGGTAAACATCAAACCTAGCATCTTTCGAAACAACACACTATCTAAATAACATAGCAAATAAGACAAACAAGGAACAGCCTTGATGTTGACGATGTCAAGATTGCTAGATTGTATGTTGCCAGTGCTTTGTTCAAATTTGAAAAGTGAGCAATGGTCTCGTTCTGCTTCTGTTTTGCGTGACAAGGCCTCAATTTGTCAAACTGTGTTGGCATCTCATCATCTGTCTCTCTGTATCTTCTCTGCTCTCTCCTCCTGACTGTTCTCCTCTCCTGCACTGGTCTCTGATTATTACACATTGCAGCAATAATATGCCACCTACAATCTAACCAGAAATCTCTCATTGTTTTCATGTGACGATTAGATCACAAACATCGTCGATTCATTTTATTCATACACTCAACCAATTATTTGAAAACGCCAATATCAGCTTTTTAAGCTCTGTAGCTTGTAACTGTTAATTGCTGTGTGACACCAGCATAAGACAAAGTATAAAATAGAGCTTTATGCCTGATTTAAATACTTAGTTTAACGCTGGTGTTGCGTGCCGTAAATAGCAGATCTACAAGCTCACAACGCGTCATGAACGCAACACGTTGTGAGCTTGCAGATCTACTATTTACTGAGCACGACAACGGCACGTAAGTAAGTATAACTGAGGTTTTAAGTGGTTCAGTATTTCTCTTCCTTCATCTCATCCTTCTCTTTTTTCTGTCTAGCCTCTTTCTCTCTCTCTCTCTCTCTCTCTCTCTCTCTCTCTCTGTGTGTGCGTGCTCGACCCCCTGCTGCCTACAGAGCATGTAGTGGTGGTGGTGGTAGTGCTGTGGAGACACAGCAGCCCCATTACAAACAAGAAAAATCCATTTGGAACGTCTGGCTGCTGCCGCTCGCTCGGCCAGGCTGGCCCCGCGTGAACCCTCTGGAGTCTCTGGAGCAGCCATGGCCCACATCCCTCTGACCCTTATGTTCTCCTCTCCTCTCCTCTCCTCTCCTCTTCTCTCTAGCATCCCTAGTCGGGGGTGAACTATATAACGAAATATAACCAACCTCATGTTGCGTTGTGTTGTGTTGTAGGAACATTATTGGGACCCTGTTCAACAAAGCATATAGGGTATAAATGAAGTGTATATATAGTTTAAAGGAAGTGTATAGGGTTTAAATGAAGTATAGGGTTTAAATGAAGTATAAAGTATAGGTTTTAAATGGTTACAGTAATTCCCTCTGACTCCTACATGCACTTGGTGTACTTGTTGCCAGGCTAACATACATACAGAGAGAGAGAGAGAGAGAGAGAGAGAGAGAGAGAGAGAGAGAGAGAGAGAGATAAAGAGAGAACATTAAGTGTTTGAGCCACCGGCCAGGCAGACAAGACTTCATCAGTTTTGTCCAAGCGCTGCTTTGACCCTGAACTAAAGTTGGAATGGCCTCCGTTTAAAAGAAATGGCCTGGATGCAAGCCCTGTATTGACCCTCTCTATATCTCCCTCTTGTCCTCTTGTCTCGCTGTCTATTCGTCATTCTCCCCGGTCTCCCTCCCTCCCTCCGCTTTCTCGCTCTCGCCTTTCCACCATCATCGCAGAGTCTGAATAACATATGTCTGTTGACGGGCAGAAACCTCCTATCTCCATATGTTATACTTTTTATGTCATTTAATTGCGTAAATGAATGTCCGACTTCATCATACAAGAGCGTCACGCAAAAAGTAGCCAAAATAGCCGATCTACAAGCTCACAACGTTGGCTATTTTAATTGTTTTTAAATGCATAAGAATAAAAAAGGTTTTGGACATACAAGGGTTCCACCCTACGGCGACAATATGTCTGATATCTCACTCCCTGTCAGCTTGCAGGCGTCTGCACACATGCTCTCTCTCTCTCTCTCTCTCTCTCTCTCTCTCTCTCTCTCTCTCTCTCTCTCTCTCTTTCTCACACTCTCTCTCTCACAAACACACACACGCACGCACGCACGCACGCACGCGCGCGCGCACACACACACACACACACACACACACACACACACACACACACACACACACTGGGACTGTGCATAATCTGTCAGTGCTATAGACAAACAGAGAAAGAAGCCAATTCCCCCCTCAGTCCTCCAGTTAATTGTGTTTACCTGTCTGTGTGTGTGTGTGTGTGTGTGTGTGTGTGTGTGTGTGTGTGTGTGTGTGTGTGTGTGCGTGCGTGCGTGCGTGCGTGCGTGCGTGCGTGCGTGCGTGCGTGCGTGTGTGTTTGTTTGTCTACTGCTAAACAACAGCCGCACGCGTCTGCCAGCTCTCAGAACAGTCTGGGCACTCTAGAGGTGCCACGACACATGCTCTAAACACACACACACACACACACACACACACACACACACACACACACACACACACACACACACACACACACACACACACACACACACACACACACACACACACACACACACATGGCTTACATAAGCAGACGGGGCGAAGCAGTGGATTTGGCTCATTCAATGAGCAGTAGTTTAGGTGTCTTATACTCTCTCATTGTTAATTAGTTAAGTCTCATCGATCTGCGCTCGGTGCCAGGGAGGCCCTGCCACGCCCGCACGCACACGCCAAATCGATGCCCGCCTGTCTCCCCTTTGAACCGGCTGTAAACAATCCTGTGGCATTGTAGTGCCAATTACGCTTCATTTATAGTCCGCCACGACGGTGGTTTGCTTAGAAAATAGCAAATCGTTGCTTTTCGGGGCAGAAACCTCTTATCTCCATATTCTAACTTTGTGTGTTTTTTTCGAAAATGAACGCCCTACTTCTACAGCGTCACACAAAAGCATCAAAAGTAGCAGATCCACAAGCACTTGTTGATCTGCCACAGATGTGCCACTTCAAAACTTCACACGTTACTGTTCTTTCCCTGATAGTGCCCAGAAAATGCATTTTTTTCCTCCCTTTTCTGCCCTTAAAATGCACTGTTTTGCCCCTGAAAAGAAGTTGTCACTACACACCCCCGTTTTTCCCTTCAACAGACACCCATATACATGAGAACAAAAGAATGTGTGTTGAACAAGGTGTCAGACTCATTATGAGGCGAAAGGTGATTTGACCAGTTGCTCAAATTAATTAGCATCATAAAAGCAGTGATCATCAAAATAATTCAGCATTTTAAATGCCCTTCTTTGTCCCTCTTATTGCCCTGGGAATCCCCTGAAAATTTACTGTCTTGGCGATGGCAGGACATGTGAAGTTTTGAAGTGGCACATCTGTACTTTGCTGTTTCCTGAAAAGTAACAGTTTTGGACATAGAGGTTTCCACCCGACAGAGTCGATATGTACAGGCTACCAGTTGTATGAGCCGAATGTTGCAAGCGAGCTGAAAATTGCAGATCAAACCGAAGATAGCAGATCTACAAGCTTCTGTTTGAGCCTTATATAGCAAGTGAGCCGATAGTAGCAGGGCGTTGTGAGCTTATAGATCGGCTCATTTTGGTGTATTCGGTGCGTGTATTCGATGCGTTGCGTCGCATTGTGAGCTTGTCAATCGGCTATTCTCTGCGAAAGCTTTCCCCTTAATAACAGAAAACAGAAAGGACACAGTATTGAGCCCTGAGGGACTCCGGTTACCCGGGTTTAAGTGGTTAAGCTCCTCCGTTGACGGACTCTTAAGAATTCATGTGCTCCGACTTCCGTCTCCAGGTTGTCTGGCTGGCCACCGTCCAGCCACCATCGCCATGTCAAAACCACGATGAAACAACAACACGTAATAACATTAGCAAAACACAGACACGTCAGTGACAAGTCAACGGGAGACGGGCTCGCCAAAAACCGGGGCCCCATCCATCCAGCCAGCAATAACAAAAGCTTTTTGCAAATTTTCTCTGAGAACTGTTTACCTCGCTCTCTGCGTTTGTAAAAACCTGTAATTGTACCTGTTGTACATTTTTTGGCTCGAGAAGACGACATATCCACCACCGTCTGGGCGTTTCAAATCGACAAGCCGAGCATTCCGTTTCTCATTCATGTGTTTGGAATCCTGGCCTGGCGACAACGTATCACACTGGATATGTAATAATATTTATCAAACAATAAAATCTGTAAGCCCTGGCGAGTTCGAGGGGCCCCGATGTGAGCGCTGCTTAACTTTTCACCTCTTTTCGACACCCCACCGCGCGCGCGCGTGTGTGTGTGTGTGTGTGTGTGTGTGTGTGTGTGTGTGTGTGTGCGTGTGAGCACATTAGACTTCTTCGACTTCAAATAAGCCGGCCACGTCCCAAATCAAATAAGCCGGCTACGTCCCAAATCAAATTCCCAGACCTTCTGCGTCTCCTGCCTCCTACACCCCCTCGCCCCCTCCTCCACTATTCAGGTTATTGTGCTCATTCAGAAAGCAACTGTGACTGTTGCAGGTTAATATAGGGGCTTAAATTCAAAACGGCGGGGGAATAAAAGGGGCTTTCTTAAATAGCGGGCTAGCCGCGTTAACAAAACCGAATGCTCAAACAATGCTGATGGGGATAAGACCGTCTGCTAAGGGGATTTGAATGGGGAGTCAAGGCTGCGTGTGTGTGTGTGTGTGTGTGTGTGTGTGTGTGTGTGTGTGTGTGTGTGTGTGTGTGTGTGTGTGTGTGTGTGTGTGTGTGTGTGTGTCTGTGTGTGTGTGTGTGTGTGTGTGTGTGTGTGTGTGTGTGTGTGTGTGTGTGTGTGTGTGTCGGGTGATGAAGGGGGCCCGCTTCTAGGAGAAGAAATGAGAGTGACTTTTTTTGTGGTAGACTTGATAAGCTGAATGGCGTTTATAGAGAGTGCCAGACTCAATGATGAGTCAATGAGGTGAACCTGAATGGCTGGGCGGGGGTCATGTGGGACACAATGACACACATCTCTCTCTCTCTCTCTCTCTCTCTCTCTCTCTCTCTCTCTCTCTCTCTCTCTCTCTCTCTCTCTCTCTCTCTCTCTCTCTCTCTCAATTCAATTCACAAGGGCTTTACTGGCATATGGAACCGTATGTCTTTTTTCACCAAAGCTAGTGTGAAATAAAAACTAAATGTGTGTAGCGTTAACCCATTAAGACAAGTGTGTCTGCTCATTTCCTTGTGTCATCACTTCCAAATGTGCTTGTTTATCCTTGTCCTCTGTGAGTTCTCTCTCCTGATTGGATAACAATGGTATCCCGACCTGACATTTTTTTCCCCCTGTTTAATGAAGAGCTGGAGGGACGGGGAGACCTCTGTTACTGAACAATCACTCTATACCAATGAGTACTAACAGAATATAAAGCAATTTAACACTTATTTTAACAAGGAGGTGCAGGTAGAGTTATCTCTGGCTGACGTACAGCAGTATATGAGTCACTGTGTCTGCATGGGTCTCATACACCAGTGATTCTCAATTTGCCAAGACACCTTCACTTGAAATAAGGAATCGTCCCTTGTTTGGAAAAATAAAAGACTGCATGTGTTCCTTATTTATGGGGATCAATCAATGACACTCAGACACGTTCATATACAATATCATAGGTCCATATTGGACCCCTGGTAGCCCCCAGACCAACATTGAGAACCAGTGTCAGAAGTTTAAAAAATAGAGAAAATAGCAGATCTAATTTTTCACTATTTTCACTGTTCGTCATACCAGAAGTATATAGGGCTGTAAGTGGTTAATGTGTTGGGCGCTAGGGTGGCGCAGTGGTAAAGTGCTTGCCCGAATCCATCATGGTGCATCCGGCTTTGTCAAGCGTGTCTACGAACACAATTGGCCCGTGTTCGGGGGATGGAAGCCAGGCGGGGAGGGTGATATTTGTCACTGCATGTATTCTAAAGGGCCGGGGCGGCGTCTATCAGCAGGGAGTGTTGGGCGGGATGAGTAGGACGAAGGCTCTATACGCCCTCCCGGTGGGGTCTCCTCACTGGCAGGTGAGTCAGTAGGATATAACAGCAGTGACAACACACAAATGTGTGTGGCGAGGAATCAATTGGCATAACGACAAAACAAAAACACAAACATGTTTGAAAAAACATGTTTACGTGCGTGTGTGTGTGTGTGTGGGGGGGGGGGGGGGGGGGGGTCACAGCTTGTGTCAGATGGAAAAGGGGGGGGAGACTCCAAGTTAAAATAGGATGGGAACCGCTGCACTAGCGGGAGAGGAAAGATACATTACAGCAAGAAGCGGTCCGTCATTGAGGCTGTGGCAGTTTGTTGATGACGGTGGGGACACACCGGACGGCAGGGCAGAGTAATGGAGAGAATAACCGGAGCCGGGAGGGAGGGCGGGTATAGGAGGAGCGATGTTTGCCATTGAGGACGTTTGTTGTGTCACAGTGTCAGGGAGAGGAAAGGGCGTTAAGAACGCGGGGGACATTTAGGATGTCACCACGTTCCCCAAAATCGTGATTTGGAAACACGTTGGGAATCGGAATGAGGAGGTTTGTTCGGCATGCAGGCTGCTTCTTGTCCGTCGTGACCTGACTTTAATGTGCAGAGACAAAAAAATGCAGTTTACAGCTATACAACCCAGCTTGAAAGGTTTTGTACATTGCATATTGACGAGTTGGGGTAAAAGCAAGCACCCATCGTGTCACCCGTTATGACATGACAGCGCTCCACTGTCGCGTTGCTTTTTTTCCACGTTTTTTTAGCCACGTTTTTTGCAATGCGGAAGCACCTGGAATTGTATAGGCATTACATTTAGTTAGACTCGGTTCCACATGATACATTTTGTGAAAATAACCGAACAGTCGGTCAGTGCAGTATAGCCGAAAGTCATTCAATTGTCACTTTGGAAATGTGCGGTTACCCTGTATACACTTATACTGTATGTTGGTTTGTTTACTGTTGAGTGAGACAACAATGTACAACATTAAGCTAATCAACTGATAATAATTTGGGGTCCCCTCTGGGGGTCCCGACCCCC
>NC_139952.1:12286476-12293976 GCF_963454915.1 Gymnoscopelus microlampas | reverse complement strand
AGTTTCGACATCGGCCAGAGAGACGGAGAGATGGTCTGCTGCATGAGGCGGAGCTTTCCAGGTGGCTGGCAGAGGTTCTGTGGCAGCTGTTACAACATCTCCACCTCGCCGAATAACAGCAGGCACGGACATACACACAGAGTAGACATAGACCTTTATTGATCCCGCAGGGGAAATTCATGGTCGCCGGAGGCGGCACGGCAGATAAGGTACAGATACAGAGCATTATTGTAAGTTACAGCAGGGTAAAACATCACACACAAAAAACACCTTCAATGATGAACTTGTCTTTCAAATGCTAACGAGAGACGGCTTAATTTACTGTAAAGCAAACTAAACTTGCAATCATGGATAATTATCACCCCAATTTTTATTGTTGACTTAAAGGACGACTTCACCCATTTTCAAGGTCCTCACTAATGCTCATGATAAAATTATTTTTAAAAAATCTACTTGGTCTCTGTCTCATATAGGAGGGCTGTGGACAGTCCAGAAACCCGTCTACCAGTGACATCATCGTTAGGCAGGATTTTTCCCCCAAAAAAGATTACATTTTTTTAATTCCGATTTTTATTAAGGCGAGAACGATGGGATCTATTATTGCATTGCAACTTTCCAGGAATACAAAGCCTGCAGTTTCTATTAGCTTGGATTCCCCATCGTTGATGTCACTGGTAGACGGGTTTCTGAACTGTCCACAGCCCTCTTCTGAGACACAGACTGATTAGAAAAAAATGGTATCATTATATCATGAGCATTAGTGAGGACCTATTATATGAAGATAGGTTGAAAATGGTTGAAGTCGTCCTTTAATGTTATACTGTAATTGTTTCGTTTTTTTGTATCGATAGCTATTTTAACAACCTGCTCAGGGACTACAGATGAAAATGAGCTCTTAGTTAACTCTGGCACATTGACATAGATGTGAAAACTGAAATGTTGATTGACGTGCTTTGTCCCGGTGAATAAATGCATAAATAAACAATAGCATTCTGCAGGACAAAAAATATTCACCATGTCGTTACAATATCCCGCCCTATGCTTTTGCAATCACATAAGCATAGGGCGTGCCATACTTAACCGCAGAGGAGAGCTGGACTTTGTTTGCTTGCCTGCCACGGAGCTAGATGGTGTGTGGAAATGGATGCATGGGGCATTGCTTTGGAAATGGCGTTTGGTGCGATTGTGGCGATATCTACGGGAATGGTGTTAGAAAAAGCTGTTTTAGAATAGGAACTGTTTTAATGTTTTAAATATCAACCTTTTTCCTTGAAGATAGCTTTGAATGTTGGGTTTCTCTACTGTTTCACAAATAAATAGAGTCCAGCTGATGTTAAATCTAGTCCAACAGAGTGCATTGCTTCCAGAGACATTTCAGTAGCGTTTTCTGTATGCGGAGAGAAAGGCTTGTACAGTAACTTAACATATTCCTAGTTCATTATAATTAATATCAACCATTTCAGAATGATTAATTTCCATGATGTAGTCAAGGCTGTGAACCTGGCCTCGTCAGCGTCACAATAAGTCATAGCAGGTGTTGCACTATTTATCTCGGCAGATGTTGTGCTTAATTAACTCAGTGCTGACAGTGTGCTTTTAAAGCCCCACTCCAGACTTCTCTTTCGGTACACAGTATGTCTGAAAACTGTTTTCTCCACTTAATTATTCTGTAATTCTCATGTCCAGTGAGGGCCTCACGGTTTGTGACATTTTTTATTGAAGACTGGAACCTTTGTGCATTTAGGCTCCTGAACCTTTGTATAGCGTTGACTACTGTATCTTTTTGTCAGAAATACCAAATCTCAGGCACAAATAATTGGCAAAACATGGTCAGTATCATGGTCAATGTCATGGTCAATGTCATGGTCAATGTCATGGTCAGTATCATGGTCAGTATCATGGTCAATGTCATGGTCAATGTCATGGTCAATGTCATGGTCAGTATCATGGTCAGTATCATGTCAGTACCATCGTCAGTATCATGGTCAGTAGTATGTCAGTATCATTGTCAGCATCATGGTCAGTATCATGTCAGTACCATCGTCAGTATAAATAGGAACTTAAAGTAAATAATTCCATTGCAATAGAGCATTCCCCTCAACATTGTTCAACACTGTATGAATTAACATTCCAGACTTCACTGAGTGTATGAGGACATGACTGATGTCATTCACAGCATATCCTCATACTTCAACAACCAGACTCCAAAATCATCCTTGGCACAACATTTAATTACTTTAAGTTCATGGAATGGATGGACAATTTGAACGTACTGTACTTTTACATTATGTAGTTTATAGGTCAAATTAATCATTTGATATCCTTGGATTCATACGTGAACATGTAATATGGAAATTCATCATTTTGAAATGGTTGATATTCATTATAATGAACTAGGAGGAATAATGTAATATAAGTGAGATTTAATGGGTAGATGACGATAAGAGATACGTATTTGACCAAGTATTGCTGTCCATGAGTGTGTGCATGCGGGCATTTGTGTGTGTGTGTGCGTGTGTGTGTGTGTGTGTGTGTGTGTGTGTGTGTGTGTGTGTGTGTGTGTGTGTGTGTGTGTGTGGGGGGGGGGTAAAAATGGCATTTATAAAAATGTGATGTCCTCACAAGTATACTAATACAAACGTGTGTGTGCGCGTGCGTGCGTAAACACGCACATACATAGGCCGTCCCACTGTCTCTACCGCCTCCGGCCATGGCCGCTCAATGTAGCCATTAAATCGACTGGGGAATGCCCCCGATGCGAGGTCATCGCCGGCCGCCATCCCACAGTCCCGCTGCTCGCCAGATGTGACCAAGAGACCCCGTTTTAAAGAGAGAGAGGGAGAGGAGAGGAGAGGAGAGGAGAGGAGGCAGCTAGCAATGAAAAAAATAATAAATGGAATAAAGTAGCTCGGTTTTCAGAGAAAGGCAGAGGCGGGGGGTTAAGGCATTTCTTCTTCTGTTTTTTTATTTATTTATTTATTTCTCTTTTTTTCTTGTGTGAAATCTGGTTCTACTTAGCAGCCCCTGGAACGCATTTCATAAATTGCGGAAATTTTTTTTCTTCTTCTTCCCGAGAGCGAGTGGGAGGGGGGTTAATTCCCAACACATGGCGACCATCATGTGATATTTTGAAAACATCGGGCAGTTTGGATGGGTATCCTCTCCTCTCCTCTCCTCTCCTCTCCTCTCCTCTCCTCTCCTCTCCTCTCCTCTCCTCTCACCTTCCCATTCTCTCTCCTTAACGTCGTAAAAAAAAAGACCCACAACTCCTTCTGGTCTTTGATGTAAAACATGAGAGACTTCACTGTCTCTCGAAAATTGATTTCAGCACTCGTAGACTTGAGTCATTTCTTACCGCAGGGCAACTGACACACGCTTACACGCGCACACACATACGCACACGCAATAGCCTATATTGAAGGGATGTAAGCGGATTGTGTGTGTGTGTGTGTGTGTGTGTGTGTGTGTGTGTGTGTGTGTGTGTGTGTGTGTGTGTGTGTGTGTGTGTGTGTGTGTGTGTGTGTGTGTGTGTGTGTGTGTGTGTGCGTGCGTGCGCGTGCGCGTGCGTGTGTGTGTGTGCCTTTATAGAAGGAGAACATGCTGCAGTGGTTTCAGACACCAGTGCTAAAAACGTTGAGAATTTACATGTAGATATCTGTGCACGTGCATGGATGTGTTTGTTTGTGTGTGTACAACATGTACATTTCTGCTTATGTGTGTCAATACGGAAACCCTTAGAAGACAAAGACACACGCTACAAAGCCCTCTCCGTGCTAAAGCTGACATTGTTTACAACATACATATCTTGCTATCTTGTATATTCTATCGGTATTAACCAGCAACAGATTACACCCTAGATAAACAAAACCATGTGCGTGGCTGCAACTGCAGTGTGGTAGGGTGTTCGTGCATGCGTACGTAAGTACGCGTGCGTGCGTGGTATCTGCTAGCATATAGACACGCCAGTTCATTCTCTTAAAAGAGACTTGTCAATGTTTTTACCGGTTAAATAAAGGTTATATATAATTGCTGCTGAAAAGCGACCAGACAGGCCATGTTTCGGTATAGCGTTTCAGATGAACTGTGATAACTTTGTGCAGTCGGTTCACTGTGCTGTGCTACTTGAAACTGTAGCCTACTGCATGCCTGCTGTTCATTTGTTGTAGTTGTGCTAAGGTTTAAAAAATGTTTTAGTTGTGGTCTGTTGTAATGTTAATTCATATAGACAGTATTTGAGCTACAGCATAATGTTTCATTTCATTCAGGAACACTCTGGTCGTACATTTAACCATTTATTGCAACAAATGGAATGCAGTTATACTTGGCTCCGCTCTTAACCACTTAAACCCTATATACTTATTTGACTGGGGTCGCCTTGGGTTCTATTCCTGGTCCACTCCTTTAATTTCCCTTTTATACATCAAATCTCTTGGCTGAAAATAGCCGATCTACAAGCTCACAATGCAAAGCATTATGAGCTTGTAGATCGTCTATTTTCGCCAAATGTTCGTCCTAGAATAGGGACACAAGGGTATAAGTGATACATGCATTATATACAGTTTTGTGACTGTCATCATTTACAGTGATACTGCACACTAGCAGTACAGAGACCTTCTATGTTTTCTCAAATGTTACACGATTGTTAAGTACTTTAGTTACTGCTTCCAGTGAACACTTTCATTTCATAACATGGACGTTGGTCAATACTAAGACGCTTCTATGATTTTCCTGCAAACAGAACATGTTGTTTAGTCATTTTAGTGACTTTGAGCTCTTGCTGTGTGATGTTTTTATTACATTTTGATACTGAATCCTCCCTCTTTCTGTTGCTGGCTGCTGTAACAACCAAAGTTTCCCTCAGGTGGTCTACATTTACATCGTATCCTGTCTTTTCATATATCATATAGTCCTGTCGGTTGAGAGAAATATTATTCTCCTAATGCAATTATTTTATTGCATCATATTTAATAAACTTCCCCAAAACAGACAAGGCCTCGCCGCCCATTGGGGTTTCCGGACCCCAGGTTGAAAACCTTCCCTGTACACCACTGCTTCTCATTGTGGGGGTCCTAGACAGAGGGTTCCAGGAGGTCCCCTAGCTAAATAGGAACCAAAACAGAGCGGGGCTCCAAGAGAGAGATACAAAAGTTTTTTATCAAATAATGGGTCAGTAGCCAGATGTATATAAAATGTCATTCTCATCCATCCATCCATCCATCCATCCATCCATCCATCCATCCATCCATCCTCGGATTCTTTTACAACACCCTGTAGTTCAGTTTGGCCCGGCAACAAGGCGTGGAACAGGGATTGGTTCGATTTGCGAGGACGCGTAACGGGCACACTGAATCAATTTTATTGTTCCTTAGCACTTGCCTTTTCACTCTCTCTCTCTCTCTCTCTCTCTCTCTCTCTCTCTCTCTCTCTCTCTCTCTCTCTCTCTGTCTCATCAGGACTCTATTTCAACAGATGGCTAAAACAGACTTTTACTATAAATCCATTTTCGAGAGAGTGAAGGACTTCTACTTGCATATGTCGCATGTGTTTTATTGCTCAGTGTGTTTGAGAGAGGGAGAGACAGAGAGAGAGACACAGAGAGAGAGAGAGAGAGAGAGAGAGAGACAGAGAGAGAGAGAGACAGAGAGAGAGAGAGAGGGAGAGGAAGAGCATATTTGCATAGGCGTGTCTGTGATTTTTGGATGTACAGTATATCTCTACCTATATTTGTGTTCAGGTGTGTGTGTGTGTGTGTGTGTGTGTGTGTGTGTGTGTGTGTGTGTGTGTGTGTGTGTGTGTGTGTGTGTGTGTGCACGCACGCGCGCGCAAGCACATGTGCGTGTGAACGTGCACAGAACAGATGGTTTTCAGGTTTTCCTGTGCGTTACAGAAACCGCCATATGTCTGCGTTGGCTTTGACAGGGACTACATAAACAATGTTGGTTTATTCATTTTTAGATACTAGTGATTGTATCTTTTTTCATATTATCAGCAAGCTGGCGGCAGGTAGACTAGGCACTCAATTCATTTCCGGAGAACCAGGTCGTTCACAAGGTACTTTTTTTTTTTTTTACCTCACACGAACCCTAGCGTCCCTAATATGGGGGCGAATATTAAGCAAAATTAACCAGTAAAGTTCACAACGCAGTGGCTATTTTTTGAGAAGAGATGATAAAACTTTTTAGCTTGAGACCCAGAAGAGAAATTTTATGTCTCCCCGAGACTGAAACTGGTGAAAATAGCAGATCTGTAAGCACACAACGCTTCGCAATGCAACGTGATGATGTCAATATCATGTCAGTATCATGTCAGTACCATGGTCAGTATCATGTCAGTATCATGGTTAGTCATATGGCCAGTATCACGGTCAGCATCATGGTTAGTCATGGTCAGTATCATGGTCAGTATCATGTAAGTATCATGGTCAATATCGTTCCAGAAATGTGTCCCGACCCACTGTTTGGGAAACACTGCTGTATAGGGAAGAAAAGGAGTGAGCCTATATGCTCTTGTATGGTCCTCTTACAGAGTAAAAAGCATGCAGATGGAGGCTCAGAGTCGCATACAACAATGCTTTGAGGTTACTTCTTTGTGTTCCCAGGTGGCATAGTGTCAGTCAGTTGTTTACTTCTGCTGGTGTGCCCACCTGTGAGGCACTGTTGAGGCAACTGATGTACAATGTTATGCAGCACCTAGATCTGTCAAATAACAGCCTCATAGTGGCTCTAACAAACCCAGTGAAGAGCTGTTATCGGGTCATGTCCAGGCTGCACAAACACTGGCTCAGCAGCCTGCTTGATTAGGTAAGATTGCACTACTTTTATTGCACTATTGTACTTTTTATTATTTATTTTGTATCTTTTCACCATGTTGTCTGTCTCTTATGTTATGTTATGTTATCGTATGTTACCTTTATGTGCTATGGACTCTGAAATTAAGATTATGTATATGTATAGAGCCCTGGGGGGACCCTGGTCAATTAAGCATCTATAGGGTTAAAGTGGTTATGGTTGTCATGTGTCATTTGCATTTCAACCCATTTGCCAGAGAGAGAAAAAAGAAACAAGGCCATTCGGATACATTGAATCTTTATGCTTCAAGACAGGCGCGCTTGCCAGCAGCAGGCTTGAGCTCTGTGAAGCGCGCCCGAACCAGGGGCTAGCCGAGGGAGAGCCTGTGATGAGCCATGCAATGGCCGCACCGATGACTTAGCACCGTGGGAGTTGCATGCCGACAGCATGGGAATCCGTTATAATCGAGTTCAAAATTGCACACCGCTGCTGTCGAGCAGAAACCTCTTATCTCTCTATTTTAACTTTTTGTGTTTTTTTTGTAAATGAAAAAAAAGTTCGAAACGCGGCGTGAAGCGACGTGTTTTGAGCTTGTTGATCTGCTATTTTTGATATTTTTTTCATTTGAATCCTGAAAAGGACACCGGACAGAGACGACACATAGTAGATGACAACGACACCTATAGCATGAGGTACACATGGTCCGCATCCG
>NC_139952.1:12256476-12281476 GCF_963454915.1 Gymnoscopelus microlampas | reverse complement strand
AATCTTTTTCGGCTGGGGGCCCTTATTTGAATTTCATGTGCGTTGGTGTACTTATCAGTACCGCAAGTAAGCGAACGCGGTTGGTACACGTTGCTTGGCTTACTGTAACCCCGTCATGGAGCAACTGCGCACACGAGTAGATGCTAAATTGTTTATGTTGCTGAACTGCGATTGCTGGGAGATTCCACTCGGCGTGATTGAAAGCCATTATTGTCGCCGGGTAGAATGGCTGCGCGTAGAAGTCTCTGCTGGCGTGTGACAAGCCCTGTTGTCATGTCATATCCTCCATCTTGGCAATCATAACACACACACACACACACACACACACACACACACACCCATGCATGTGTCACAAACACACACACACACACACACACACACACACACACACACACACACACACACACACACACACACACACCCACCCACACCCACACACACCCACACGCACACGCACACGCACACGCACACGCACACGCACACACACACACACACACACACACACACACACACACAGGTAAATCCCCTGAACAATAGCATCTCTATTCTGTTGTGAACACTGAGCAGAAATAGCCTATACACCGCAACATAGTCTACACAGCATGTAGACTATGTTCGACAAAGAGATTTGGTGTAGAGGGAAATGACTAACAGACCTCACACAGAGCCCTGGGGTACCCCGGTTTACTAAGTATATCGTCTCTGTCGGATGGAAACCTCATATGTCCAAAACTGTTACTTTTCAGGATTCAAATGCAAAAGTAGCAGATCCACAAGCTTGAAACGCGGCGTGAATCGGCGCGTTTCGAGCTTGTAGATCTGCTACTTTTGATACTTTTGTGTGACGCTGTAGTATGATCAAGTAGGGCGTTAATTTACGAAAAAACACAAAAAGTAGAATGGAAGTGGTTCATTGTCATCCTCATTTCATGTTGTTTCATACCTAAATAAAGATAATTGACCCACATTTGGTGACAGCATCACAGCATCAAAGTTATGCCTTTGCAGGAATTGCAGAAAAAGAGAAAGAGAGAGTCAGAGAGAAAACGTTGTCTTTGATCACCTGCCCCTGTTTCAGCCAACGCTGTTTCAGCCAACGCTGTTTTTCAGCCAACGCGACTCTGTTGCTTTTGTGCTTTTGTTCTGCAGCCACACAATGAAACATCAGCCCAGGAGTTATCAGGGGGGGGGGGGGGGGGGGTGGAAGGGGGGGGGGGGGGGGCTCGCAGTGTTGCCATTGTGTGCTTATTATAAGCGACTTTTGGCTTGCACGTCTGTAAAGTCGCTTGTACATATTGGTGGTTGCAGGTTTTTTTTTTTGGGGGGGGGGGGGTATTCCTAAACAAGTGTAGTTTCTTATCTGGGCTTGCTTCCTATAATGTTGTTTAAATTAGTGTTTTTTAAGCATTTTCATGTCCTTTTAACTTTTCAGATTTTTTTGAAAATGGCTGATCTGCAAGCTCACAACACGCTGCAACACAACGCATTGTGAGCTTGTAGATCGGCTATTTTCAAATAGTCTATCTATATAGGGTTCAAGTGGTCAAACTGGTCGCTTCTTTTGGGCTTGTTTTCGTATATTCCTGGCTTTCTCTTGAAGAATCTGGCAACACTGGGGGCTTTTTGTTGGCACACACGGGCCATGCCCGTTGGCCCGGATAAGATAGGCAAACCGCTCCCCCTGTGTGACTGTGTGACTGTGCGGCGATGGCACCCACCAGACCAGGCCGTATCGCAGAGTCAACAGGCGGTTATCAACGGTCGCCGTGTGGCACATTGTGAAAGAGAGATTGTAATAAAAAAGGAAGAGGTGCGAGAGAGGAAGGTGGCAGGGTGGAGAAAAAGAGAGAGAGAGAGAGAGGGAGGGTGGGGAGCAGGCAAGAGAAACAAAGTGTTATCTGTGACATTGGGAACACATACATAGGACAAGCTGTAATCACGGAGTGAGCATTGCGTGCCAGCAAAGGCGCGCATGCACATACATAAAGATAAATGCACATGCGCGCGCGCGCACACACACACACACACACACACACACACACACACACACACACACACACACACACACACACACACACACACACACACACACCGTATACAGGGTGGTAATCATGGTGGTGAGGGTACATGTTCCAGAAGCTAGGGTGGACCCTTTTATCTCACACTGTTCTCATGGACAGAGGCACCCCATGAGTACAGTAGTGTGTGCGTGTGCGTGTGCGTGTGCGTGTGCGTGTGCGTGTGCGTGTGCGTGTGCGTGTGCGTGTGTGTGTGTGAGTGCACACCCTAGCAAGTGCCAGGCACGTTAGCTTGTGTTTCAATTAACCTGTGCATGCATTATCCTCTGACAGAGTGCTCATCCCCGTGCATTAGCACGCCGTTCTTGCACTTTTAACGATGCATTATGCATTGTGCCAGTCTTCGCACGTAGCCAGAATCCAGACTGATTGCTACGTTCAGCGGATTGTTTTTTTCTCACTTCGCTATTCAGTCTGGGCAGGGTCCTATTTGACTCGTATTTACAAACGTCACCAATTATGTAGGCAAGTCAGGAAGTGTTTACATAGGAAAACACTGGTCCCGCCCCCCCAACAGACCAATCAGAGGCTGCGGGACGTTTTCTCCCGTTTGTGCACGTCCCGCCCCTTGGAAATAGGAGGCTTACCAGACTGAGAACCGAAGTGAGAAAAAATAAAAACACAAAACACAATACAAAAGTTTTTTTGGGGGACTTAGATCCTTAATAACTTTGCTAACATTTTAAACGTAATAATATATTAAAGCCAAGAGAATAAATATAATAATATAATACAATTCAGTGAGAACAATATAGGTTCTTGTCAGGTACAATAGCTTATCAGTTAGCAGCAGTTCCCTGCAAAAAAAACGTGCATATACAGTACATAATTATCTAAACAATAGCAGCAGTGTCACAATCGAATGTGCAAAGGAGTGGAGCATACAGGTATACGTAGAAGGAGAGTCATTGTCAGTACCCTCACTGTACCATTGTTGAACTCAACTCCAATTCAACTTCCAATTTGTCACATAACATGTTTACAAGTGTTAAAAAAAAATAAGAAAAACTATACAAGCTCCCATAGTTTTTTGAAGAAGGAGGGGGTGGATGATAGCTTGTACGAAAAAAAAATTCACTTGTTCATTGCTGAGGTGAGCTGTGACTAACTGTTTTAGCCACGGTAGCTGCTGAGCATTAGCAGGGAGGAGCAGAGAGTGAGCCATAGGCTTAGAATGCAATCAAACTGTCAAACACGCTGCAAGACTATTCAAGTATACTTTCATTTATTTTGATGACGCAACGGAAAGATTCGTCGTGTGAGTCGTGCCCTATCTATACGACTATGGTACTTTGTAAATGACAATGGGCTTCCTTTAGACTCTGCAGCAGGAGGACCTTATAACAAACTAAGGATGTTGGAGTTGCCCAAGCAGTGATTCTCAAACTTCTTTTTGCTTCAGTGCCTCGCTTTTCCTCATTTCTGAATTGAAGTACCGCCTTGAACCGAATATTACATTTTTGCTCCGAAACTTCAAGAGGGCTGTTCTCAGGGCTCTACCACTGATAAGGCTCAGAGACAAGATACACACGCACACACACACACACACACACACACACACACACACACACACACACACACACACACACACACACACACACACACACACACACACGCATGCATGCGCGCACACACTCACACGCGCTTGCACGTGCGCACGCACACACATCCACTTATTTTCCATTCACTTTCCCTCCTCTTAAACCTGGCTAGAGTCAGGGAGGTTTACTATGCTATTTTCAGTTAAACGTCTGCTCCGGCCTATTTATTTTATAAACTCTGGATATAACAGAATAACTGGGTGGAAACATATAGTCTTACGCCTGCCGCTGCCAGCCAGCATATCCTGTACGCCTGGCTCAAACCCTACCTATGAAAATACTCGGGGTCATTAAGAAAAGACGGGCCGAGTGACATGACTCGGGGGTAATTCATCATTTTCCAGTCACACACACAAAGAAACGTACATGCGCAGGTTTTTTAACGAGCCCAAGTCAAACAGAGGAGTCACCGTATCGCACATGGTTGCACTTATACGTCGGGTTTTTCAGCGAAATCGCCGGCTCACATTTTCCATAATTCTGTATATTGCTTCTTCTAATTGTTCCGGGTTCCACTTGTCCCTGCTGGTGTGATCTATTGGTTAGATAAGACCGTCGTCCAATTAAGAACTTTCAGCCTTTTAGGCATTACAAAATAGCAGATGTACAAGCTCACAACTGTCTGCAATGCAACATGCTGTGTGCTTGTAGATCGGCTATTTCTTTAACCACTAAAATCTATATACTTTGTTGACCCTTGTCCAGCAGGACTCTATGTTAGGCTCGACACTGAAAAGAAAATAGTCAATCTATAAGCTCAAAAAAGCATCTAGTTGTGACCAGGGTTGAGCTGTAGGGGGTGGGGTACGGCGTACCCTTAGTTCTGACACTGTGGGAGCTGGGGGCGCGCGTGCACGCACCGTCAGCAGCGGTCTTTAACGCCTTAAAGTTTAAAAACAATAGCCTCTCAAGGTTTGCGCCGTCAGTGGCGAGCCGTTCTCAATAGCGTCTACCTGGCTGCTTTGCATAACATTAGGCTACTCGAGAAAAGACACGGACTTGAATTGAATGTGTTACATTCCTCTCACAATGACAGACAACATCTCTGCACTGCAAGGTGTGAAGGGGGTCGCTTAGCAGAGGACCCAGTTCTCTGAGACAAGACAAAGACAAGTTGTCTGATTATTTTAAGTAGGCCTACTTATGTGTGGGTGAGTCTATGTAAAGGGCTTTTATATAAAATTAAAAGGAAAATACAATAATTAATTTGAAACAAAAATAAAAACAACAAATTAACAATGCAACAATACAACAAAATAATAATACATATGACTACATTAATAATCACATGTTGAATGCAGTATTTCAACTAGCACTGAGCTGAGTGGCTATGTGCGCGCACGTGCGCGCGCGTGACGTCATAAAATACAGTACCCTTAGTTCAAAAATCCACAGCTCACCACTGGTTGTGACACATTTTGAGCTTATAGATCTGCTATTTTTGCGGAAAGTTTGCCCCTGAATAGGGACTTTACTTGCAATTTAGTAGAGTCCCTATTTTTGAATAGGGCTTAAGTGGTGAAGCGCAACTGACATGGCCTGAAACTGCAGGAAATGGTGAGGTTTGATAGTGAAAAGCACTGCATTTTTTGAGGTACCGTAAGAGCTTTTTTGAAAAGACATACCGAACACCGCAAATAGCGCATGAAAAGATATTTTTGGTTTGGTTTTCGTTTATTTAACCAAGGCTTTCACAGCCGAGTGAGTTGACACAGCTAATGTGTGAAAACTAGGGATGCTATCCAAGTTAGCAATCCAAGGCTAAACAACCCTGCTCAAATTCAATATTTATTCACCCGAACGCTCTCTGGAAAGGAAAATAAAATAAAATCCATTGAATTGCCATGCCATGCAAACGACTTGGTAGAATAAGAAGAATTGGTAAAGAAAGGAAGAAACAACAACAACAACACAGTAATCTGGGTAGAAGATCCTTCTGAGAATCCCGCTGGGCGCCGCAGGCTGACGGCGCTGTGAAAGTCTGAGTCTGGTTACCGGCTTGTAATTGGGGATTAACACCTGGGTCAGTGTTATGATTGGACGGCGGGTTACCGGGCGGAGATGAGAGAAACATAACCCCTGAAAGCATGTGAAACTCATCCAAGCCTCCCCCCGAGGTGCTTAAGATGAAGGATAAAGCAACGCGGGCCGGGGTGCAATGCATGCACCGCAGCCAACGCACAGACATACGCTCAGATGGGAAGTCTATCTCTCTCTCCCTCTTTCTCTCTTTCTGTCTCTCTCTCTCTCTCTCTCTCTCTCTCTCTCTCTCTCTCTCTCTCTCTCTCTCTCTCTCATATTCACACACACACAAACATACACAAAAACCCATGCGCACAGATGCAAACAAACACCAGGAGTAAGTAAGTGAAAAACAGATACTATTTTGCTTCTTTGGAATCTGACAGAGAACGCTGTGAGGTGAATGCGGAGCGTAAAATCGATCAGAATCGAAAGCTAAATGGACAACTTTCGATGCACCCACGGAGAGCGATCGTCCCGCCACTTCAGTCGATACCAATGACGCCCCTCGCAGGGTCATTTGGACACTCCAGTGGAGGGGTAACAATAACGCAAGTGAAGCGCATGATTGAAAACAGCTTGACCGTACACCGTCCATTTGCACATAAGAAAAGGTGTGTGTGTGTGTGTGTGTGTGTGTGTGTGTGTGTGTGTGTGTGTGTGTGTGTGTGTGTGTGTGTGTGTGTGTGTGTGTGTGTGTGTGTGTGTGTGTGTGTGTGTGTGTGTGTGTGTGCGTGCGTGCGTGCGTGCGTGCGTGCGTGCGCGCGCGTGCGTGCGTGTTGGGGGGCTACTGAGACAGAATCCACAATCAAGCCTCCTTGTCAGGGCGCTAAGCGACATCAAGCGCGCCCTCCTGCTCCTCCACCCTGAGATTAGTCATTCAAAACAGCCTCTTGAAGCCTCCTCGACAAGGCATCCTTAAACAACCTTGAAAACAAAGTGTACGCCCGTCGCCTCATATGTCTGTAAACTTAATGGGACGGGCCGTTAATGCATCCGTCGGCCATTTATTAGATGCGTGTTATAACCGGCCGGAGCCAAATGCCTGCCTGGCCGGACAGACGGCGATGTCCCTCGAATTCATACTGATGTACGGGAGATGTGTAATGGATGACGGGGGAGGGAGAGGCCGATGAGTACTTTGACTTTCACTCGCTGTTTTCTTTTACGACTTCTTCGAAGCATCGCTGTCTAGCGTTTTAACGGGCTGAAGAGCACCATGAAGCCTGATTTATACTTTGTCGTACGACCGTATGGCGAAAATAGTCAATGTACAAGCTCAGAAGCTCAGTTGAGAGCTTGTATATCGGCTATTTTCAGAGTTTTACCGGAATCGAGAGCAGCTGAGGTGAGGGGGTGGGGCACAGTAGTGGAAGAAGTAAACGTAGAAACTCAACAGTGTAGAAATACGAAGTAAAAGTACAAAAGTATTAGGATAAAAATATACTTAAAGCACAGAGGGTTTAAAGAACGCTCTCATTTAACTAAAGGTATCCCATGAATGCAGTTGAGTAAAAACTGCATTCACTTCCAATCCAACCTTTGGAGTGGAGTGGAAGCATAACATAGCAAAAATAAGTAAAGTACCAGTACCTCCAAAATTGTGCTAAAGTAAGGTAGGCCTCCTCGATTAAATGCACTTACAACGTTACTTTACACGGCTGGCGGGAGGTTTGTTGGAAGACTATCGCAATTAACTTCACTAAGGAAGTGAAGAGCCTGCTTGTGGCGTGTTTACTCGACACTTTGTCCCCGGTACATTTCCAGGCAGGCAGACAGCGCCGGATGCATTGAAGATCACATTGATTAGCATAACAGAACAGCCACTCACCCTGCGGTTTGATCTGAAGCTCTGCAGGGTCAGCGCCTGAATAGGGTACGGTTGCCCCCCCCCAGCGGGACTCGAACCCGCGACCCTAATCACCAGAAGTGCCCCCCCACCTCCTCAGATATTTAATTGCTAACATCTTTCAGATTTGAAATATACATTTTGATTGCTTCTCAGATGTACTGTTTACTTGTGATGGCTGTAATTACGTCTGTAATTGCTCCACAAAAACGATATCGCTATCTCCAAAGCGGCATATTTTGGTTCTACTATCTGTGAACGTGATTGCAATGTGGACATGTTTACGTGAACTTTGTGCACTTTTTCCAAAAGTTTGGGGGAGCGCTGTGTCCCTAAGCATGCTGCAATGTTGGTAAATTATCAGCCAAGCATTCCATAATGTATGGATACGCGGTATGACAGCGTCATAGCAAAAGTGGCGAAAATATCTGATCTACAAGCTGTGAGCTTGTAGCATAGCCGAAAACCTTTATTACCTTAACCACTTAAACCCCAGCATCCCTATTGTGGGGAAAGCTTTCGCGTAAAATAGCAGATCTACAAGCTCACAACGCGTCACACGTGCGACCCGTTGTGAGCTTGTCGATCGGCAGCGAATGCTTTCCCCGCAATAAACAGAAAACAGAAAAGACACTAGTGTAGAGCCCTGAGGGTCTCCGGTAAACCATATAGGGTTTAAGTGGTTAGATAAGTGTTTAAACTGTTCCTCGTTTTGCTAGGGACTACCTGAAACGCCCTCAAGATTAACCCATGTGAGGAACCCGGACCACACTTTGAGAAGTTACTGGGTTTAAAGTCTCCCCCTCCGAAACTCAAAAGAGCGATCCTTAGAAAAAGGAAGACCCGCCACTCACTCACAACAAGACGATGTCTGCAGGCTTACATCACCCTGTTGCATCTCTCCGTATTGCGTAACTCTCAGTGTTTGCAGAAGCTTCTCTCTATCGTTGCTTTCTTTCTGTTGCTCTCTCTCCTGTTATCCCCCCCCCCACTCCCTGCCCACCCCAACCTCAAAGCCCCCCCGCCCACCCCTCAGTCGCCCAATGTTCCGAGCTTACACGCACATTACATCACTCGTCTGCATCGAGGTCATGGCGGTCTACAACGTGTGACGTCTCGGAGAGAGAGAGAGAGGCCCGCGGGTCCCGGGGAGAATGTTTCACTATGTGAGGCGAACAGGACAGCTTCCCACAGTAGCCCCCCCCCTCCCAATATTTGATGTCCTGCTGGATATCAAAAGCAGCCCGGGTTTCGTCATGAGGCGTGCGGCTGTTGCAAGGTCGTTTCAGAGCCGAATCGTCATGCGAATGCACGTACAACGACCTTGAGGTTGAACAGGTTTTATACGTGTTTTTATGTCACAATTCATAAGGTAGAATTACTTCACGCACGGCAGCACACACACACACACACACACACACACACACACACACACACACACACACACACACACACACACACACACACACACACACACACACACACACACACATATCAAAGGCATATTGTTGTTGCAGAGTAGAAAGACCCATCCATTTAGTATACTGATTGTGTGAGTGTACAAGCTCACAGCTTCTAGATCAGCTATGTTTCTTACACCGCAGTGTAAGTAAGTGCAATGACTCAGGCTTTACAGTTAGGGTTAAAAATGGCCAAACAAAAACGATGCATTTATAAAAATGCCATCCTAAAATGTTGATGTGCTCAGTGTACGTGTACGTGTGCATGTGTGTGTATGTACAGTAGGGGGACGGGGTTGTATCTTGTGGCTCAAACGAGTTCCCTCGCCATTCGTTTTTTTGTCTGGTCGCTTCCTGAACAGATGTGAACGTGGAACCAAGGGACAGAGGCGTCAAGGGACAATGTATGTGTTTATGTTTGTGTTTGGCCGTTTGCGCATGTGCGCACGTGTGACTATATACTGTGTGTGTGTGTGTGTGTGTGTGTGTGTGTGTGTGTGTGTGTGTGTGTGTGTGTGTGTGTGTGTGTGTGCGCACGTGCGCTCGTGTGCGTGCGTGCACATGCCTGTCGATGGGCATGCAGAATGGCACAGATGGTGGTGAAATGAGCACTCACAGTCACTGAAGATTTACTCTCGCTCTCGCTCTCTCTCTCTCTCTCTCTCTCTCTCTCTCTCTCTCTCTCTCTCTCTCTCTCTCTCTCTCGGTCTCATCTCTCATTTGACAGTCTGAACATATGTGTCAGTGACACACAGACATATGATGTGGCAAGCTGAATCTTTTCCACTGTAATGTCTGTCTCCTTCAGTTCCCGGGGAGCTGGCTTATAGCTAATCAACTCATAAATTGACTTTTGCTGTTTGTTGTCGTCGTCGACTGTCACTGTCGACGTGGTGCTCGCCCGCCAGGGTCAGGGGACCACCAGGGGTCCAAATGGACCCTTTTGCATCTGGTCATTTATACACCAGGAGCGACGCAAATAAACTATACGAAAGTGATGCAATAGGCTCTATGCACAGCGGCCATATTGGAAAGAAATTGGGATGCTTCCTCAGTTCCTTCACAGGTGTTACTAATGACACTAATTAAGGCTCTGTTCAATTCTGGTAAAACAGAGTCAGGGTGCTGATATTTTGCACCCATTGTTTTTGGAGATGAATTTTAATGGGTTTTCTTTTTTCTTTCTTTTTTTCTGGCAGATCGCACTGGGAAGCGTTCCACCATGCCCGACTCACCTGCGGACGTCAAGGCACAGTCCAGGTTGACTCCTCCCACCATGCCGCCCCCACCCAGCACGCAGGGAGCGCCACGCAACACCTCCTACACCCCCACCACACGTGAGTAGGACCCCATCTACCCACTCACGCCTGATGCACCCTCCATGCCAACAGACACCTAAGAACTCGCATTTTCATTTTTTTGTCCTCCGTTGGCGGCCAGCCGGGGCTGTAGGAATTACGTTTTTGAGATGTCCGTCCGTCCGTCCGTCTGTATGTCAATATGTGACATCTGAGAATTTCCAAGGGCCTGCCATTTGCACTTAAGTGGAAAGTCAGTGGGAAGTCCAAGCCTTGTCATTGGAGAAAGTAGGACCGTTGCCAGGTGTGAAATGGTTTCCTTTCACACCTGGTTGGCAATTCAATGGTGGCAATTCAGTGGAGACAAATAGGCAAATCAGGCATGACAATGGGGGAAAAATAACTTTACAGGGATAGATCAGGGAAGTGTGAAGATGTCAGATGTCATGTCTATGTGTACGTACCTACGTATGTACATATATGCGTGTGTGCATCTCAGCCTGTGAATGTGACGGGAACGCATTGGGGGAATTCCATGACATTTGGCGGAAATGTCCTCCTGGACTCGAGGATGAACTGATTAGAAATACATGAATGTTCATTCAATTCCTTCAAAGTCAAATACATTTTTGGCTCCATTTGTACACTCTCAGAGTTAAATTAAACACTGAGGATGTTACAGTGTAGATTGGGGTCCCAGGGAATGAGAATCACTGAGAATGGTTGAAGGTTGAGAATCACTGCCCTAGCATTCACTCATTTCATACTTAACCACTTAAACTCCACACTCCATACGCAAAACTCCATGCAGAAAATAGACAGGGCACTAGTATAGAGCCCTGAGGGACTCAACAATGTATGGGGTTTTAAAGTGGTAAACCTTCTCCCATGTGAACGGCACGAGAATGAAAGGATGTAAGCTTCACGCGGTTCAATTCGTTCTGACGGTTTGACACAGACTCTGGTGAATGAAGCCGAGATCAAACTGTCTTCGTTTTTTTTCTCCTCGTCCTCTACCTCCGTCTCAACCCTCTCGTTTACCTGCCTTCTCTCTCTCTCTCTCTTGCTCTCTCGTTCTACCCCCCACACCCCCCCCCCCGTTTAGAAACAAGGACGATGACTCCGCCAATTAACGTCGGCAGCTCCCGTGCGACGACAGAGGAAGGGCCCTCTCGCTCTCTCTCTCCCTCTCTCTCTCTTGCTCTCTCATTACGCACGCCGAAGGTTTTAACAAAGCGCTGCGCTTTGATTTCAACTGCCCCCCCTCCTTTGCGACGTAATTGTCAGCAGATGTAGCTCAAGTAGATGTATCTTTCCTCCCTCTCTCTCTCTCTCTCTCTCTCTCTCTCTCTCTCTCTCTCTCTCTCTCTCTCTCTCTCTCTCTCTCTCTCTCTCTCTCTCTCTCTCTCTCTCTCTCTCTCTCTCTCTCTCTCTGTCTCTGTCTCTCGTTACGCCGGTGGTTTTGGACGCGGGCCAGAGAGGGAGTGAGCGGTTCGTGAATCAGAACCTAATCTTGTTAGTGAGAGAGAGAGAAGAGAGGAATAAAAAAAAAAGCAAGAAAAGAAAAAGGCTTCATGCCGCCGTGCACATCGTTCGAATCCCCCCCCCCCCCAATATACACGGGCACAGCGGGGGGTCGCCCCTTCCCCTCTTGTTTAGACTGCAGGGAAGGAGATGGAAGGGGGGGGGAATGGGCCAGAGGGTCCCCCCGAAAATGTGTTTTTCTTCTTTTTTTATGCAGGGGATGAAAGGGGGTTCACAGCCCAGATTGGAAACAAATGTCCGGCGTTGCAAACCAAACCGCTCATTTTTCGGAAGGCAAATCAGTCCGAACGAGCGGAGCAAACTTTCCAAGAATCTGAACCGACGTTATAGCGTGCGCTGACGGGCTTCTCGCTTTTTAAAGCCAAGTCATGTATGCATGTACGGCGGAAAAGTACGCGCAGCTGCCAGTGGCAATAATAACGGGGAGAACATCGATGTTTACGCATGTGCTGCACAGCGGTGATGTCAGGCGTTTTGAAGGTTCGATCGGGCTTGAAATGTCAGTGTTTGAATTGAAATTCCGTCCGTGATATCAGGTACATATTTCCGGTGTTTTAAACATTGATTCCGACAGCAAGCACACTGGGAGTTTTACACAAAAAGCATCGTTCCTTTCAGGCTTTCGATTTGCTGGAGTTGGGGGGGCTACAAGGATCTGGACTTTCAGTTTTATGACCGCTGGGGATATGTTTTTATCCTTGCTTCTGGTCAGACTGGATTTGATTAGACATGCAGTAGATTAGTCATGCATTAGATATGTTTCTGATATGTTTGATATTTATGTTTGATAACAATGATCACAATTTAATATGTTGAAAACAAGTTGTCAGAATATGTTTTTAAAAATTCAAATATAGCAAAACATAGAAGATCTATCAGCTCTTGTAGGTCAGCTATTTTTGCTAATTGTCATACAATCGGGTGGCGTCTCTATCGGGTGGAAACCTCACATGTCCAAAACTGTTACTTTTCAGGATTCAAAGTATCAAAGTATCAAAGTATAGGGCATTCATTCACGAAAAAACCCAAAAAGTAAAAATGTGATTTCTGCCCCTCAGCAATGATAATATGAATGATATTTTTTTTTTTTACAAATTGAGCCCAGGTTCCTATACCTTAAACAGACTCACCTCTCTCTCTCTCTCGTCCAGTAACCAACGGCAGCAGCCACTCCCCCACGGCGCTCAACGGCGCCCCGTCTCCACCAAACGGCTACAGCAACGGCCCTAGCTCCTCCTCCTCGTCCTCGCTGGCCAATCAGCAGCTGCCGCCGGCCTGCGGTGCCCGGCAGCTCAGCAAGCTCAAGCGCTTCCTCACCACGCTGCAGCAGTTCGGCAACGACATCTCGCCCGAGATAGGCGAGCGAGTCCGCACCCTGGTACTGGGGCTGGTGGTAAGTCACAGCACTGTTTTTTTAATTACACTTTTTTTAAAAAGATGTATTTTTGGGCTTTTATGCCTTTATTTATAGGATAGTAGGCTGACAAGAAATGGGGAGAGAGATGGGAGTGACTCACAGCAAAGGACGTCCAGTTCGGGAATCGAACCCGCGACACACTGTCAGGCTACAATTAGCCTAGGTGCCTGGACACGGCACTGTTTTTTGTGGGGTCCAGGGACTCCCAGGGGTACCTTAGGGGTACGACCTAAATGAGTTAATCACAAAATGTGTTTAATCACTGTAACACCTATACGGTACATAGGCTTTTTTGAAAATAACATATCTATAAGCGTTGTGAGCTATTTAAAAAGAAATGTTGAATTTGGAACCTTTTTGACATGTTTTCATGTACTTGATAGTTAATGTGCCATATCATACATTTAATTATGACACCGCATCAAAATAAAATATTTCCAGCAGATTGTCCATATGCATAACAGCCTTTATTTTTGAAATATTTTCTTTCACATCAGGATGTAATGATCATAAGACTCAGCAATAACCCCTCATTTGATTGACTAAATCTTTTTAATATATATATTTTTTTTAAAGAAAGACCCTCTGTGATCCCCCACCCCTGTGACAATCTTGGCACCCGTGCGTACCCCTACCCCTATACTACAGATTATAGTAAGAATAAACAGTAAGTCTATGGGAAAAAAGCACACTCATTGACTCTATATGTCTTCAGTTTAGCAGATCAAAATGGCTTTATAAAGCAAAACAGATATAGCAAACATATCTTCTACAATGGCTGAAATATTGTACATTAGATATCGAAAGGACTGGCGGAGGTGTGTTTCAAAATGTTTTGAAAATACATTTTGAAACACACCTCCGCCAGTCCTTTAGACATCTAATGTACAATATTTCATAATTTCCCTAGATTCATGCACTGTGGGAACGACGTGAAACCTAGCTAATGCGTCACAATAGTTTGATGTGTCAGCATATCATGTCGTTTGTGTAAATAAAGGACAGGGAATAACTGAATCACAGGATTTTCTATTTGAACAAACGGCTGCGGTTGGAGAAACTTTGCAGAAAACAAACAAATAATACCAAACAAAAAATGAAACGCGACGATTGCACCTCAAGAGATGTTACCAACCTCATTGCGTGGCATCAACACAAGGAACCATTTTCAAAGCCCGGGGCCTTGTTTATTTACAGCTGAAGATATGGTCGATCCCGCAAAACGAGACAAGCCTTGAATCAAAGCTTGCGTACATCAAAAAATCAGATTCTCTTGCCTTCGCTGTAGCACAGATGTGTTGTGTCTTGACGCTTGAAGCCTTGTTGTTCTTCACTGCGGGCAGAATCGCGCGCTAAAATAGCAGATCCACAAGCTCACCGCGCCACCGCCGCGTTGTGAGCTTGTGGATCTGCTATTTTCTGCACAACTGTGTACAAATCCGTCGTTAGCTCACATGGTGAGCTTCATCACTGGGAGAATGGTGTGCAACACATGTTAGATTTATCGCTATAGCGTAACGATCCAGGGAATACACGAAATACCGATTGAAGGTGGGAAGGATTATTATTATTTTTTAATTAGCCACAAAGAGCATAGCCTCCTTTTAGCTTTACAGTGTTTATTTTTCTCACCGTCTCGCCCGCGCGCTACACTCCTCCCGGCTTGTCCTCTTGGCTCGCGTCCCCCTCTCTCTCTCTCTCTCTCTCTCTCTCTCTCTCTCTCGCACGCTGTGTGTCTCTCTCTTCCCCTCCATCCAGTTGGAAAGAGTGACACTGTTAATTAGCTAGTTGTGCGCCGGCGAGAGAGGGAGAGTTGCAGACTCGGGAGTATTCGCTAGCTGTCAAGAAACAGCCCCGACGCAATCTGGGTGAACAGATGTAAGCCTGAACGCAACAAAATTCAGGTCTGGGAAATAACAGAGAGAGAGAGGAGGGGGGAGGGGGGAGCTGTAGAGAGAAATATTTTCTCTCTTTTATTTTTTGTGTCGTCTTTTTCCCTGGTTTGTTTGTGCTTATGCTTATACTGTTTTCATTCCCTTGTCGTGTGCGCTCTCTCTCTCTCTCTCTTTCTCTCTCTCTCTCTCTCTCTCACTCTCTCTCTCTCTGTGTGTCTTTCTGTCTGTCTATCTGTCTGTCTGTCTGTCTGTCTGTCTGTCTGTCTGTCTGTCTGTCTGTCTGTCTGTCTGTCTGTCTGTCTGTCTGTCTTTCTCTCCCTCGCCCGTTCTGTTTCTCTGCTTCGTGAAATACAGCATGTAAAATATTGTCAGTGCTGTGTGGTCAGCCTGTTAATGGGAGATTGTCATACAAAGAAGTAGAAGCAGAGAGAGAGAGAGAGAGAGAGAGAGAGAGAGAGAGAGAGAGAGAGAGAGAGAGAGGTGGCAATGAGGCTTGCTCTTCAAAAAAACGGACCTGCCCAAAGCTTGTGCACACGCACACGCAATATCTCCCCTGCCTGCGTGTGTCTACCAGACAATGTCCTGTCCCTTTTGCTATCGTAATGTATTGAAGTCTGCAGGCCTGGCTGTTATCTGCTGTCTGACAACACACAGACAGACAGACAGACAGACAGACAGACAGACAGACAGACAGACAGACAGACAGACAGACAGACAGACAGACAGACAGACAGATAGGCAGACAGACAGACAGACAGTTAATGTCTGACACTGACAGACGGATGGACGGACGGATGGACGGACGGACGGACGGACAGACAGACAGTTTAGACAGTTACAGCCGATCTACAAGCTCACGACGTGTCACGACGTGAAGTGTTGTGAGCTTGTAGATCTGCTATTTCCGGCGCCAAAATCACCGTCGCACGACAGAGCATATGAACCAGGAATTGGCAGAGTGAGAGAATGTTGCAGACAGACAGGCGTGGATCGTTGTGGCGCTGGCGAGATAGGCTCCGTGTACTGTTTTTACACCGATAAGAATAGCCTGCGTGTGCACGTGAAGTCTGTGTGGACAGAGGCTCCACATGTATGTGTACGTGTGGGTGTGCGTGTGCGTGTGCGTGTGCGTGTGCGTGTGCGTGTGCGTGTGTGTCAGTGGTGGAAAAAGTACTCAAATGTTTTACTTAAGTAAAAGTATCAATGTGTGTGTAAAAGTATCAATGTGTGTGTGTGTGTGTGTGTGTGTGTGTGTGTGTGTGTGTGTGTGTGTGTGTGTGTGTGTGTGTGTGTGTGTGTGTGTGTGTGTGTGTGTGTGTGTGTGTGTGTGTCTGTATGAACATCCAAATGCGATAGCCAGGTGTTGGATATGTCAAAGACAATTACGTGCAGAAAAAAACATACCTCTACTCTCTAATCCCCCTGTGGAGGAATTAGGATCAGCCCAAGCAGTTTCTTGACAGGAATATACCCCACCATATATATTTACAAAGCTGAAGGATTTACATACATAAAGTTCACATGAGATACATGTGTATATACACACTGTTATATCCAAACAATTCCGCCGGAGAGCCAAAGCCCCTGGGGTAATATTTAAATGCTGCACATCGGCGTACGGTATGCAAAATGACATGTGATGTTTGTTGAAGGAGTGACGCGTGTTCAAACCTCTTTCAGGAACGTTCTCCCTGTGAAAACTTTTTCAAATCCTCTTACCTTACAGATGCCCACTTACGTGTAGATGAATTTAAAATAAACTAAATTATTAAATTATTTTTCTTATAACTTTTTTTATTTCCCCCCTTTTTCTCTTTTCATTCCTTCTTTGTATTATCAATTTTTGTTTGTATATAAATTGGATTTTCTTTTCATAAAACAGATGCTGGATGAATTTAACAAATGAAGAAAACATGTAAGATATTATGGATGATATGGATAACATGTATTGTATAAACCTGCAATAATGTATGTATAACATAATCTAAAAAAGATGTCCACATCGCGTATGTGTTTCATTCTCGTGTGTACCTTGTGCATCGGCGATTTGCGCACGCGCCACACAAGCGTCCCGAGAACACAAGCGTTAAGTCGTGTCCCATGCCACATAAATCATTCATAAATCTAGTGTTTCTCATTTTGATCACTTACGGATCCATTTCTTTAAATCTTTTTTGCTGTGTAGTTGCAGTAAAATCCTCAGTGTTCATTTAACCCTGAGGGTGGGCAAATGGAACCAAAGGGACCCGCTAGGGTCCATTCGGTTCCATTTGCCCACCCTCAGGGTTCCATATAAACTCAAGCTTTTACAGTGTGTTCATATGTGTGTATTTGTCTGGGTAATTGAATGAGATGTCTGTCTTTGTTGTCTACGGTGGTATTTCTCTTGTGTTCCCTGCGCCATATGTTTCCTATTACCACAGCCCCCAAACCCAGGATATAACTTTGCTTCCAATAAGTAATATTATCGCCTAATGCTTTCCATATGGACTGATGTGTTTTCCCCTCTCTCTCCTTCCCTCCCTCCCTCCCTCCCTCGTCTCTCTCTCTCTCTCTCTCTTTCTCTCTCCGCAACAGAATTCCACGCTAACCATCGAAGAATTTCACTCCAAGCTCCAAGAAGCCACCAACTTCCCCCTGCGACCCTTCGTCATTCCCTTCCTCAAGGTACGTATAAATACGACGTTGTTGTACTGTATAGCTCCCAGAAAGCCAGCCAGCCAGGCCTGCCTGCCCGCCCGCCCGCCTGCCTGCCAGCCCGACCGCCCGCTCCGACAAAATCTGGAACGCATTTGAGCTACAGCCCAGACCCAGATGTGAATACTTCTGCCCTGTGTTTTTCTACACCCCCCCCCCCCCGCCCCCGCCCCCCCCACCCTCTGTTTCTCAAGTGTGTGTGTGTCTCTCTCTCTTTCTCTCGCTCGCGTTCTCGTCTCTATCTTCCCTCGTTTATATATCGTGAAAATACCTTTCCCCTCGCTCGCTCTTTCAGATCTTTTATTGCTGTAAAAATAAGGCCTCTTTGACCCGCCGTTCCGTTGTCTCCGCCCGGCCCGGGCTAATCAAAATGTGTCTCTCAGTCTCAGGAGATGGATGTCTCTCTCTCGTTCTCTCTCTCTCTCTCTCTCTCTCTCTCTCTCTCTCTCTCTCTCTCTCTCTCTCTCTCCCTCTCTCTCTCTCTCTCCCACACTCTTGGTTCTGCTATTTCAAGTGGGTTGAAGCCATCTCGGTATGAACGAACATCTTCATCACTCTCCTCTCCTCCGCTCCCCTCCCCTCCCCTCCCCTCCCCTCCCCTCTCCTCTCCTCTCCTCTCCTCTCCTCTCCTCTCCTCTCCTCTCCTCTCCTCTCCTCTCTTCTCCTCTCCTCTTCTCCTCTCTCTTCTCCTCTCATTCAAGACCTCAAGGTCTCACATAACAGCTAACTACACGTCCATTTTTTATACATCTCTTGCTCTGGAAATTTGTTGGTGGAACTCGCGTATCCACCGCTGGCGAACGAAGCAGGGCCAGTCTGGTTTTGGCCCGAGGACAATGTCCCCTTTCATGTACTTTGCTTCCAGCCTCTCTCTCTCTCTCTCTCTCTCTCTCTCTCTCCCTCTCCCTCTCTCGGGCTCGATTTGACTTACCCCAACTCAAGCCACATTTTCAGCGGGCACTTCCCTTTCTCAGCCATTAGCACAGTAATACGAGTGGAAGGAGAGCCCTCTCTCTGCCCCCATCGGGCCGTGCCCCCGCCGTGGCCCATTTGTCACGGTGTGGCTTGGTTCGGTCCAGGCATCTGCCCGGGGACTGCCTTTTCCCCCAGTCTGGGAGACAAGAACCTCAGAGAAAGGTCCATGTGCATGCTTTCGCGTTTTGGGTGGGGCTCAGACGATGCCTTGCTTGTTTTGAACATTTGCAGGGATCTAGCCTGCACCACTGAAGTGATCTGGGTTCAATACTGAAGTGATAGCATTCATTACTGAAGTGATCTAGCATTCAGTACTGATCTAGCATTCAGTACCGACGTGATCTAGCATTCAGTACTGACGTGATCTAGCATTCAGCACGAAAGAGTTCTAGCCTTCAATTCAGAGGTGATCTGGTCAGCTTCCTGTGGCTTGTTGCCTCTTTGTCCTTGCCTTTTCTATCCGCCCTTCCATCCCAAGACTTCCATCTGCCTTCCTCTGTGTGTGAGGGACAGCGTTATGGCATAGGTTTTTATGGGGACAAGACAGTCACTTAGCTTGTCACCACCGTGGTCTGGTGTGCGTGCATGCGCGCGTGTGTGTGTGTGTGTGTGTGTGTGTGTGTGTGTGTGTGTGTGTGTGTGTGGACTGACATTCACAAGGCTACAGTGTCACTCCCACTGAGGTCCCGCGCGTCTGCGCGCATTGCACAAATTGGCTATATGCATCGCTTTACTGGCTGTTAATGGAACGCAGAGGAGCAAACTGGGACCACGCATTCTCTCTGACTCATTCCGTCTCCCATCCATCCCCCCAGTTGTCTTCCCATTGCCCTCATACCTTCCCATCCCCGCATTCTAAGCCTGATTTATATTGCGTCTTACGACGGTGTCGCGCTCCAAATATAGCCCACTTTCAAGCTCACGGCGACGCATTGTGAGCTTGTAGCTCGAATATTTTCGGGCTCACAACACCGACGCAGGATGGTACGGTAAATTAGGCATAAATTAGGCTTCAGCTGCGCATTTGCTTCCTCTCTCATGTGCCTTCATATCTCTCTACGTTGCTCTGTTTGTTTCTTCCACGCCTTTTCTCTCCTCTCCTCTCCTCCCCTGTCCTCCCTTCCCTCACCCTCTCTTCCCCACTCTCCTCTTGTCTCCTCTCCTCACCAGATGGTTAGTGTATCACTGGGACGACTGGAGAATCAAAGATGCAAGTCGTTTCCCCCCCCTCCTTTCTTTTTTCTCTCTTTCCATCGTTCCCTCTCTCTCTCTCCCTCTCTCTTTCTCTCCCTAGTCTAATTTTAGTGTCTTCTCTCGGAGGGCCCTTTAATGCCAGCTACCATATGGCAGGAGAGAGTGGTTGGGGGGGGGGGGGGGGGTGTACGACTGTACATTTGTGCGCGCCCGCTCGCGCTCTCACGCGCACGTGTTTATAGGTGCGCACAAGCACAGCTGCCCCGCGATGACACGTGTCAGCAGGGTCCAAGGTTTTTCATTACGCTAATGCTAGACCGCGCTGAGCCCCTCACCCTCCCACACACCCACCCACCCCTTAATATCCTTAATATCCCACCGCCACGAACAACCTCAGCGGTGGCTATTTACTGGAAGGGAGAGGCAATCATAAACCGCACGGCGGCCGGCCGCCATGACGTAATCTATTGTCGGGACGCGTGCCACACGAGACGGGGTAATGACACGTCTCCACGAGTTCTCAAATTAAAGGCTAGGGCCTTTCTCTACCGGCTCCATTATCTGTCGAACAGGGTTTTTTTTGTCTTTTTTTTTCTGTTCTGGCGGCACGAGAAGAATGCACCGACGACCGATCCGTGGAATAAACACACTGTTTGCTTAAGTGAAGAGGAGACGGCCGTGACGTGGATTGATGCCTCGTATAACGGAATATTGGAGTGAAGCGCTGGTGCTCAACGTGCGGTCCCGGGTCCCCCCAGAGAGGTCCTGGAGGAGGTTCCAGGGGGGCCCCCACTCACTCCTGCTAAATGATTGATAGTTGGGAATCAAAATGGACACTTACGGGTCTATAACTCTGAGAGCGTAGAAATGGGACCAAAAGGGCTCGTAAGGGTCCATTTGGTTCCATTTGTATGCTCTCAATAGTCTAATTAACACAATAAACCAAATGATATCAAACTGTGGGTCTATGGCATTTCTAAAAGGTTGAGAACCACACAGTAGAGGGGGGGGCACCTTTGTTAATTCTGTTTCAGCTCCATCCAGTTGATGGCTGCCCAGATGGTCACGATGAGAATGGAACTAAGAGTGGCTGACCTCTAAATTCAATTAGGCTTAGTAGAACACCCTGGGAACACCTAGGAGCTTTTAGCGATATGTATTGTTTTGCATTGTAAGTCTTACTGATGAACTGAGTACAATGGATCACAATGGAAACAAGTCCCCTTGGGCTTTCTGTGTCTTCCTTTTAGCATAATTTCTTACTGTACTACGTGTACTGTAAACAGACTTGTTAATACAGTATTCAGTCAATCAATAAAAGCACTCAGGGTCGCAGAACTCTGAGCCTTTGTGCGGAGTCTGAGCAGCAACCAAACGGACTCAAATAAGCCCCTGTACTTCGTCGAGTGAAAAATGTATCAGGTGCTTTTTTTTCCCACCTCTTGCGTCTCCCTCAAACCCCCCCCCCCCCCCCCCCCCCCCCATCTAAATGCGTCCCACGTCTCGCACAATTAGGATGACCTCCAATTAATGGCAGACGAGTTCAGCGAGGTCAAAGCAATCAATTTTACCCTCTTTTTTCACGGGGTAATTACGATCATAAACTATTAACGGACCATTAACTCGGGCAGGTATGGGGGAAGGCCACCGTTTGCCTTTTTTTTTTTTATTGCACCCCATTACAGCACGGTGGGGGCGGGGGTAGTAGGACAAATAAGAACGTTTTGTAGTGGTGGTGGTAGAAGTACTCAGATTATTTTACTTAGGTAAAACCTAGCAATACCAAAATATAAACATCCTCTGATACAAGTATATTGTAAAATGTTCAAAATGAAAGTGCCAAAAGTACAATTCCACAAATCCACGTAGTGCATCCGGCTTTGTCGAGTGTCTATATGAACACAAGGGTGATATTTGTCACTGCGTGTATTCCTACGGGCTGGGGCGTCACCTGTCAGCCGGGAGTGTTGGGCGGGAGGAGTAGGATGGAGGCTCTACGTCCTCCCGGTGGGGGCTCCTCACTGGTAGGTGAGTCAATAGGATACAACAGTAGTGACTACACACAAATGTGTGCGGGGAGGAATCAATTGGCATAATGACAAAAAAAAGCATAAAAACAACAACATAAAAATAGCCGTTTTACAAGGACGTGATGCATTGTGAGCTTGTAAATCGGGTATTTTCGGCACGCAACTCTGTCGTACGCCGGAGCATAAATTAGGCATAATTTGGACAGGTTTACATGAACTTGTGCCCACTCACACATTTCGGAAGTACAGTATTCCCATGTGTGAGTGAGTGAACGTGAGACAGCCTGTGAAAAAGAAAAGAAAAACATATAAAAGAAATGGAGAGATAACGACATTAACGACCACACAGAGATGTTTTCACTCCGAAAATAGACCCCGGCGCTCTCTCGTTCTCAGATCCCGACCCACGCAACACTTTCATCATCTCGCCTTAAAAGCGCACGCCGTCAGAAGCCTTTGAAGTCCCGACTACAAGTCCACACGGGGGAAACAGCAGACCCCCACGGTACACCTAAAAGACAGAAAATAGCAGTTGTTTCTTGACGAAAGAAAATTGCCTCTTTTGAAGGCGACAGTCTCACCGGTTCTTCAAGGTGTTCTGTTTCTTGTTTTATCTTTCGCGAGGCTGTTGGTGGCACATTGGCAGGCGCTGGTGCATTCTGGGTGACGGGGAAGTGGTTCAGAGGTAATGAGATGTTTGTGGTCGGTGTGACACCGCAAAACACAACTTCTATGGGGTTCTTTTTTTCTTTTTCTTGTTTTGCTCACGCTGTGTGTTTTGACGAGTTCTGAAAGAGGGGGGATAGAATGTAAATTGAGTTTAATGTGACCAAATGCACAGTGCAAGCTTTTCTGTTTCTTCTATAGATTACTTTTTTATAACATGAGACGGGTCCAGTTCCTCTTCATGTAGGTTCTCGTGGATCCGGGGACATCCGGGATTCTATAAGCGCTTTTCCCTCAAAGTCACTCTACTGTGCTGCACCGCTGCGCTGCATATCAGTTGATTTAACACACGTGCATGTGTATGTGATATGTGACTGAGTGCATGTTACCTTCCCATTGTTGTGAGGTAAAATGTGAAACGCAAAATCAGCAATAATGTATTGCTCATGTACAGTTCATGCCATAGTAAAGGCCTCTGCTGAGCCCCCCCCCCTCTCTCTCTTTCATCTCTCATTTTCTGTCTGTCTGTCTGTCTGTCTGTCTGTCTGTCTGTCTGTCTGTCTGTCTGTCTGTCTGTTCTCTCACACTTTTTCCCTGTCACTGTCAGTCTCTCTCCGTCTCTCTGTCAGTGTCGCTCTCTCTTTCTGATACACACTCTCTCTCTCTCTCTCGCTCTCTCTCGCTCTCTCTCTCTCTCTCTCTCTCTCTCTCTCTCTCTCTCTCTCTCTCTCTCTCTCTCTCTCTCCTCTCTCTGTCCATGTCTCTCTGTCACTGTCACTGTCACTGTCACTGTCACGCTCTCTCTATCTCTCTCTGTCGCTGCCTCTCTCTCTCTCTCTCTCTCTCTCTCTCTCTCTCTCTCTCTCTCTCTCTCTCTCTCTCCCTGTCACTGTCTCTGTCAGTACCTCTCTCTCTCTTTATAACCCCCCTCACAGTCTCTCTCTGTCAGTGTCACTCTCTCTTTCTGATACTCTCTCTCTCTCTGTGTCCATGTCTCTCTCTCTGTCACTGTCACGCTCTCTCTATCTCTCTCTCTCTCTCTATTTCTAACCCCCCCCTCCCCCACACCACCAGAGCGCTACCTCCCTTACCATAAAAAAACTCCTTCAAACCATTGTCTGAAAAACGTTTTTAATCCCCCCCTCCCTCTCCCCCCTCTCCCTCCAGGCCAACCTGCCCCTGCTGCAGAGGGAGCTGCTCCACTGCGCGCGGCTGGCCAAGCAGAACCCGGCCCAGTACCTGGCCCAGCACGAGCAGCTGCTGCTGGACACCTCCACCACCTCCTCCCCGGTGGACTCCTCCGAGCTGCTGATGGACGTCAACGAGAACGGCAAGAGGAGGACGCCCGACAGGTAATAATAATTGTCTTTATTGTCCCCTCGGGGATATTCGTCTTCTCACAGTCTGTTCCGACCGGGACAACACATAACCATGTATCACGGAACAACACATAACCATGTAGCACGGAAACAACACATAACCATATAGCACAGAACAACATGGCACCAAGACAATACATGAGGTCCTGAGGCCGATTCTGAAAATGTTTTCTAAAACAAACAAAAAACAGTTTAAAAGAAAAAATATGTTGAGATATATTTATTTATTCTTCCTTTAAAAAAAAAATGCTTTAGAAATATATATATTCAAAGATTTTGCACACATTTTCACTATTAAAAAAAAGATAGCAGATCTACAAGCTCGTGCTGCGCTATGAGCTTGTATATCTGCTATTTTTGAATAGCCAAATAAATCTAAAATGACACAGATGCTGTCCAGGTCGTAATGGGTTAATGCTGCAATGGGCTGAAGGGACAAACTTTTTTCCCATTTCAAAGTTCTATATCTTCGCCCAAATGGCATGAGTTCAAAGTGACGTACGAGACGAGAGACAGCGGAGCAGAAGTATTACAGTATAGGGCTTAAAGGACAGCTTCACTCATTTTGAACCTGTCTTCATATAATAGGCTCTATGCACAGCAGCCATGGAAATAAATCGCCAATTATACTGATTAAGGTTGTGTTCCATTCTGGTCAAACTGGCAACACTCTGCTACACCAGTGGTTTTATATTTCCTTCACAGGTGTTGCCAATGATACTAATGAAGGCTCTGTTCCGTTCTGGTTAAAACAGTGTCAGGGTGCTGATATTATGCATGTTGGCTCACTGGCAACACTCTGCTACACCAGTGGGTCTTAAAGTGTGGTCCAGGCACCCTCATGGTTCCTTGAGGGGGTATCAAGCGGCCGTTTAGCGGTGCGTAACTCTGAGA
>NC_139952.1:12214059-12246559 GCF_963454915.1 Gymnoscopelus microlampas | reverse complement strand
GGGCAAGAGAGACAAGAGATGATCCCATACAGTATACGAGGACAGTTCACGTTTTACAGTACTTACATCATTCTTACATCAACTCCCATTCCCTGCCCACCAAAGCACCAGTCAGACCACTGAAGAAACGGACTTCTCCTTTTTACATCTCTAGCCCCCCCCCCCAAAAAACATGAATCTGGAGCCTTGTTTACAAGAGTCCTGTGGGTTTTGTTAGTGCATGGTTTCATGCGGTATTTCATAATGTTATTTATTTATTTATTTATTTTATTTAACCCATTAAAAGCGGGAAAAATCTCTGTAACCACTTTAACCATTATTTTATACTTTGGCTATTCAAAAATAGCAGATATACAAGCTCATAGCGTGGCACCGAGTGCCACGCTATGAGGTTGTAGATCTGCTATTCATTGCTATTTTTTTTAAATCGTGCAAATCTTTGAATATATATACATATTTTTAAGCAAACATTTTAAACTAAAATCTTTGCTTCTGGGGGGATCCCTGGAACAACATATTTTGAAATCGGGCCAAATACATATCCTGTTGGGGGTCCTTAACATGAAAAAGTTTGAGAACCACTGATTATAGCAACATACGTTTTTTTCAAAAAACTGTTAGCATTTAGAAGACATATGTAGAATCCCCTGAAGCAAAGATTTGAGTTACAAATGTTTGCTTAAAAAATATATATATATTCAAAGATTTGCCAAAAAAAATCATGATTAAAAAAAAAAATGCAGATCTACAAGCTCTTTTTTTTTAATAGCCAAAGTATGAGATAATGGTTAAAGTGGTTAAAATCTAAAATGACAGATGCTTTTCCGGTCTTAATGGGTTAAAGATGTGAGGTATTCAGAACCCGGTCCAATTGGACCGGGTCCATTTGGTTCCATTTGTGCACTCACAGTTAGAATTTTATATTGTAGAGTGGGATCCAAGAGATGAAAATCTGTATAAAATGTCTGTATAAAAAGTCTGTGGCCTAATGCATATCAAAAACGGGGGTCCTTGAAATGAAAAATAATTGATTGATGTTGACTGATATAAGAAACGTTGAGATGATGCGAATTGTTGCAGTTTAGTGCAATCGCAAGCAGAGAACCTCTTGCAAACGATCGCCGGGGGCCGGTGCACAAATATATTGTTGCTGTCGGGCAGAAACCTTGTATCACCATATTTAAACTGTTTTTATGTAAATGAATGCCCTACTTCATCGTACAAGAGTGTCACACTAAAGTAGTGAAAATAGGCGATGCACAAGCTCACAACGCATCGCTATTTACACTGTCATTCTTTTTAACAATGATATGAGACGCAAGCAGACAACGGGGTGCAGATTTGCATGTCGTGTCAGATATGAAGATTTTATGAAGAAGCTCTAAAGAAGTTGATGACAACCCCCCCCCCCCCCCCCCCAACACACACACACACACACACACACACACTCTCACACACACACACGTTCTAAAAATAGGCGAGACATTTAGCAAGTCTAGCCTGGAGAGGGTGGTGTCTGGTGCTCTAGAAACTCAGTCATGGGGGTCCTGCCCTCTGGCTGGCTTAGAGACAGAGAGAGGGAGAGAGAGAGACAGACAGCGGGTGTTATTTTAAGTTCTAGTCGCATTTATGCATTGTACTGTACTTGTTTTGTGTTCTGTCCTTGCTTTGTATTTCGTCTTACATCGTGTGGTATACCTCGTTTTATTGTTACATGTCAGGGACTACGGATGGGAATTAGCATTCTTGCTAACTCCGACATATTTACGCTGCATTCTTAACTGTGCTGTACGATACTGTACTGTATGTATTGTCATTGAATGCCATCTTCGTTAATTTATACTGTCCCGGTCAATAGGGCTGTCACGATAATGGCAATTTCACGTGACTATTAATTGTCATACAAATAATCGATTTCCTCTGTGTACGAAAAATGTATTTAATTGTGTTTTTGGCGTTGAGCATTGGATCATATAAATGAGCATTACATTTCACAGGGCAGATACGACAAATATCTTAAATATACTAAGAAATGATAGACACATTTAATAACTTTATGCGTATGTGCTTGTAGATCTGACATTTCTGCTATTTTTTGAAAATATTTCAAAATGTATGCGCATTTTTCAACATGGAAACGATATAACGATTATTCTACAAATAATTGTGATATCTCACATAATTGTGATTAGGCGACTATGTGATAATTGAAGACCAGCCGGTCAAATAATCAAATTAAAGAGAGAGAGAGAGAGAGAGAGAGAGAGAGAGAGAGAGAGAGAGAGAGAGAGAGAGAGAGAGAGAGAGAGAGAGGGGGGGGGGGCAGGGGGCAGTGGATGAATTGAGGGACAGTGTCTCGCGGAGAACAGATGAAACATTGACAATAGAGATGGACGAAATGAATACCTTGACAGAAACTGACTTGCTGCACTTTGTCTGCCTGTGTGTCTATCTATCTGTCCGTCCGTCCGTCCGTCCGTCCAGGCATGCACACGGGCACCCGGCAGGAGGAGGTGATAGACCATCGGCTGACGGACAGGGAGTGGGCGGAGGAATGGAAGCACCTTGACCATGTAAGAAAAGTAATAACATTTTTATTACTCTACTCTACGCCTCTGTCTGTGTCTGTGAGTATCTGCTGTCTTGCTGTGATTACAGAGAACCTTCTGTCTTCTTTTTTCTGTGATTACTGTGCTAACCACTCACCTGATGTTTGCTGTGTTATTAGCCCTGTTTGTGTTTGTTTGTTTGTCTTTTTAACAGTTATTGTGTGTCAATATCTGATGATGATTAAAAGCATGCACTTTTTGAATACACATTGTAGTAAGTACTCCAGTCAGTTCAACTCAAGAGCTTCACTCGGTAGTGTGAGTCATAGTTTACCAGGAGTATCTACTTTGTATTTTTTGTATCAAGAATCAAGAAGGTTTTATTTGTCCCAAATTTATACAAGTACACACAGCAAAATGTCGTTGGGAGTCGGGACTTGTTCCGCAAAACATTTAGCAACATCCTAAATGTAATTTACAATAAATTAAGAAAATGAATTATAATAAAAGAATATACAGAAAGAAAGGAATGCAGGAACTGGTACATTAGCTTATCAATGTGCAGCAGTTCCGGAAGTAAGTAATGCATATATATACACATCTAACTGTGCAGGTAACATGCATAATATGCGTATCTAATCAGTAGCAGCAATGACACAGTCGAATGTGCAAAGGAGTCAGGCATATATAAAACATATCAAGTACTGGGAGTTGAGTACTTTGTCCACCACTGTCTTGTCTCTTCTTTGTCCTCAGCTGCTGAACTGCATCATGGACATGGTGGAGAAGACGCGGCGCTCGCTGACGGTGCTGCGGCGCTGCCAGGAGGCCGACCGCGAGGAGCTCAACTACTGGATCCGCCGCTACAGCGACGCCGAGGAGCTCAAGAAGGGCGTGGTGGCCGGTGGCGGCGGCCAGGCGCGGCAGAGCCCCGCCGCACAGGACAACGCCACGCCAGGTTGGTGTAGCTAGCGGCGCGCCGGCAATAGGCTCTATGCACAGCAGCCATATTGGAAAGAAATTGGGCCTCTTACTTACATCCTTCACAGGTGTTACCAATTATACTGATGAAGGCTCTGTTCCATTCTGGAGAAGAGTCCGGGTGCTGATATTGTGCATGTTGGCTCACTGGAAACACTCTGCTACACCAGTGGGTGTCAAAGTGTGGTCCAGGTACCCTTGTGGTTCCTTAAGGGGGTTCCATATGGTCCCTTGTACGGGTGTGTAACTCTCAGAGTTATGGGGGTCCTTGAAATTAAAATGTTTGAGAACCACCGTGCTACATTAAATGGATCAGAGCCTTAATCAGCATAATTGGTAAGACCTGTGAAGGAAGTAAGGAAGAGGCCCCGATTTGGCTTCTTTCCAATATGGCTGCTGTGCATAGAGTCTATTTATGGATATTATGTCAAGTGACGGCCAGGTCACTTTTGTGAGTTTGCTGCCTTCTAGAGGTTAAGGCAAGGCAAGGCAAGTTTATGTGTATTTCAGCGGCACAGCAGCAATTCATGTATATCAATGGTTCTCAACCTGCGGGCCACGGCCCACTGGTGGGCCGCAAGGCTATTGCAAGTGGGCTGCCAAATAATTGCCAAAACGTTAAGATTTTTATGATAATATACCAGTTCAATTATTTTTTGAAAATATGTAAAATAATACTGATGAATAGGAACTTAAAGTATATACTGTATATACTTTATTTCCATTGATCCAACCAGAACACAATCGCATTTATTGATTGATTAAATAAACATGCTCTGAAAATGCACGCGGCCCACCCATTTACCACATAACATGGCAGCCGGAGGGCTTAAGTGTTAAGTGGTCAGATGGGTGGGCCGCAAACACTTTCAAGATTGCCCTGATCCAGAAAAGGTTGAGAACCATTGATGTATATTATTTTAAGTGCAGTTTAACGCCAGGCCGCTTTTGTGTGTTTTCCGCCCTCAAGGCAAAGCAAAGTTTGTTTGTATTGCACGTTTCAAAATGCTTTACATAAAACATTAAGAGCTACAAAACACGAAAGAAACACATTAAAAGACGTTTGAATACAACTAATATACTAATAACTAATATTGAAGAATTAATACAATTAGAATAAAATAAAATATAATAAAGTTACTGCGCAGCACAAGAAATGAATCAAAACCTCAATGAACGACAGGATTGGTATAGTTAAAATATAATAGTTAAGGGTAGGAAGGTAGATAGAAGGGAAGGGAAAAAAACCAAAAACATGCCAGACCCGCCTTGGTACACTGTGATGTAAGCAACCCAGCTGCAGCTAATAAAGATAACAATGATTTAGGTGTCCCAGTGTGCAAGCAAAGAATCGTTATGTAAATTACTGATAGAATAAAAAATGTATCGCATCTGTGTTTCATTTGCCGTATTCTTTTGAGATTGTCGCTTCTAACATAATTATGTTATAATAACATGATTAAAGGCAAGACCTATTATGTACTTCTGCCATTGTATTATATTTATCACACCAGACTTGTGTGTTTGTCTGTAGAATTATACAGGAATTTACTGTACGATTTCAAAACACATTTGCACTGCCTTGGCAGAGGGTCTAATTTTAGACTCAATCAAATCAACACTCAATATTGTAACTGTGTTCTGAGTGATCTAGTCTATAACTGAAGCGGGGTGATAGCTGATTTTCCTCTTTGTGTGTGCGTGTGCGTGTGTGTTTATGTGTGCAGATATTCACAGAGAATTGATGCATCGGCCTGTATCTTCCGGTTATGTTCCTGAAGAGATCTGGAAGAAAGCTGGTGAGCCGAAACACACACACGCGCACACGCACACACGCGCGCTCGCACACGCACACACACACACAGACACACGCACACACACACACACACACACACACACACACACACACACACACACACACACACACACACACACACACACACACACACACACACACACACACACACACACGCACAGATTATCTCACATTTTCCCCAGCAGTTTTCTTCCAGTTAGCTCTGTGAGGAAATTAAGGTCATCTAATTTACCCACACAACTTTCGCAACACACACACACACACACACACACACACACACACACACACACACACACACACACACACGCACACACACACACACAGTCTGCTGTCTCCATCCCCGGTAGCCTTGGATTCATGTCTTAAGCCTAATTCACGATCCAGCAGCATAGGACGGTGTCACTCACCAAAAATAGCTGATGTACAAGCCCACAACGCGTCATGGCCACGGTACGTTGTGGGCTTTATTATCGGCTGTTTTGAGCACAGGACACCATCGCACGACCGAGCATAAACCGGGCTCCAGTCCGCTGTTGGAGAAGCATTTGTGTAGGAAGTACAAAGATAGTGCGTCGCGAGCCAAGCCGCTCCACACATTCCAAATATGATGTCAGGTCATAAAAGGGGTTTTACTGCTCTGGCCGAACAAGGAGCTTAAGTAGCTCTTACAGTTAACCCAGTGGTCGGACTATTAAACATACAGAAGCTAGACGTCGGATCACATTTTGATACGAGCTGTTTTGAGTGCACTGTACATTCCAGGGTGTTAAAGTCATACTATGTAACTTTTTCAATTAAACTAAAAGTATTTTTTTTTATATAATCTTTCACAGGTATGTTTTTTACAATAGCCATTCCACATCAATGTGTTTTTTTTACACTTTTATACAGTGTTCTTTAATGTTTGTTTTTAGTGTCTGCCCTAGACACTCGTTGCAAAATGACACAGGCACTGACAATATATATATATATATATAAATGTATTTGTATATTTATTGATGTACAGTATACATCCCGTTTCAAAGAACATATCCTTTTGAAAATATCCTCGGAGTTAGGACACTGCAGCATTGGTTTTGGAGTAGTACTTATGTGGTTTTGTTCCGAACTGAATTCTGGGAATCGCAGTTCTAATAGACCAAAAACACTGCTAAATTGAGTGTTACATAGTGTAGCCAATGACTTCAAATGAATGTGATATTTTTAATATTTTGACAAATAATAATAAAAGATTATGCATAACTAGTGCTTTTAGAGGGGTGTGAAAATAAACCACTTTTCTCCATTTAAAAATATTTGACGTGTCCATACGGAAACTTCTGGTTACCTATGTAAGCTATTAGCGTCGGCTTCTGTTTGCATTTGGGAGGGACATTTCTTCTCCCCTAAAAAGTTGCATGGAGGAACACTGCAAACTGCATGAATTTTACCTTATAGAGGTGACTCAGGGAGATAAGGAACCTTATGCAACGGATGTGTCATGATGTGGAGTTGAGTGCGGCAAATAGTGGCATGAACGTTGTCTATAGCACTTTCTATCTCTGAGAGTGTACAAATGTAACCAAATGGACCTGTGAGGGTCCATTTGGTTACATTTGTGCACATTTGTACACTCTCTGAGATGGTTTACATTTGTACACTCTCATTTGCACACTCTCAGAGATAGAAATCGGTACTGCGTAATGCCCTCTGTGATGAGTGAGTTTTGAGATCGAGTGCTGCGAATGTGTTTAAAAAACCCTCTAATAACTTTCAAATTTATTGACGTTACAGATTTCATTTATGCAGCGTGCACAGAAACAGAAATTCGGAGAAAAAAAGAAAGAAAAAAACTCGAACTGCCGCAGCTGGAATTGCCATTATCGGCAGCCGCCGAGAGACTCGAGAAGAGAAAGAATTTTCTTGGAGAGGAATCCGGGGGAATCTCGTTTTGTATTCACCGCCGGGGCGAACCAGCCAGTATATCTGCTTTTTAAGCCCCCCGGAGAAAAGAAATTGTCCCCTTGCTTGACCAAGCATGATGGTGTGTGAGATAGTGGCGAACAAGTAATATGCATTTAAATTGAATTGAGTATCACCGTCGGGACTGCAGCGGCAGCTCTCTCCCCCGCGCGCCCCATCCTCGTCGCCTCTTGATCGATCTTCCATCTGAAGCGGTTGGTGTGTAATCACAATTCCACGCGCGAGGCATACATCGTGGCTGTCGCCTCAAAAACCTTGTATCTCCAATATTTCAACTAGTGTTTTTTTTTTCATAAATTAACGCCCTACTTCATCATGCTACCAGTTGTCACACGAAAGTATAGCCAACATGTATGCGACGCGTCCTGAGCTTGTAGATCTGATATTTTTGAAATATCATGAAAAGTTGTGCAAGTATTTGAATTTCTTCTTCTTTTTTTGCGGACATTTGTAACTCAAATCTTTGCTTCTGGGGGTTCCTGGAACTAAATATTTTACGAATGTTCGCTTGAAAAAATATATAATCCAAGATTTTGCCGCGCTATGAGCTTGTATATCTGCTATTTTTTAATAGCCCAAAGAAATCAAAAAATGACACACAGATGCGTTCCCGGTCTTAATGGGTTAAGTGAAAGTGTTTTTATAAATATTGAACCAATGAAAGTATTAACAAGAGCTTGTGACAAAATAATGACTAACTGAGACCTTGTTGAAGACCAAAGAGCCGAAACGCTTTGGTCATCTCTGTTGCCTTGCTCAAAGAATAAATGTATTATGTATTCACAGGAAGACGGAGTGCCTCAGTACTTTATACAGTCTGTTTTCTAAATAACAACTACATTATAATCCATTGGAACGCAGGTACTTTTCCCCCCCATTTCCTGAAAAGTAACAGTTTTGGACCATACAAGGTTTCTGTCGCGACATCGAGGCGTATATCACACGGCAGCAGCCCGGGCAATTTTCAGAGACTGCTGCCAGCACAGTGGGGTTAAAGACAAAACCACCCCGCTTTAACAATTCAGCTCAATCACAGACGGAGAGACGATTCGTGCCGCTTGGAACAGTACGCGGTTTTGGACTGATATCGACTGATATGGTTGTAATGCGAGGAGTGGTCTGTGTGAATGCGTGATTTAAACCACTTAGAAAATAGGGTTATTTTATAAAATAGCTGAAATAGTCGATCTACTACCCTGAATATTGGCTTCTTTTTTTTTTTATTAAAGCTGCACTATGTAACTTTCCTCTTCTACCCCGGATTTGAACCCGGTTTCCTGCACAAGTGCTGATTGTTTTATCAATGAGCTAATAGAGCCTGCCTGCTTGCTCAGGGGATGAATTGAACATGAAATTGTACATTTGTGTCAGATCCTGTGTCTAGGTGAGACATGACCTTTGACACAATCTAAATGTCTCAATAGAAGAGCAGGGAGACAAAATACAACCACATACTCTACCATACATATTGGACCAAAATAAATTGTATTCATCATTTATCATTTTCTCTTGATTGATTGATTGATTGATTGATTGATTGATTGTATTCATTCATTCATTCATTCACCCAACATAAGATGCCAGGTAGAAAGTGGTTAAACTCCTATAAGGAGGACAGGTAATCACTTCATAGCCTAGCCATAAAGCCTTACATACCTCTTGTCTGTGGGATAATTAAACGGTGAATCATTCTACATTCTCTGTTTCTCTCTGCGTTCTTTTGTATTTTCCCCAACATTTGCAAGCATCCTCTTCCATTTCACTCGCATTATTTTTCCGAGGAGAGGGGCTGATTTAAATGTGACCCGGTGAGAATTGCAAAATAGGCTTCTTAACACAATGGAGTGCTGCAGCGAATACATCTGTTTGGAATGGGCAAAATGTTTACCGTCGGTGATAAATATTCAAGCACCTTGTGCGGCGGTGTCCTGCCGGCTTCCCACTCTGCCGCGCCGCAGCGCCGGGCCTCTGGGATCACAATGGAAATGCATAATTTAAATATAAATTGCCTGATTTGCATACACAATTAGTCAAGTTACAGGCTTGATGGGAGCAAACAAAAAGCCCTCGCTTCGCTTTGACGTCTGGGTTGGAATTCCGGCGCTTAACACCCACGCGGCAAGGTTACGGCAATGCGCAAAACAAATACAAGTGGAAAATACCCCAAAGCACATTTTCTAAAGTATTTACCTGGGATTAATTGCCTGGCGCTCGCTTTATGGACGTTTTACACCACATTTAAAATAAAAGTAGCTTTTTTAGTCATGCATCTTTATCAAAGGCTAAAATCATCAGCTACAATTTGTTTATTTCTTCCAGTTGGTCAACTTAGCACATCGTGCATCCGTCTTTTAGTAGATCAAACCAATTAAACACGCCACCGTCACTGTGGCGAATGCCTACTAATTAGTCAGAGGTATGCAAAGCTGATCATTACGCTGGATTTAGCTCTCAGACGATTAATATCACTTCCGGAGCTCCCAAGCCAATAGACAGGTGCAACACGATATTACAGGGTGGATGAAGATTAGGCAAGAATATATAAACATTAGGCAAAAAATAGATGAACATTAGGCAAAGAATGATGAAAATTAAGCAGAAATGGATGAATATTAGGCTAAACATTGATGAACACTAGGCAAAAGTGATGAACATTAGACAAAAATGGATGAATATTATGCAAAAAATTATGAGCATTACGCAAAAAATTGAGGACCTTTCTAAAAAATGTATGAACTTTTGGCAACATGAATTAACATTCCGCAAACATTTTTTTATATCCTGCGATAATAATGCGACACGTTGTGAGCTTGTAGATCGGCTGTTGTGCATTGTTAAAATCATAACTATAGATAACTATTATGATAATGATGTGAGTATCCACACTGATAAATAATAATGTTTTGTAAACATGTGTGAGTGAGTTGGTGTGTTAAACGTGTGAGACTACTGTACAGTATGTTACTATATGTACTGTAAGTGTGGGTAGGCTTTTGAAATAGCAGCCTTATGCTATAGACAGGAATGCATGTGTAGGATTAAGGTTAGTCTTGCATAAGCACCCCGGGCAGCAGTTTTCATGTCGTACTTCAAAAGGATGTGTTCCTTTTCTCACATGTGACAGTCAAGCATTCATTCCACTGGGTTGTAGAGGTTGTAGAGAATCTTTTGGGAGCCACTGCCCTAGATATCACTGCCATCACATGAAACCTTGCATTATTTTTGTATTATTAAGACAGGTATTTTATAGCTATGATTCTATACTTTCATGAGAAAAGAAATGCAAAAATGTTCAAAAGACTACTGTTTGTCAAAACCAGCGACCTATACTTAGTGTGCCCCAGGGGTATATACTTATTTTTTCCCCCTCTACATCAAATCTCTTTCCCGAAAATAGTTGATGTAAAAGCTAACAATGTGTCATTTTTTACTAATATTTGGCACAGCATATGGATGCTAGGGTTCATGTTTGTAGACATTTCAGCTAATTATGGGAACCCTTCTAAAGATTCAATTGGTGTGTGTGTGTGTGTGTGTGTGTGTGTGTGTGTGTGTGTGTGTGTGTGTGTGTGTGTGTGTGTGTGTGTGTGTGCGTGTGTGTGTGTGTGTGTGTGTGCGCGTGTGTGTTTGTGTGTGAGTGTGTGCGTGCGCGTGCGTGCGCGTGCGTGCGCGTGCATGCGAGCGGTGCGGGTGCGTGCGTGCGTTCGCGTGTGCGTGTGTGTGTGGTTGGTTGTTCAGTGGCTTTGTGAAGGACACAGCGGTCACAGTGGGGACTCAACCTGTTCTGTCACAGAACAGTCCCCGTAACCTCTCTGTCACCTCCTGCTCCATCCAGCCTGAGGCCGCTACATGTTCTGTAACAGGCCAGGACACACTGTCTCTCTGCCCTACAAAGCCAAAGGACAGTGACAGTGACAGCCACAGTGACACTGGTGAAATCCAAATGAACAACATTTTATACGTTTTTGCTGTTTTAAAGCACACACGGTAAAATCCTGATTGCTAAAGCAGCAAACTGAATACAATGTTAATCGATCTACATGGTACTGTATGATAATACAGCCCACCCTTAGTGTGTATAAAGCCGTCTGCTAATCAGAAGGTCACCGGTTCGCCTCCCCTCCCAGTCCTGGTCTACGTTACGAAGTCCCTGAGCAAAGAGGGGTCATGCCTTTCTTCCCTCAGCCCTATGTTCCCTCAGTTTAGGATTAGGCTTGGGGTTAGGTTTAGGGTTGGCGTTAGTGTTAGTGTTAATTTTGAGGGAACATACTGTATAGGGCTGAGGGAACATAGCGTAGGTACTCTCCCAGGGTATTTCTAACGCACTTAACTGGAGTTACGGTAGAAGTACCCTCAGGGTTTCGAATCCATGAAATGTACGGATTGCAGCTTTTAAACTAACGCTCCCTCCTTGGCTCTTTGGTTACAGAAGAGGCGGTGAACGAGGTGAAGCGCCAGGCCATGTCGGAGCTGCAGAAGGCCGTGTCGGAGGCCGAGCGCAAGGCCCACGACATGATCAGCACCGAGCGCGCCAAGATGGAGCGCACCGTGGCCGACGCCAAGCGGCAGGCCGCCGAGGACGCGCTCTCTGTCATCAACCAGCAGGAGGACTCCAGCGAGGTGGGTGGACTCCCAAGTGATATATAACAGCTAGGGGTCTAAGGACCCCTTTGCTGAGTGAGAGATGAAGCAGGGACCCCAACTACGATATTGTGTAAAATTGTGTTGCAGATTCAACCTCTTCATAGATTTCATAAATAGCTTCAGAGACGTGTTTGACAGCATCAGTGTTGGATTCATGTTAATGTGTATTTTCAGATATTTACCCACTTAAACCCTCAATACTTAGTCAGCCTTTACCTTAGGTTCTGTACTTGGTCTGCCCTTCCTCCCCCCCCCAAACCAAACCTCTTTGCCGAAAATCTGCGATGCGTTGTGAGCTTGAAAATTGCTTATTTCAAATGGTCTCCCCAGAATAGGGATGCTATATGGTTCAAATGGTTAATAAGGAAAATAAAAAATAAGAATAAGGTTCCTGTCACATAAAGATTCGACGGCCCCCCTGTAATAACTCTGAGGAAACCCCAGGGGTCCCGGACCCCCTGTTGAAGACCCATGATATAAAATATCCTGATCTCCGCCAGAGAAGTGCCCGTTTGATCTGATCCTCTCATTAATAACGCAGAATAGCTGCACCTCTTTAGATATCAAAGAGGTAAACAATTATTCACAGCGTTGCCTGGGATCATGCAAATCCAGGTTATTTTGGACTCAGGAGAGAAAGAGAGGGGAGAGAGAGAGAGAGAGAGATCAAAGCCAGGCCAGTCAAGTCTCCCTCTCTCTCTCTGCCCTTATATCAGCTATGTTTAGAAAGGTGCTACCAATTCAGCGGAGAGGAAACCGGCGAAGGAGTTGCTAATCACCGTCAGAGAACTTGACGTTTAATCAGTTAAGCGAGAGGGAAATGCAGCTCACATCTGACATTAATTGCGGGAGCCAGAGAAAAAAATAAGAAGAATGTTTTTTTAAAGGCGGTTTGTAAGTTGGTTTCCTTCGGGGAATGCCATGGAGCTGTCAGGGTTGCTCTGCCGTGTGGAAAACGAATTTCGGGGCTTTTGATCCGTCTGCGGTCGGTTGAGAGTGTATAAGCGCTGCAAACATGGCCCCTTGTTTAGTCAAGTGCAGTCTGCTACAGCGATGCTAATCGGGACTTTCTTGGTAGATTGTTTTGATCGCTGCTGGATCTTTATCAGGATCTTGGGGAAAATCCAGACATGATCGAAACATCGATCCAACACTTGAAATAAACAGTGGGAGCAAACATCAATGTGCAATCTTTATTGTTTCCTCGATCCTGTTCCCAAGTCTCAACTACCCAACCATTCACTTACTTTGCTGTGCAACCAGAGGCAGAATCGATCCATTGTGCATTCCCAGAAATATATTTAGCTATAGATCCTGGTTCAATCAAATTCACTGACTGAGAACAAGTATGTATTCACTTCCTGACTCATTGATTGTCCTTGACTTCCTGGCTGTAAATCCAAAAAGCCTTTATTTATTTGTATTCTGTTTTTGTTTTTTTTCACCCCCTCTCTCTCCGCATTGGCAGAGCTGCTGGAACTGCGGGCGCAAGGCCAGCGAGACGTGCAGTGGCTGCAACACGGCGCGCTACTGCGGCTCCTTCTGCCAGCACAAGGACTGGGAGAAACACCACCACGTCTGTGGCCAGACGCTGCAGGCCCAGCAGCAGCAGCAGCAACAACAGCAGCAACAACAGCAGCAGCAACAACAGCAACAGCAGCAACAGCAACCGCAAGCCAGCCAGCAGGGAGGAGGCGGTCCCGGGCCGGAGACCCCCGTCCCGGCCAGCTCCTCCGCCTGCACCCCCAGCAGCGGGGCCGGGAGCCCGGCCGCCACCCCGCCCACCGTCGCCACCCCCCGCTCCGCCACCCCGGGCACGCCCTCCTCCTCCTCCGTCCTGGACGGCACGCCGCGCTAAAGGACGCTCTGACGGGGAGGGCGGGGGGGGGGGGGGAACAGGGGGGGAGGGGACATGGGACAGGCCCGGCGATGCCTGTACCCGCCAACGTCTCATACAGCATGACTGTCTAAAAATTTGCCTCGCAAGAGATGCTAAGCTAACGTGGCTAACGGGAAGAGATGGCGGGCGCGCGTGTCTGTCTGTCTGTCTGTCTTTCTGTTCCTGTCTTTGCAGTGTAGTCACAGCGGTATATAGGGGGGCGGGGGGGTGGGCGGAGGTCCATAATCGGGTCATATTGACTTGCCGTGACTTTAAAGAAACACAAAGATATTCTTTGTTGATTAATTAATTAAATAAATAATTATCTGCGTTTCCTTTTATTGTAACTTTATTGTTATTCCTGGTCGTCTATGTTTCGTCGTCGTGGCTGTTTGTTATTGTCGTTGAAGTCATCGTCGCTTACCTTCCTTTCTCTCTCTTCTTTTTTTTTTTTCTTTCCTTCCTGTAAATATGAACATAAGAGACTGGGCAGAGATAGCCGTGAACTCGAGACAAATATATCTGACCTCCCCTTTTTTGTGTCACGATCGCTTTTTTTCCGGCCCCACACTCCCCCCTTCCCCACAAATAAGAAAAAGAAGCCCCCCCCCCCCACCCCGCCCTCTTCCTCTACCTGGGATGTGAAACTATTTGACCTCATTAAGACACTTTACCAAACAACATACCAAGGCGACTCAACTAGCTAGCAGAACGATTGAAGACACCGACACTCAACTTAAAGAGAGAGAGAGAGAGAGAGAGAGAGAGAGACGTTAGATTTGAATACCGTGGAAAAAGGGGTGTGGAGGGGATGGCCTGGCGAACAGAGAGAGAGAGAGACGTACGTAACGGACAGGCGAGCGTTGTTGACCAGAGGGATGGACTGAGCCTCTGGCCGGCGGTACAGGCTCACCGCAGAGAGGGCAGATGTGCAGCAGATTGTAAAGGAAAGCCAGCTGCTCTTCCTCCCTCTGTTACTTCCCTCCGACTTGTAATAATATCCAGGTCAGTGGGCTGAGAAATACAAATCTGTCTCCCCGAAGGCCGCGGAAGGAGGAAGGATTCTTGGACAAGAGACGAGAGCCTTGCCAGTTGCACATGTTAACGGATGTTCCTCGGAGTTGTGCGTGCGCGCACGTTTGGCAGGACATCGGAGCGGATTAAGTCATCATCCAACTGACGTAACGGTCGTAGCCTGGCCGCGGCCAAGCTGAAAACTGCCGCAGTTTCGGGGACTGAGCCGCGAAGCGCGATCTGTGGCCCTACTGGCTGCGGTCCCGTCACTTCTCTATCCATCAACAAACGACGATCTCCATCTCTCGTTCTTTTCTGCTTTCCCCCCTCCTGTAGATGTCATGGTGTTGAACACTTCTGTCCTGTGTTGTCACCGATGGTTATTTATTGTATATGTGTTGGACGATTGTGACGATGCATAGTACTTTTAACCAGTCACAATATCTCCGTATCTCTCCCTCTGGCTGGAGTAAAAAGAGATAAAAAAAAGAAGAAATTTTACGTTTTTTTTTTTCCAAGCTGCTTTTCTATTCTGTGTGTTAGTGGTAGATCCCTCGTAGTTCTACGTTTCCCCCCCCCCTGTTGTCCTCGAGAAAAGACAAGCTATATCTCAGAGCTGCTACTTGAGTCCGACCCAGATCTTTTCTGAGAACTAGCATGTTTCGCGGAATGCTAACCTAAATGTTTTGTACACGGGACATACATAAATGTATTTGCACTGTCACAGAAGTTAATTCAGCATGCATCTTTTTCGGCATACTCATTTTGTCGGTATAGAGCCATACTTCACAAACCGATTTTTGTATGTAGTGCTAGCTTATCTGTTCTGTGCATTTTCTTTGTAACGTTGGTAAATTGTAGAAGAAAACACAAAATCCACTTATTGTTAACGTTTTTTTTTTTCTCTCAACATGCTAACAAAAGCAGTCATAACTTTTCTTTGAATAGTTACAGACAGTGCATGCACATTATTGAATTGTTTGTTAAATATTTGTTGGTATTTTTTAGAAAAACAACAACGAAAAAATGTTTTAAAAAAAAGTTAAAACGCAAAAAAGCAAAACAACTCTAAGAAACTAACTTTTCCAAATGCAGAGGTGTAGAGTCCCACTGACAGCTTTAACATTACAGAGCACCAGGTAATACACAGTATTAACACAAGAGATAAAACAAAACAAAAAAAATACAAAAAATAAAAATAAAACAAACACCGAAGACAGCCAAAGACTGACACCTATAGGACCAAAATCCTGATTTAGAAGATTTCATAAGGGGTTTGTTTGCTCAAACGTGTTTTTTGTTTTGTTTTGTTTTGTTGTACATATATGTTTGTACATGGATTTGTTCACACAAACGTGACAAAAACAAATTTTGGTTTCATCCGCTTGATTTACAACAAACAAATATCTACAGGTAGCCTATATTTTATTTCCATCCTCTCTGGATGGACAACAGCAGTGGCAGCCACCCTGCGGTGTCAAAAACAAGAACGTGTGTGTTTGAAAGTGCGATGAACATTTCACAGCGGTGTTAACATTCGAACTGGAGCAATAATAACCATTGTGACATGCATGCTGGCGAGTCAAAGGATTCCCGAGATGTTGGAATGGAGTTTGGTCTCCCAATTGTAACATTTTCACATCATATAAATGTGAGATTTGCGTCGGCTTTAAGCACTTCTTGTCCTGGACGGAATTCAAAAGAAAGAAAAACAAAAAAAAAACTATGCAGGTATTCCCTGTCTTATGTATTCATTTGTTTTTCTTTCTTTTTAATCCTGGGCGTTCATATCGTTTGCAGTTTACAATTGCCGTTTATACTTCGATCCGCTGGTGTCATTTTTGGTGTCAGGATGGCATATCAGTTCCAGTTTTGTCATAGACCTATCAACGGTATACAGACGAACCTCTTTGCTTGAGAGAAAGGCAGCACTTAACCCTGACGCACACAAAAGGCTCTTGTCGCCCCCCTCCCAAATACCCTTGGTGCTATGACGGAAACGCGTTAAGAATTCTGACCTCAAGGAACAACAGGGAGGGGGGAGTCTTCTCTCCCCTATATCCCTCCTCGTCGAAACTTAAGATAAACTCTGCAGTTTTGACTCTAAAAGCGATCCCAAAAGAAAAGGTGTCGAACACCCTCGCTTGTGACGTCTTGGAAGCCGTGAAGAAACAGCCGAGCTGTTTTAACAATAGGGTATTCGTATAAGTACACAGACGATTGTCGTGCGTGTGTTCATCATTATCAGGGCGAAATCCAGGATAGAGAAGAAAAAAAAAAGGAGAAAAAATGAAAGCATTAATAAAAGATGAATGTTATCACTCTTTGAGAAACTCTCTTTCTGTCTTATCTCCTCTCTCTACCCTCCTCGATATGTGTTTTGCTACAAATTCCTCTGTGGCAAAAACAAGTCTCATTCTACCTCCTACAGCACGATGAGAGCACCAGTTGCGTCGCTGATACTGGTCTAGTCGAACCAAATGGGCAAAAGAGAACAGGAAAATGACAAAAAAAAATAACCCAAAGTTGAAGCTCATACAGCTGCAAAACCATATCACTACTTGGTAACAATGCAGACCTCATGAACAGATGGAAAGGTAAATGAAAAAGACATGAGAAAACATTTAATAAAATCAATAAAAGCAACAACAAAAAAAGGACTTTTTGTTATGTTCCTTTTACGCCTGTTACGCCTTTCTAGAATATGTCAAGAGTCTGAACCCCTCTAGAGACATGAAATGGAATTGTGCACGATATGAAAGAGCAGCGCGTTGCCGACTGCCGTTTTAGACGACGCGGGCACATTAGAAATGTCGTTTTGCCCCATTTTTCACCCCCTACCCCCCTTCTCTCCTCATCTTTGCTCTCTCCCTCTGTTGTGAAGGCAGGCACTCGACCACTAATCGAGTTTTACAAAACACGCAGTTTGTCGAAAACATAGTGAAAGGAGAGACCTGCCTGTTTTTTTGAGGAGGGGGGATGTCATTTGAATTTCCTACTTGTAAAGAAACATCAGGGGTGGGGGGGTGGGGTTGTACCGGGGATTACGGTGAACAGCAAACACAGTAGCGTTGTTTTTTTTTGTTTTGAGTTTTTTGTTTGGGGGAGGGTTGAACTTAACCACTTTCAACCTGGCGTCCCCATCTTAGGCATGTCATTATAGGCGACCATATTGATGAATTTTCAAAAAACACAAAAAATGTTGAAAGAAATAGCAAAAAAATAATAATACAATCCACAAGTTCACAACACGTCGCGTCTTGATGCGTTGCGGGCTTGTAGATAGGCTTTTTCCGCTGTTTCATCATACGATGAAGTATATTAGGGCTTAAGTGGTTGAGGGCAGGAGGGTTTTTGGGGGGCACCTCTTGACAAAACAATATTGTGGAGAAAAACTGATAAAAGGGAGGGAAAAAAATAATTCAAAATGATTTGAAGTTGTTGTGCAATACTTAATTGAGACATGAACACCACAGGTTAGTGTAGGCTGGCCCCACAGCGGTGCTTACATCGCTTATGGTTCAGCGTCCTCCATAGAGCTTTCCAGTCTACTATGTCACAACTGTGGTTTCTTGTTGATTATTTCTCCTTTATCTTTTTGTTTATTTTTTAAATTGCTTTTATTTGGGGGAGGGGGGGCTTGTAAAATATGGTCTGTCGGTCTGTGAATCTTTGCAGTATAATTCTGGTATTGTTGTTCTCTTTACGGTGTAATAAATATGTTAATACCTGCCTTGGAGACTTGTGTCTTGTGTTCCGTTTATCTGTTACTCTCCACACACACATATTGTGTTGTTGTATCGCAATGGTTCCCAAATAATGGGACCCATTTTTATGGGTCGTTAGTGTATAAATATTTCTATAAAATGAGTAAATCATTCCAAAGAATTAAAAACAAATCCTTTTTTTAAATATAAAATAATAGTGAAAATAGCCGATCTACAAGCTGTCAATGCATTGTGAGCTTGTAGACACTATTAAATAGGGCATGTCGTCTCTGTCGGGTGGATACCTCATATGTCCAAAACTGTTACTTTTCAGGATTTAAATTCAAAATTAGCAAAAATAGCAAATTGACAAGCTCAAACGCATCGCTTCACACTCGTGTTTCGAGCTTGCCGATCTGCTATTTTTGATACTTTTGTGTGACGCTGTTGTATGATTAAGTAGGGTGTTAATGTACGAGGAAACACAAAAAGTGAGGCTAATGTATCTTTTGGGTCTTAAGCTGAAAAGTTTGGGAATCACTGTTGTATCAAAACGCTGTCTTCCAAATAAGTATGCTCTCCACAAGGAATGGCTTGTGACTGTGTGTGTGTGTGTGTGTGTGTGTGTGTGTGTGTGTGTGTGTGTGTGTGTGTGTGTGTGTGTGTGTGTGTGTGTGTGTGTGTGTGTGTTTCCGTGCGTGCGTGCCCATCATTCTTAATACTTAACTAACCATTTAGCAGTTGGTATAAAACAACAGTACATTATCAAAGCTGTCTTTGGCACAGTTAATACATATGTTTTATTATCCAAGATATGGGATGCTTAGCAAGTGTTACTCTTTGTTGCATTAACAACATGTTAGCTAAGCAGTTGGGTAAAATATTTAATCAGTTTAGTGAATGTCCACGAATTGACACCAGTCCATCACATCAGCACTTGTCAGGTCATTTGACTACACAAAGTATGACTTTTGACCTAACATCTAAATGGATTTGAATAGTTTTTGAGTGACGGGGGTGGCAGCATAATCATCGCTTGTAAACGTTTCCTCTCCATGAATGGACTAAAATGATTTCTTATAACGGTAAGCAAAATCTGTCCGGTCTTTGGTTGGATGGTTGGACCAAGCCATTCAGAATTAACCCTCATTCTGAAGTCATACCAGAAACAATTGTTTTATTAAGTTAGACTGCATTTCTAATTTAGCTATACAGCTACCGTTTGGAATGTGATTGAGTTGAAGCAGATCTGGTCTTTGGTGGGAGTTTTCTGTCAGACATCACGTTGCATTGTCTTCCTAAAGAGTTGATGAAATCCATGCAAATGCAAATTCTAACATGACCAGCCAGTTGCATATGAGGTGCTATACTGTAGATGCAAAGTAACAGAAAACAAAACGTTTGGTCAAAATGGTGGACAACCTTTGATAAAAATACAATTTAATACAATAAAATACAATAAACATCACATATCGTTGTTGACGGGTAGAACCTGTTTTACATGTTTGTGTTTGTTGTGTGTTTTCCCCCGTAAATTAATACCCTACTTGATCATACTACAGCATCACACGAAAGCATTACATGATAAACAGGTAGTATTACTGTGATCATAGAAGAATACATATTCGGGGTACATGAGTGGAGCGAGCTCATCAAATGGAAGACAACATTTTTGTTTATGTTTGCAGGTTAAATTGTTCAGGTGGTATATTCAGACTGAAGACTATTCTCTCTATGTAGTCCTTCAGCTACAGTTAACTTCTAAAAAAGATTTCCACCATGTCCAAGGTCTTACACTCAACTAAACTCTGTCTTCAGGTTCATTCCCACAAGTTTACAGATACAAAAGACTTGGTGAAATTATCTTGTTGCTCCTAGGACAACGAAGGCCAAAGTGACGCTTTATTTTTAAGGGCACCCCTGACGCAGTCTGGCAAACAAAATGTGAGATGAGAGATTAGCCGTTTGCACTCCGACGCCCCTACAATTAACCTCCCGACAGGCTCTGCAGGGTTTTTGTTGACAGGACTGTGCTGGGACGTCAAAGAGACGAGATCAGACCACCACAAAAAGAAGAATGACAATGAGATGACAGTGACGGAGGGGAGCGAGCTATAGCCACCCCGCTGCTGCCTTTTTTGTGACCCTCCCACATTACCCTCCCTTTTCTCTCGGCCTTTATCTCCGTGTAGAACCACTTTGGAGACGATAAAGCTTCCGGGATGAGTCGGACCGCTGCCTGTGATAGTCCTGCCACAATCTTCCCACGCAAAGTTCATTATATGACCAAAGTCCCTTTCTTCTCCGCTCATCTACTCTCTCTCTCTCTCTCTCTCTCTCTCTCTCTCTTTCTCCCTCTCTCTCTCCTTATCAAACCAGACAGGAGCAGACAGTGACTTGAATTAAGCGCCGGTCGGCGGGTGGGTGGCGGGAGGTGGGGGGCGGGGGGGCTGTAGCGGCGGGGGTCGGCGGGGTGTGCTGCCTGCCGCCGATAACAATGCGAAATGGATTTTTCTCAAACAGAGGAAAAAACAGCTGTCTCCATTATTTGAATGCTTTCCCCTTCCCGCTCCATTAATTGGCTCTTTGATCACAGGCGGAGGTGCAGGCCGCCTGATAAGGAGGAGGTTATTAGTAAAGTAGCCCCGAGGACCCCGCGGAGGCGGCCCAGCTCGTGCCCGGGTGCCTGCGGGACACGAGATAGAGAGACTGAATGGCGGTGAGTGATGTGGAGGTATACGGTGTTGCAGACACGATAAAAACCCAGAGTTGTAATTTTACTCCTGAGGGGTAGCAAAAATGTCACCGTGCGGTTCGATATTTGCACTCTCGAAGCATTAAATTGACACTTTGCTGAGTGCTGGCTAATGCGGGATTGGGATTCAACTCGTGGGGTATTACAGAGTGGGATTTGACCCCACAAAAGGCTTTCCCTCGCTTCATCTTCTGTACTCCAACAGTGCAACAGACAGCTCTGATACCTCGTCTAAGGCACTGAAGGCAGAGGTTCTCAAACTTTGTCTTGTCAAGGACCCCCATATTGATATATATGTGGCCGCGGACCCCCATCTGAAATGTTTTGTGCCAGGGACCCCCAGAAGAGATTTTTTCATATATATATATTTTTGTTTAAAAAAATAGCAGATGTAACTGTCAACCTTGCACCTCCTTTTGAGCTCGTAGATCTGCTATTTTTTGAATAGCCAGGATACAAGGATAGAGTGGTTAAAATTATTCTGCATTTAAACAATCTGCTGGGGACCCCCTGGAACCCTCCCGGGGACCCCTGGGGGTCCCCGGACCCCACTTTGAGAACCAATGGTCTAAGGTTAGGTCTAATGTTAGGTCTTATGTAACCCATGATATATACTTGGGTTGTGCGCCTGTGTCGCGTACCAAAAGAGCCGATCTACAAACAGTGAGTTTGTATATCAGCTATTGGTTTGCGACTCCGACACTCAACTAAGTATACTGTACTTCAGGCTTCAGGTCTAATGTTAGGTCTAATGTACGAAGGCCCTTTGAGGATAATAGTGAAAAGAAGGGGGGGGGGGGGAGACATAAGCGCTCCTGGGTGCCTTATAATAAGACGGGCGACCACCTTTGATGTTTCAGAGCTAAATTCGACGCATTAAATCTGATGGATTCTTTTTTTCTTTACATAAGCCTGTTTATGTATCCACACACACACACACACACACACACACACACACACACACACACACACACACACACACACACACACACACACACACACACACACACACACACACACACATCCATGGACGAGGGGCGATTTGCCACACTTCACCACAGTGCGAAAGAATCTTCTGGAACTCGCTATCTCATAATCCACTATTCCTCTCTCCCTCTCTCTCTCTCTCTCTTTCTCTCTCTCTCGCTCTCTCTCCAAGAAATGGGACCGCAGGGGACAAGCTGGGTGTTTGTGTGTTGTAAGGCCCTGGTAAGAAAAGAGGGGAAGTGTTGATATTAAATTACCGAACACAAGGTTATCTGGTGGCTGCACATGCTCGCGCTGCCCTGGGCCAAGGGTAATCTGCTAATAGCGTTCACAACCAATGACATTATTAAGGAACTGGGACCCATGTGTCAAGGCCTCTCTCTCTCTCTCTCTCTCTCTCTCTCTCTCTCTCTCTCTCTCTCTCTCTCTCTCTCTCTCTCTCTCTCTCCTTTTCTTTTTTCACTCCCCTTGTGTTAAGCTGGCTGAATGATGCATGCCACCAGTCTCTATCAATCGGATTCAGGCGGAGAGCGAAAATGAGGAAGGGAATTGGAGAGAAGAGAGTGAAAGAGAGAGAGAGAGAGAGAGAGAGAGAGAGAGAGAGAGAGAGAGAGAGAGAGAGAGAGAGAGAGACTGAAAGGGGAAGCGATACAGAGACAGATTAAGATAGAGGTGATAGAGGTAAAGGCAAAGAATAAAATAAAGGCAGTTGAAGAAACTTGCTGGCGTCAATGCATGTCATTGTCTATTCACAGCTTTGGCAATTATATCATTGTGTTGCTGTCGGCAGAAACCTTGTACAGTATGTACTCCTTTTAAGGAAATTGGGGAAAAAAATGTTCCAATGCATCCAATGTAGTTATTATGAGTCACACGCTCTTAAAAATGTGTTGATACTTGTGAGCTTGTAGACAGGTTATGTTTGCTGCTTATGCGTGACAATTATGAAATAGGGCATGCATTTATAGAGAGAAACAGTTAAAGTAAAAAGATGTAAATTTGGAGATACAAACACACATGGACCATTTAATTTTAGCTTTAATTTTTAGATTAGTTTATTTCCATTTTCTCCACGGTCATTAAAACATTACAGAACGTTTCTGATTAACTGAGTCAACTCTAGTTTAATCAATATTGACAAAACATTAGTGCTGCACGGGGACATTTTTAACACTAGTGCGCAACGAAGTGCAAATCAAGCCTTAACCCTAATTTATGTTCCATCGCTATTTTCGACACATGACATCGTCGTGCGACGAAGTATGGATTGGTTTTTGATTTGACCATGTGTGGTCTTTCTAGACATTGTAGAGCACTGATCAACAAGCTCACAACGTGTCGGAAAACGTGACACCTTGTGAGCTTGTCGATTGGCTATTTTCTGCAAAAGCTTTCCCCGCAATAACAGAGAACAGAAAAGACACTATATCCCTGAGGGACCCCGGTCAACCATATAGGGTTTAAGTGGTTTATAATACATACCAACTGACTCAGGTGTAAAGGTCATCTTTGGCCTCATGGGAGCGTGGAGAGAGAGAGAGAGAGAGAGAGAGAGAGAGAGAGAGAGAGAGAGAGAGAGAGAGAGAGAGATAGAGAGAGAGGAAATATTGGATGCTGAACAGAGGTGAGATGCTGGATTTGAAAGCAGGAGTTCACCGCAATGAGCACGGCGAGCCCTGACCTTATGGGTCTCCTCATCCGTGGCATATACGGGCCAAGGACGAACGCACGTACACCTGTCAAGTAATGGCCTCGATGTACTAGCCGGCAGATGAGCCGAGAGGAAGAGAGGAAGAGAGGAAGAAAACATACACAACCCTTCCTTTATGCTCCCTGGGGGGTTTGGTGAAAATTCACCCAAGAAATAGAAAATCTCCAACACGTCTCTCCCTCTTTCCCCCTCTCCTCTTCCTCAACTCTTGCTGTCTCCGTTATGGGTTTATAGTGCTAGCATCGTGTAACCGGTCGTACATAGTGCACAGTATATGGCTGGAACTGGCTAGCGGTTTCACACAAGCAGAAATGTGTGTGTGTTTCCATTGCGGTCCTATGTATTCAATTCATCAACATACTGTAGAATAAAACCTATAGCATTATTGATGCACAACAGGGCCTGGACCAGACACATAGGCTCTAAAGTAACCTGACAGCCCGTGGTGGGTTCGAGTCCCAATCCCAACGGCCTTTGCTGCATGTCACTCCCCATCTCTCTCCCCATTTCCTGTCAGACTACTATCCTGTCAATAAAGGCATAAAAGCCAAAAAAATATCTTTAAAAAAAAATGTGAATAATGAACAACAGTACACAATACTATAGTATACACCTATTCAACTAGCCTGCACTATGTAGAAACAAGACAACAACACAAGGTTACGGTATCATCACAGAGTCCTGACCATATGCTGGCAAAACGTCAAATCACTATTCACCTCACATGTAAGCATTCCTGAGGAAGGCCCATATTTGACATTGGGCAGCGTGTGTGCACGTCAGAAAGTGCAGACGTGAACAGCTCGCCATAGCTACACAGTAAAAGTCCTCAGTGGCAATATAACCCCCTGAGGACTTTAAACTCAGAGCGCGTTCAGATGGAACCAAACGGACCCGAAAGGGTCCGTTTGGTTCCATCCGAACGCGCCCTGAGCTCAAATGAACACTCAGGGTTTCAGAGCGTCAGGTATAGCTGCATGGAGTCAGGAGGTCTCTCCCTGCGCAGGCGGCCGGCATACACGGAAGGTGATTGATGGCTAATGAGGTCTGAGTGTGGAGACACAGCCGGATCCGCACTGTGCTGCTGCCTACCGTGGCTTTAAGACATGATCGATGGCGTGCCGAGATAGCTGCACACGCGCACACACGCACGCAATGCACAAATGCACACACGCGCACGCACCTACAACACATTTTTTATGGGCTTGCTGCTGGTTCTTGGCTATATAGTCTCTCGAGGCAAGACCGTTGTTGGCTCGTACAATTTTCAACAGCTTCTGCCTATAACAGTCATGTACGTCGGAAACGCCTGAACATGCGAAGAAAGTTAAGCGGATGTCCGCTTCCTTTTTTGCCCGTGCAGTGGCATAAATCCTACAGTAAGTCAAACCAGTCAATGCCTATCTAGCTTGCTGCTTAGCAGAAATGGGAATTCTAAAATATTGTTTAAAGTATTTTTTCTGTGAATGGAAATGACAAACAGATGATAGCTCCCTGTCACAACATGGCAAAGTTTACAGACTCTCTGTACTGTGTATTTTAAATTACATTTCTTTTGGCTTTTCTGCCTTTATTCGAAGTGTGACAGGAAACTGGGAGAGAGAGAGAGACAGGGAGTGGCACGCAGTAAAGGCCATAGAACTCGGGAATCGAACCTGTCAGCCCGCTGTCAGGCTGCATTAGAGCCTGTATGTGGTATGTGCCTTAACCACCAGGCCATAGCGCTAGGCCGCTCCATTGTGAATCCATTTCCTGCTCCCGAAGTCTGGGGTGACCAATCAGGGCCCAGTATTAAAATTTGGGAGACTGTAATTGGTAGTTGGTTGTAGGTCTAACCAATTGCGTGCAGAGCCATTCTTTTGATCCCGCCCCTTGGGAAGAAAAAAAACGTCCTCATAGAAGCACCAGACTCATATTCAAGGAGTGATACAGTCTGGCCATGCAAGGCTAGGGATCCGCAGCCAAATCATTTGGATGTCCTTGACATGAAAAGGTTTGAGAACCACTGCTGTAAGGGCCTCGTTTGGACCACAGGTGGATCCCGGACCCGACGTTCTGAGCCATTGCAGTAGTATCCCAACCTCTCCTCTTATAGCGCCCACCATTATTCCAGTTGTCCTCTCTTGTCTCCTCAGATCTCCCTTCAGTTCCATTCCAAGCCAGCCAGGTCACACCACATCCAGACACAGTTTACCGTGACGCACTGCAGGGTATCACACACACTCATCAGTCATCACTGCACGGTATGGCTTTACGTTGCCACGCTGAACACGTCCGTCCCATAGCGTCCTAATGACTGGTTAGGCTTCTTCTATAGACGCAGCGTGGAGCCTCGTCAGAACGCCACAACATATGGATGCCATATAGAAGTGTCTGATGTTCCACGGCTGCTGGTTGATAAATGGTCAATTAGATCAGTGGGCCCCCGAATAACTGGCAATTGACTATGTTCACACAGCAGCCCTTTTGCTCTCACGTCATATTTGCGGGTTGGGAAGAAATGCCGGGGGTGGCATTATTTCATTAACTTAATGGCAAAATGGCCGCCGTGTGAATATGGTGAATAGAGTACAGAGGTTCTGCCATCACTCCTGCGTCAGAGAAGTATTTTTTATATTTAAAATCCCCAAATATTTGATGGTGTCATAAGAACTAAATAAAAAAGCTAACAAAAAAAATCTGCGGGGCGATTCTGTGTGATTCTGTACGTCTGTATGTGACTCCATGTCGTTTATGATATTGAGTTACATTTTATCGTCGTCATTTGATCGTGAACGTCTGTGTGATTAAAAAAACTTTTTTTTCTTTGGATAAATTTGTACTTTTTCACCGTCAGCTGATGTTTATATCTAGTTCTTATATGACACAATCTAAGATTTGTCTATGGGGAATTTCAATAGAAAAGAAATACTCAGTGACCCATAGCGGCCTCTAGCGCCAGTAATGTCAAACTTTCGGCACTCTATAACATTTTTTTTAATCATGGTAACAATATAAAACATTTATGTTAAACAAGTGACATGGTGTTCTTTCTTTAAAACCTTGACATTTTTGATTTAATTTTGAATAAAAAATTCAAGTATACTACATGTTGGTTCTATTGATCCAAGCCAGAACAAAATCGATTGAGGGCCCACCCATCTGAGCACTTGACACTGTTGCCGAGTTAAGTGCTCAGATGGGTGGGCCGAGGACACTTTTGAGATGTTCAAGTGGGCCCTGATCCAGAAAAGATCATTATATTAGATAATCTGTAAAATCCTGATGTTGGCTGTGATATTCTCTATACTGGTGATTCCTTGCAATTATTTTTGCAAATAAATGAAGATTAAATAATGTCTTACAGTAGTTATCCTAAGTACCCACAAAACAATTTGTCATCATGGCTATGAAACTGATGGACGTCATGTAATGTGACAGCTGGTTGACTCAATGTCACAAATGCGAGCACTTTTGGATGCATTCCCATATTGCAATGTGCACATAATGCAAGAATAGTATTATGTGAGAAATGTACATCCGTTCAATCAACAAACGTTTAAAAAAAACTATGAACGATGGATGTTTATCATGTTGAAATGAGGTCGGTGGAATTACCAATGACAAAATACATGTCATACCAATAATAGACGTCATAACACCTTGGCCAATGTTTAGACCGCTAACAGAAGGATAAACAGTCTTTCAACTGAGTTGTAAAAACAGTTGAACATGGAATGTAAATAATTCTGTCAGAGAATGAACGTGTGGCGCTCAATGCGTCTAGTCTCGCTGTCTTTAATTTTGAACAACGATAAACGCACCGGTCCATTGTTGCTAGTCATATGCCCAGTCATATCCCACCACTGTTGCGGATATACTGTAGATGCTGACCAGCCAATTGCTCTTTCATGGGAGTAATATAATTCGTTAAACATTTTGTTGCCGCTTACGTTAGGCAAAATTACGCGCCGCGGCCATGTATCAAAAAGGCGACGCCACCGAACACTTTAAAGAGTGATGGCGGTATCGGACGCCCGGCCGGTGATGTATGCCCCTCAAACCCCCAGCGCAAGGCGCCCGAGCAGGGTGATAAATCAACCTCAGAGCCTTAACCCATCACTTCTCTCTCTCTCTCCTTCTCTCTCTCTCTCTTTCTCTCTCTCTCTGTGCTTTCAATTTTTCTGTATCCTCACTGATGGTGCTACAAAGAAGGAAAAAAGACAGCGTAAGGGTGAATAAGTGTGCATGACGAGACCGCCAAGCGACAATGGACAGACGACAGGGGCGGGGGGTGATTTATAACGCCGTCCGGACGGACAAGGGGACAGTGCGGTCGGCACCCGGCGCAATTTATAGCTCCATGCTCCACCCTACTTTTCCCATGGCCCTATCATCGTCCTCACCCACACACCAGTGCTGGAGAGTAGAACATTTACTCAAGTTGGCCCCTGTACTTACAATTTTGAGGTGCATTTACTTTACATGTGTATATACAGTAGGCCTATGTCCTTTTTGTGATACTTTATACTATTTCACAACAGCTCAGTGGCAAATATTGTACTTTTTACCTCACTACAATTATTTGATGGCTTTAGTTCCTCGTTACTTTGCAGATTTAGGTTATTATATATATATATATATTTAAATACATTAACCGCTTAAGCCCTATTTTATATTCCGGCTATTCAAGTCGATCAACAAGCTCACAGTGCATTGCATCGCAAAAATCTGAGTGCTACCTCTACCGTCCACCCCGACTGCACTACTCTATCTTATCTGCTGCCAGTAAATGACCACCACCCCCACCACCACGCCCCACCCCCGTTCTTCCCCAGCTGTCGTGCACCTGGGCGCTGGCTCGTGAGGGAGGGGGGTGGGGGTAGCTAGGTGTGTGTGTCATCCATCTCGAGGAATGGGCGCAGGAATTATGGAGGGTTTGAGAGGGAGGGGGGTGGCGAATGTCAGAGGGAAGCTCTCACACACACACACACACACACACACACACACACACACACACACACACACACACACACACACACACACACACACACACACACACACACACACACACACACACACACACATTGCATTGCATTCTGTGTACTTAAATGACTATACTAGTGAAAGTCTATTTGAGAAATAGTCATTGGACAAATTTCCTGGTCCTCACAACAGAAATGGTTGTTTTTAGGGTTAGGCTTAAGCTTATAATATGGATATGTGTTTGTGGTATATGGTTAGGAGCTTAGGTTTAGGGTGAAAGTTATGCCAGACATGTCACAGCGCAATTCATTTGTGAGCTTATAGATCTGGTATTTTTGGTGTGCGACATTGATGTTTAGGGATAAAAACAAAAAAAGAATACAAATAAAATTGACCTCTTAAAAAGTTGATGTCCTCACAAGTGTGTGTGTGCGTTCATTCGTGTGTGTGTGTGAGTGCTTGGGTGTGTGCGTGCGTGCGTGCGTGCGTGCGCCCGTGTGTGTGTGTGTGCGTGTGAACGCTCATGCGTGTGCTTATGTGCTCTTTTGGTCGGCACCGCTACACTGCCCATGCGTTTAATAGAGACAGGTAATCCTGGGTAAGCTCAGTGACTTCAGAGAGTCTGTCAAGGACACGCTTAAACCAGACTATGCAAATGTATGCAAAGTGGCTGTTAAGTTTCTCTTATGTCTGTCGTCTGAGCGTCTTAGAGTTGTGCGGTGCTGATCTAAGAAATCGGCTGTGATAGGACAACCAGACATCGAAAGGGGCAAGTGGCAGTGGTAGAAGAAGTACTCTTTACTTTAGTAAAAGTAGCAATACGATAAAAGTCCTGTATGCAAAAAAATGTGTCAAAATCTTTCAATAGCTAAAATATAAAATAGGGCTAAATTGGTTAATGTAGGCCACGTTTATATATTTTTTTTATAAAAATTGAAATCTACAAGGTAAGTTGTAACTAAAGTTTTCAAATATGAAAGTTGAGTAAAAACCCTACCCTAACCCCTTTCGTAAGCGGGGAACATGGAACTCGGGGAACATAGGAGTATAAAGTATTAAAAAGTCACCACTGGTGACAGACTTCATAACTGCGGCTTTACATTTGTGAAATTCAAGCAAAACTGTTTAGATTCCACCCCGCAAAAAGGGTGACATTGTGACAGCGTAAAATAAAGCAGACGAAAATGAAATGCCCACATCTCCAAAATTCGCAGTTGTCCAAACAGCCTTCTAAACACGAATGATCTCGTTTTATATATATACTTTGTCACACAGTACGACAAAAAGTTCTCAACATTCTCAAAAGTTTTTGACACACAATTCATCACATGACAATGTATAAATTAGCCTTAAGAGTGATGTCTTCCCCTTCCCCTAAGTGAAACATAATGAGCTTAATACAGCACTCAAGTCTCATATCTATATATTTCCCCAGACTGCTTTTTGATTCATTATTTGTCCCAGCTTGTCTGACTGAGTGAATATTTCATATTAATGTAATGAAAATGACATGCAGGAGGATAGAACCAATGGAATATGTATGTTGTAGCTCTTCGTGATGATGCCCCAATGGGACCGTGCAATGGGAATTAATTAAAAGGAATTAATTCAATTGACATATTAATTAACCACATGAACCCCAGCGTCCCTCTTCTGGGGCATTTGGTAAGAAAATATTTATACAAGCTGTTGTAGAGGGAAAAAAGCTGCAGACCTAGTATAGAGCCCTGAGGGACCCCGGTCAACTAAGTATATAGGGTTTAATAAAACTGGGGTGGCAGTGGCTTAGGAGCAGTGGTGGAAAAAGTACTCAAATGTTTTACTTATGTAAAAGTATCAATACTGCAATGTAGATGTACTCTGTTACAAGTAAAAGTCCGGAATTTACAATTTACTTGAGTAAAAGTACAAACGTATTAGTATAAAAATGTACTTAAAGTACCAGCAGTAAAAGTACTAAATGTTTGAAAATAGCACATCTACAAACTCACAAAGTGTCGCGATGCGACGCGTTGTGAGTTTGTAGATCGGCTATTTTCAAATAGGCTAGGTATAAAATAGGGCTAAAGTGGTTAGTGTATGTTTTATTTATGTAATCATTTACATCTAAGAGTATAGATGACGATCTACGATCTAGACGATCTACAAGCTCACAATGCGTCGCGATGCGACGCATTGTGAGCTTGTAGATCGTCTATTTTCAATGGATGATTAATGTAGGTTTTGTAATAATAATTAAAATCTACAAAGTAACCAGTAACTAAAGTTTTCAAATAAATGTAGTGGAGTAAAAGTACAATATTTGGATCCGAGATGTAGTGGAGTAGAAGTAAAAGTATTGGTTGTACTCAAGTAAAGTACAAACACCTACAAATTTTACCTAAGTACAGTACTTAGGTAAATGTACTTGGTTACTTTCCACCACTGGAAAGGCACTATATGAATTACGGTCCATTTACCGTTTACCATAATGTAACACGAACGCCGCAAGTGTGTCAACGCCGTCACCCTGATTAAAAGACACTTATTGGTCGAACACTTTTGTTCAAGGCAATCATTTTTTCATCACAAAATGTCACATACGGTATCTTTGAGTTTTGCATTGCAGATTGGCTGAGGATATTGGAATGGAAATATGCATGGGATCTCTAGGCCGCGTTCCCATGGTGCACAAACTTGATTGGTGAGGAAGAGGGGAGAGGAATCCGGATTAGGATCGGCTGGGGGTGGGGGGGCGTCAGGGGTTGGCTGTCAAGGGGCCGAGGGAGGTTCGTATCGTCGTTCTGTATCTGCGTGAGATGCCTTCTGATCGGAAATGCCAGCTCCCGTATGGATATGAAATCAGGCATGACGTGCATCATAATAACCACAGCCACACATACAGACAGATATGCAGTGAGATGGGAAGCAGACATATGTATGTATTTACACAGCAAACAGTGCCGGGTAACCCATAAGCACTTATGGCTTGTTTAAAGACAGATGGAGACGTAACTTCAAACGTAACAAAAATTGCTTATGGAATAAGCAAATTATATTTTCGCCAAATGTTTGCCTATTTTTTCGACGAATGTTCACCTATGCTCAGAATAGGGAGTTTTGGTGTTGTTGCATTGCCGTAGCTAAGAAATCGGCTGCTCCATCTTTATCCTCCACACAATTTCTATACGGAACAAGGTCGATTTCTCACTGCGAAAAAAAACATCAACCTTGAGGCTATAGGAATAATTTGTATAGTTTTTTGTCACGTAAAGACCTTTAGACTCACTGATTCAAGGAAGCAATACCTCTCTTTCTTTCACTTGCTCTCTCTCTCTCTCTCTCAGTACAGTATGTATGGATATCTTGGGAATATGGTTGACTACATTTCAGCAGACCTCGGTTGTGCGCTCTTCTTTTCCAGTGAGAGGTGAGGGTACGTCAGGTCAAATAGCCGCTGACAGACCATCTTGGAGTTATTTCCTCCCCCCACCACCCCTTCTCTCTCTTTAACTCTGACATCTTGGATTCATCTAGCCAGGCTACTCATC
>NC_139952.1:12116559-12209059 GCF_963454915.1 Gymnoscopelus microlampas | reverse complement strand
AGTGTACACAGTATTGTATACTGTAGTGTAGTGATTCTCAAAGTGGTTTTCACTTCACGAGTGGTAAATGGTGTATTTATATAGCGCCTTTATCCAAATCGCTTTACAACGTGCATTACATTCACACACACATTCTCACACACCGACGGCGGAGGAAACCATGCAAGGGCAACCAGCCTGCTCATCGGGAGCAGTTGTGGGTTCAGTGTCTTGCTCAAGGACACTTTGACACTAACTCTGGGGGAGCCTATAGTGTCAAACTGGGAACCTTCTGTTTTCCCAAGCTCTGCCGTTCCAAAGTACAGGAGCTAATGACCAGGAGGATTTCAAGGACCGCTGGTTTATTATGCATTAGGCCACGGACCCCCATAACTCTGAGAGTGTACAAATTGCAACCAAATGGACCCGTACCCTCTCAGAGTTACCAATCATTTAGCTGGGGATCCCCTCAAGGACCCCTGGGGGTCCCCGGACCGCAACTTTGAGAACCACTGTTGAGTCAGCCTGATCCCTCAGCAATTTGGTTGACAGCGTTATGAAAAAATAATGGATATTGTTGTGTTTCATAATTATGATGTTGTGCTCAGATTTTTTACATTAATCTGACTTTAAACCTAATCCAAACCATAATCTTAACCAAAGTAACAGTGCAGATTAACAAAATGTACACTATAAGCAAAACTTTACGCAGACTATCTAACCACCAACAAAAGTGACTGGAAGGTTGGGTGTTCCACATTCATAATGCTGCTACAACGTCACAAAATGTTTCATGATTTATCGTAAGAATTGCAATTTGAGTGAGTTTAGCAAAAAATGGGACATCAGAGAAATTGGGACAAATAGCCTAAAATTAAATGTGTATTACAATCACTACCTGCAAGGCATTAACGCAGACAGCCAACATGAGAGTAGGGAGTGATCAAAGTCCAGGGGTGGACTGAAAATAAATGTCCCACTTTACCAACTCAACTGTCCCATTTTACCGACAAATGCTACCTGTGGTTAAAAAAAAAGAAGAGAGAGAACCTGTGTCACAAAGGCTGTGCTTTCTTTCATAAATAATGAGAGTTTATAGCAAAAAGTCACCATGAAGAGATCATTTGACTTCCTCAAAATATCCCTACCCATGTGTATACAGTTTAATTTTTTTGTAATGCTCTAAACAATCTACCAAAGAGTGTCCCAGTTTCACTGAATGCACCCTAGAATAAACATTTCAGTAAACTCAATTGAGTGATAAGTTGTCAATGTACTTTCAAAAGGAACATGAGCTTTAAGGCCATCCCCTGCAAATTTAATTTTGACCATCATGTCAAAATGTTTGTCAGATCCTGTGTCTATAGGTGAGACATGACCTTTGTCACAATCTAAATGTCTCAATAGAAGAGCAGAGAGACAAAATACAACTATTTAAAATACAAGTTATATTGTATTAACATACTCTACCATACAGGTTGGACAAAATGATGTTTTATTCATTTAATTATATTTTGCACATCATCCCACAACAGAATTGAACAGATGCAGCTGGGGATGCAAACCCTGCCTGTGCCAACGTGTGTTGTTCTCTCAATTGTGACCTTTACCTTTGACCATTTTGACCCAAAATGTAATCCCAGTCTCTTCTCAACTCCCGGGACAAAAGCTTGGTAACGACCCATGCAGAGCGTGTCTATGGGGCGGGACTTCCGTTGTATGCACTTCCCATGGCACTTCCCGTCTGCAAAGCATCGACGTAATTTCCTTGGGCGGTACTTCCGGTCCCTCCGGTTAGACACTCTCCGTAGCAGGTCTTGCCCAGCGTGAACTTCCAGGGCATCCTACTGATCCCCTGATAATAATACATCGATCTGCTCTCAAGGTATTTTTCTCACAGGCCTTGAACTCGATTGTGACCTTGACCTTTGAACATTTTGAACCCAAAAGTGTATCATCACTTCAGAGCAGCCCACTGATCATTCCCCCCAAGTTTCATGAAAATCTGTCCATCTGTTCTCAAGTTATCCTGCTAACAAACACGCACACAAACAAACAAACAGACGGGACTTATTATGAAACCCTGCCACGCCTTACGGCGGGCAAAGTAATGATATTCTATACCTCTATACTTCTTCTATACTATGATTCACACACATACAAAAAAAAAGCTGACGCAAAAAAATGCTGCCTCAACTTTCTTGTTTGCATTTGTGCTAGCGTCATTTTGTTCTCTCAGAGTGAACTCTCTCCCAATTATGTGGGGAAACGTGTGCCCCTATCTTCACGGGGCGAAGCAGGTAGACAGGGCTGTGAATGTTAAAAGTTTACAAGTAAACCTCGCAGTGCTCCGGTAGCTGCAGCAGAAGAACCCCATTGTCTTCCTGAAGAGAGCTACGCAGCACCTTTTCTCATCCTGAAGGAGGGTTTCACCTGAAAGCTCTGAGCTATTAGTCACACAGTAAAATGGCATCCCTATTTTTGGGCATGTTATTATAGGTGAAAATATTCCGAAAATGCTTGTAGATTGGAAGGTAGTTTTTCACTATTTGCAGCTAACAACGAAGAATAGGTTCAGGGGGAATATCACTTTATAACACTTCTGAGGTCATTTTCACGTCTCCTTTGGATTTTGTGTATACGCCGCAGATAATTCTTAAGTCGGATGCTTCAATAATTAGACTAGATTAGATATTCATTTGATCAAATGCTCCCTGTCCTACTAGCCCATTCAACGTCAACATCCACATTAGACTCATTGTATACACACATGCCTGCATCTCAAGAGTGATGTTGTCCATCTAATGAATGTGTTGACCTTAATTTTTAGATGAATTAATTCATTGTCCAACATTCATTCATTCATTCATGCATTCATTCATTCATTCTGGGGGGTGAAACTGCCCCGAGAAGTGTTTCCTATTTTACTCTGAGAGTGTACACATGAAACCAAATGGACCTGTAAGGGTCCAGTTACTTACATTTTTTACACATTTACATCAACACTGAGGATTTTTACACTAGACACTGGGGTAGAACCCAACCGACGGAGACATGGAATCAAGTTCAAAATAATGATGTGGGAAATGTGGAGCGAGCTACTGTCTATTGGGTTTGACAGTAGCGGGCAAGAGGGAATTCTCTCGAGGTTGTATGCGTGCTGAACATATATATACTACCGCCTACGCCCAGAATCAGTGCATTGGCGAAATCCATTCCTGTCATGTCCCGTTTCCATGTTTGCATAAGCACGTTGCCAGATATGTAAAGAACATTAGCAGACAAAACCACAGGGGGGTCAGACAACGCGGCTGAACGGCAAAACTGCGGCGAAGGAGTGACCAATTAATAATAATCTGTGCTCGCCTGTGGCATTATACAGCCTGTGAAACGACTGAACAGCAGGACATGCATTGCATCAATTCTTCCCTTAATAGCGTGGCTGAATATGCAGCTGTTGTGCTCTGTGTGTGCGTGTGCGTGTGTGTGTGTGTGTGTGTGTGTGTGTGTGTGTGTGTGTGTGTGTGCGTGTGTATATTAGTATAATACCACCATGTAGACATACTCTTTTACAAGTAAAAGTACTGAATCAAACCTTTTACTTGAGTCAAAGAAAAAGTCAAGAACATAAGTATTGGTATCAAAACAGCTCGGCCTTGTGCATGGTTAGAGTGTCCGCCCTGAGATAGGGAGGTCGGGTTCGCTTCCCTGGCAGGGTCATACCAAAGACTATAAAAATGGGACCCAATATCTGCCTCTTGTGTGTAGTGCAGCAGAAGAAAAAGAAATTAAGGAAAAAATAAGTAAAAGTATTGTACTTTAGTAGGCTACAATACAATGCTACTATCAGCTGTTGCTGCTTTTTCCTGGAAGTGGAGGTGACGCATCGATAAAGCCATCACACGTGCTTCCTATCTCGAGAGGTGATTGGAGACATGAAGATAGGATGTGATGATAGGCAGCATTTGAAAAAAACAGGATAGCACACAGATGGAGTCTAGTGGTAACGTTGGCGTAGCGTTGGGGGGGGGGGGGGCAAACAACAGGGGTATTTCAGCTCGCGCGTCGTTCCTGAAGGACGTCCGTTTGCTGAGGCACCCGCCCGCCCGCCGCCTGGCCGGGCGGCGAGCCCGGCTCACGCAGCCGCGCTGCACAATCACAGACAGATGTTTGGCCAGCCAAGCCTGCCTACAGCGCCACAGGCCCCTGCGTGTGCTAGAAGAAAAAAAAAGAAAGAAAAAAAGAAAAAAAGAAAACGAGACCAGATGCTACTACCTGGTGTCCTGCCCGCCTGCCCGCTGCCACGCAACACCGGGCATGCTCCGACAGCGGTGGCGGGGGTCACGCGACCTCCAGCTGGGCCCGGCGGCTGTCAATCACTCGGCCGGTGGAGGAGAACGGAGCTGCCATGGGTGAAACGCTCGCTACTATGGGGATCCCACCACCGCACCGAGTTCTGAATGCTAATTCTGGTAATAGATTCAGGGTGAATAGAAATATGCTCTTGAGCTTTGTATGCTTGTGTTTTATCCTTTTGACCAATATGTGTTCATGCATGTGTATTTCTCGCAGTAAAAACGCCAGTCAGTCAGTCAGTCAGTCTGTCAACCAATCAATCAATAAATTGTCTAAATGTTGAAAGATGCAGGTGCATGCAGTTTAAGTCAGTGGTTCTCAACCTTTTCAGGCTGTGACCCCCCAAAATAATCATATTTAACTGTTCCATAGATAAATATTGTGAAATTAGCCGAGCTCACAACGCCTCGCAACACAAGGCGTTGTGAGCTTGTAGATCTGCTATTTTCCAAATGTTTGCCTCTTTCCTATATTATTTGACAATTTGGCTAATGTTTGACCAGTTATTAAAAAGGTCTTAAAATTGTCCCTTCACTGTCATCTGGGGACCCCTCAAAATCATGTGGGGGGTCCCCACTGGTTTCAGGGACATACAGTCATTCATTGTAAATACACAGGTTTCAATTTATAAAAAAATATACTACAAAATATAAGACAAAGTGAAAAGGACGATCTTCAAGGTCACAACGTGACATGTGAGCTAGTAGATATATTCTTTCTATGTGTCCTAAATAGGGACACCAGGGTTAATGTGGTTAACATCCACCTTTAATTAAATTGTTAAATTGTGATTATTATTATCAACATGAACATCAAACATATCCGACAGTCTACATTTCCCAAAAGCAACTCCAACCCTGGTGATACAATCAGAGCTTTGATAAACAAGGAGCACAGTTCACACTACAAAGTGATATTTAGGGGGGGGAAAATGTCAGCGGCAAATCTTGACTTCACACCACACAACGCAGCTGTGAGTGGAATATGTGAAGAAGAAGAGAGAGAGAGAAAAAACATCAAACAGATATGCAGTTGAATTTTGAGGGGTTATTTCTTTTTTTCAGCATCTCTTTCTATCCAACTTTGTTCCCTAGGTAAACACTCCCTCCTAACAAACCGAAGCACGGGTTTCTTCCTTCCTCCCCCGAGGTCTCGGTTATTACCCAAAACAAAAACCCGGCAAAACTTTGGAAAGGAGATTCAGTGAGGCTCCAGATTAAAGATTTATTTGTTCTTTTGAAGTTGCCTTCTTTCTGTTACGACGGCGGGTGGTAATGGGATTTTTTTCTTTCTTTTTGTGGCTGACCCAGAACTGCCAGGGAGAGAGTACACCGGACCCCCATCTCTAAACTCGCCTAATGAGAATTGGTTGGATAATGGGCCTGCTTTCTTCATAGCTAGAGCCAGTGGCGTCAGTTCAGCAAAAGCTAAGGTATGGCAAGTTTAGGGTTGCCAACTCCCAGAGATGAAAATAAGGGACACCTATCCTGGGTGCGCGGCCAAGCCGTGCGTCCGGAAAAAAATTTGGGGGTCAACTATGAAAACTATGCATCATACCTATAACACAATACAAACAATGGTCTAGGCTACTATTTATAGCCATGCCCAATTGACGCCCCTGGCTAGAGGCCAACAGATATGTCGGTTTGGCCGATAATATCGGCCATTTTACATTACTTTTTTCGTTTACATGACATCGGTATCAGCAAATATGCAGCAAATGTGTCCCGATTTGTAACCACTTTCAATCTGGTGTCCATATTTATGTGTCATTATAGGTGAAATGTCAGGATCTGTCTCTGTGTTTTCTGTTGTATTGTTCCCTGTTCTCCTTGTACTGTTATTTTGTAGTGTTGTCCTAGTGTTTCCTGTTTTGCCTTGTTGCCGCTTCCTGTCTTGTCTCACCTGTATATGATTGCTTTTGTAGTTCACCTGTGTCCTGTTCAGTCTCAGCCTTTCATGTGTTGATTGTAGTGTTGTTTCACCTGTGTCTAGTTAGTCTTTGTGTATTTAATCCGCCCTGTGTTCAGTGTTCCCTGGTTCGATTATAGATGTTGTCATGGAATGTCATGCCCTTGTTCGTCATAGTTGGTTGCCAGTCTGATCGTCTGAGTTTGTTAATACATCTTCTGAGTGTCAGTACTGCCTCGTGTTCTCCATTTGGGTCCTACCAACCAATACCTATTCTTGACATGAAATCAAGTTTTAATTTTAATAGCTGATCTATAAGCTCACAACGCATTGTGATGTGATGTGCAATGCAACGCGATTCAACATGAAGAACAGCTAATTTTGAAGATATTTGCATAGGGCTTTAAGGTTAATGGATAACAATAGTTCAGTCTGTGTTTACTCGTTCATTGTATAATTAAAGTTAAATGTGCTTGTCTTACATGAAAGTTTAATATACTTATTTTTCAAAACGTTTTGTTTATTCTTATTCATTGGTTTACTTTTTCAAGATTCTGCTGTTTTTGTTTCTTACAATCGGTCACATGTACTGTAATCGGTGGTCTAGGCCTCTCCAAAATCGAGATCGGCATCGGAAAGACAGGTCGGGCTCTTGAATTCGCATAGCCACCGAGGACCCACTATTTACTCATCTGTTATTTATACACTGTATAGTGACAGGGAAAGAACTGCTGGGGCATAACTGACAGTTAGAGCTGTAGGGCTTTGTGTGACCCATCATGGAGGCATCTTCTTCTTCATATTCTTCACGGCTTGCTGCGTTTCAGGCTTTGTGGCGCTCCCCCCCGAACCTCAGCGCGCACCAGGAGAGGTCTTATATCACATTTTTCCGAGGGGCTCGCTGTGTTGTTTTTATTTTCTTCCACACAATCTCATCCATCTCAGCCCCATTCTCCTGATACGCATCAATGAACGAAGAGAATGTTTCATCTTTTCTTACATTTCGGCTACGCTGATTAGCCATAATAGTCACACATCTGTTACCTCACTCTGATCTGATGCTTAGATTCCATTTAAGCTTTGGATTCTAATAAATTCTCGTTATTCACACTTTTTTATTAGGCACGCTATCTCTAAAGATGCATCAGACATAGTTGTGTTGTCTGCCTTTGCATCTATACACAGCTCCAAGCCAGCCCATGCTGCCAGCGGAGAGACACACTGCCCCCTAGTGTCCACTGCAATTAGTGTCAAAACAGAATTGACTGTGCAGCCATCAAGCAGACAATGCCCCGGTGCTCTGCCAGTGGCTCGATACCAAGATCTGTCATAGGCAGTGATGCGAGACAATAGATTCCACTGATTGGAGTGGTGCACTCTCTCGGTGCTGACACTGGCTCACCGCTTGCTATCGAGTGCCTGTTTTTCTCCCTCTCTCACCGGCCCTCGACGCCCCTAATACAGCAATCAATGCTACTCATTTTAATAGCAGCACTTCTATTGCCCCAAGGGGGGCGAGCGTGCAGGGAGGGGGGGTCCGAGGTGAGGGACAGAATCAAGTCATTTTCTCAGGTGAAGACCGCAATCATGGATTCGGGGGTCATCACAGAATGAGGGGGGCGAATGTGCCACTGTATAGCTACGACGGTGTGGGATACAGAAGAATATGTCTGACACCAGTATTGAAAGTGGAATGATGTAGGCTATTTGGTTGAGGGTGGTACAAGAAATACCTTATATCGGAATCCTTAAAGTCCCTGTCCACATGGCCTATGGTTTGGTTTAAATCCTCAGAATAGTCCTCTACTGTATATGCTCAATAGATTTGCATATCAAGTATATTTCTCTCCCAAACTGTCCCTTAATGAGCGTTACAGTACCCTTTCCTTTGCTCTATCTTTGCCCTCAGTTAGTATTCCCTATCCTATGAATGATGCATTATGTTTGATCCTCCAGAATGTGTGTAGTCCAAGAGAATGCACACCAAACACAGCACAAGGACAACAGGGACTTCCTCGCTGACACGATCCACGTGGTAGGCTACTGGGGTTTGGGTGGGGGGCACTTGATTGGTTTCACTGAATGTCTCTGCATACGTTCTCATTCATTTAGTGAGGCTCTGATAGGCGTTCAGTGTGTAACGTGACTTCGCACCTCATCTGAGTTGCGTGCTTAATTTTATATTAATGCTTTGGAGACATGCGGGGCACAAGACACTATGGATTTTCACAAATAAGCTTCCAAAATACATTAGCCTAACACAAACATGATTTTGGGGGGATTGGGTCTTTAACCACTAAGGTAACACTATTATAGGTGAAACATTTTCCAGAATTTCCAAAACTGTCCATTTCATAGCAAAAAATATGCCGGTCTACAAGCTTCAGTTTTGAGCTTGTAGATTGGCAGATTTCCGCTGCATGACACCATGGTATGACAAAGTATAAAATGAGGCTTAAGTGGTTAATGCAGGGGAAACTGCATCGAGGGTCTTCTGAAATGTGCATGATTGCAGCGGCGAGGCGCGGACAACCGCACAGTCATTACATCCGACCCTTCAGTGTAAAAAAACGAGGCGTCAGATAACAGATGAATCCAGCCTGGAGCAGCATGCACACAGGGTTACAAACAACAAAGGCTTGTGTGTTTGCCCTTGACTTTTCCAGGCTGGTGGCCAATTAGAACAAGGCTTTCATCAGTAAATCAAACAACAAACCTTTGACCCACGGCTGTCACTCACCATCTGACACAGGTTCCTGCTTGACAACAGAATCCGTTGGCCTTCCGCTAACAATCTGAAGCCTTCAGTGTTCACGGTTGCTGGGCAAGTGTATGATGAAGGAACACTAAATTACACTCATTACATCAATAATGTAAGAGGTCTACGTGGTTCAAGGATTTGGGACATTGTAATATTGTGATTATGATGACAGAAGTGTTGTATTTTCTGGTTTTAATAACTTTAGCTTTATTGTATTCTTTCTAAAAATTGTGAAAAGGTTTCAAAAACCTTGGCTTCAACCAAGCCTGAAGCCTTTAGTGTTAGGGCTGCTGGGCAGGTGTGTGTGATGAAGGAACAAACTTACACTCATTCCATCAATAATGTATCGGGTCTACATGCCTCAGAGTGTGTCTGGCTTCAGCGGACTGTAAGGAATTCTGCCTCCAGTTACCCTGCGCTTTGCGCATCGCTCCATGTTAGGCCTGTATGGGCAATATATTGATATTATATCCATATTGTGAGACTATACATCGTCTGGTTTTGGATATTTTAATATCGTGTTTTGTCATGCGTTGTCTTCCTGGTTTGAATCAAAGGCCCTCAAAAATGGCGCAAACAAGCTCACAACATGTCACGTTGTGACTTGTGAGCTTGTAGATACAGTAAGTTATGCTATTTTCGAAACTTTTGGAAAAATGGATAACAATTGATTGGTCACAATCAAAATTGAGGTATTTGGTCCAAAATATTGTGATATTTGATCCTGTCCACATCTCCCAGCCCCGACTTCCTGTTCTTGCTATTAGCTCTCATGCACCTGTCAAGCAAATATCTTTACTATTTCTTTTGTGTTTCTCTTGTGTTTCTATCCCATGTGTTCCTCTGGGGAGCACACTGCATGTGCAGCTCACTCCAAAGACACTCTCTAACACACCCAATGCAGCCCCCTGGCTCTTACAAAGACATTCTAAGTGAGTCTTACCAAGGACAAGACAGACTAAATACCCCCCTAACAAACGATAGCAGACAGCGGAACGCACTTTAACAAAGGAGGTGTGTAATGAACACGAGGTGCCCTTCCTTCCAATATATCATCCTGAGTGAATTTGCCAACATCACTCTCCTCGCCTGCGAGCGTTGGTAAATGAGAATTTATGCACCCGCTACTTTATCATTCTTTTACCCTTTTTGTTTTATCCCTACCTCCCCCTGCCCCGCCCCTGTGAGGTAGAGCAGAGAGAGAGAGAGAGAGAGAGAGATTTTTTTTTTCCCCACCAAAGGCAATATCCCCTCGCAGTAATTATATCAGAGCTAGAGAATGGCTCATTAACATATGCTAGGCATGTCAGGAATTTACAAGCGCCTTTTGTAGCCGCCGCGGTGTCGGCGCGAGGCTTCCTGTCCGTATGTTGTCTCCTTCAGGGACGCTATACCTCCTCATTTCCATAAACGTCAATCAAGCCAAGCGTGGCGCACATGCCGCCACACACACACACACACACACACACACACACACACACACACACACACACACACACACGCGCGCGTCTTTATAAATAACCTGAACAAAGCACACAGTACACTTCTGCATGTGTGGACTCATGAGGGACGTGTGTGTGTGTGTGTGTGTGTGTGTGTGTGTGTGTGTGTGTGTGTGTGTGTGTGTGTGTGTGTGTGTGTGCGTGCCTAATAGACCGTCTGCAGGAGGCATGCTGCTGAGATATCACGATCGGAAAACAAAGGGACGAGGCGTAAGCTCACCTAATGAATATCGTCTAATATTAAATCTTCATAAACAGCTAAAAATAACAGATTTACAAGCCCTACACCGCCTAGCTTCGCGATGCCTTGTGAACTTGTAGATTGGCTATTTACGCTATTTGTCGTATGACGAAGTATATACTGTAGGGCTTAAGTGGTTCAAGTGTGTGCGCGCCAGTGCATGTGTGCCTGTGCATCTAGGCATAAGGCCTCACACCAGACCCTTAGCCAGTCGCAGACAGACAGACAGACAGACAGACAGAAGGGGCCCGGGGCCACTGGGGCTGGTAGCAAGGGGCCCCCCCACTCCGCGGCCGCCCCTGCACAGCTCCAGGACACAACATCTGCCGCTGCTGAAGGGACAACATGTTCCGTTCTGGTGCCCTTTCACCTTTAGCCATTAGCAGGGCACGGGTACAGCGCTGTGACCTATTTATAGACTGTGTACATAATATACACAAGAGAAAGAGGCCCTTCATGTTTCTAATGAGACGTCATTATGTGACTCGACATGTAATGTAATTACGTACCATTAAACGAGAAACGCGCCTTGGAATTGGAACTGAACAGAACCCTATTAGTCTGTACTCTGTAGTTGGTTATGCAGTTTTATATTTGTTTTCCGATTTTTAAAAACAAAAACAAAAAAAAAACAACCAGACCTAAATCTGGATCTTTGTTTGCAACAGTTAGCGCAAACAATATATTGATAAATTGATTAATTGATTGATTGATTGATTGATTGAATATTTTATTGGTACAGGCAGTACAATGAGTTAAAAAACAACCAGACAAACAACAGTGCAACAAAACAACTACACAAAATATATAAAATATCAAACATATACAGTTCATTGTGAAAAAAAACTAACAAAGAGGAGTTATTATTGTCAACGCGGAGTAGCAACCTGTCCACGATCCACATGAATAAAACATGCGCATCCTGTTTGCAAAAGAATAGTTTGTGTAAATGAGTCAATCAGTGGACCCACTTAGTCCAAAAGCCATATTTATGGCAAGCACCGCATCCTCCCCAGCATGCAGTTTGCCCTCCCAGTCATGACATCAGATGGCACAGTGCCCCACTGGCACTGTCTGTCTGTCTGTCTGTCTGTCTGTCTGTCTGTCTGTCTGTCTGTCTGTCTGTCTGTCTGTCCGTATGTCTGTCTGTCCGAGTGTCCGTATGTCAGTCTGTCTGTGCCCCCCCCCCCCCCCCCAAGGCTTTGCCTATTCAATGCCAACTAACACAAGACATACCAGGTTGCTGTTTAGTTCCACCACACTGACTGACTGCTGTGTGGTGGCAAATGAGCTGTGATGAATGCAAGGGAATGTACTGTAGCATTTCCACAAAAAAACTAAACAAAAAGGAAACAACGTAGTTGCCTTGCAGCATTGACTGCATAGTTGCTGAGCTGTAAGTTGAGCCTGAGTCAGTTTCTATACACTTCGTTCAACTAGAGCAGTGGTACCCAAACGTTTTTGCTCGAGACCCAAAAGAGACAATTTATGTCTTCCCGGGACGAAAGCAGTGAATAAAGCCGATCTACAAGCTCACAACACGTTGCATCGCAACGTGTTGTGAGCTTGTAGATTTTCACTATACTTCTTGAACATGTTTTTCTAATTTAGGGAATTTCTTATATTTGGGTGGTGATGACACAACTGGTTTTCAAAGCAGTAGGCTGTTGATGAGCTGTTCTCTAACACTGTTCCAGCAACGACCTTGGATTCCGTCTCTGTCGGGTGGAAACCTCATATGTCCAAAACAGTTACTTTTCAGGATTCAGATTCAAAAGCATCAAAAGTAGCAGATCTACAAGCTCTTCCTGCTTGTGGATCTGCTACTTTTGATGCTTTTGTGTGACGCTAGTATAATCAAGTGGGGCGTTATTTTACGAAAAAACACAAAAAGTGAATATGTGGAGATAAGAGGTTTCTGCTCGACAACAACGATTTAGAAGTCCCCACACGTTAAGAGTAGGCAGAGACCTCTGATCATCTGGCAATTACACGAGACTGAGGATAGGTCATCCTGTGAGGACAGGGAGTGATTTGTTGGAGCGAAATGAAGTGGCCTTTGACAGCAGAACTATGACATGAGATGGAGACAGGCGGAAAAGGTCATTTGGTGGTCCAGTCGATCCTGAGCCCTCCCCCCTCCCCCCTCCCACACACACACACACACACACACACACACACACACACACACACACACACACACACACACACACACACACACACACACACACACACCCATCGTCATTACAATGACAGAGGACCCCACGTCCATTTCAACCAATCTATTTCTCTCTCTCTCTCTCTGCCTCTCTCTACTCTCTCTCTCTGTCTGTATGTCTGTCTCACTCTCTCTCTTACTCATTGCGTTGCCTTTTTCTTTTTTTCCCTTTTTCATTTAAGTGCACTTTCGCCCACACCACTTGGAAATTGATTGAAACAAAATGTCACAATTATGCCCTGTAGCTCGCCACTTCAATTATTCATCAATTAGGGGCCTAGGCTCCCTTCTTTTTTCACCTCCCCCCCCCCCCCCCCCACCCTCTCCTCCGAGCTGATTTTTCATTCAGTTTGCCTGAGATGTATGGCTCCCCTGCTGTTAACCAAGTCCAAAGTCATTAGTTTCTGGGTTTGCAATTAAACCTGATGCATTATGCATGAGGGCTTCGACTCGGCAGACATACGCAGCAGCGGCAGCAGTATAGCAGCTATGGCGAACGAGCTAGCAAGCTCTGGAGGCGAGGATGGGAAATTAATTTGCTAGAAATGAAGTCTCTCTCTCTCTCTCTCTCTCTCTCTCTCTCTCTCTCTCTCTCTCTCTCTCTCTCTGGCAGGTTGGTAACAGATGCCACTGGCTAGAGATGGAGAAGGAGACGGGGCAGCGATGGAGCCCTGGTGCTGCGGCGCTGATGAGGGAATAGGAATCCCATTAAGACTGAGTTATGCTTAGTCGCGCGCGGGTGTCGCACACCGGGGAAAAGGGCAGATCTACAAGCCCAGAGTAGATCTGCAGTCGCACAGTAGAACACAGTGAGCTTGTAGATCGGCTATTTTCGATGCGGTGTGGTCTGACACAGGCGCGCAACCTCGTATAAGTAAAGTCGGACATTAGGCTACATTATTCACAGATAGAGCTATAATTGAATGTATCTCCTGCCAATGTCTTGTTTCTTTTTTGTGTTTAGTTGTTTGTGCCCTGATGAAAAGAAAGGGGGGGGGGGGGGGGGGGGGCATTAAATATAGAGAAATGGAAAACAGATTTAAACCTGAGATATGGATGGAATTCCACAATGGAAATAAGCATGGTTTTATTGTATGGTGTTTCTCCTTTTTCAATTATTTCTGTATCTGGGGCATCTCTGGCTAGATGAGCCACTTGTAGCCTATTTTAATTATCAATCAATCAATCAATCAATCAATCAATCAGTATTTCTCCTGCCTTATGACTGTTTGCACTTTGACTTAAAAATATGTTTTTTTGTTTTGATTGTTATGTTTTATGTTGTGCATGTTTGCAACGTGTCCTGCTGCTTGTCCTGAACAGGACTCCCTTGTAAGAAAGATTTCTGATCTCAGGGCATTTTTACCTGTATAAGTAAAGTTTAAATAAAACATCAATCAATCAATCAATCAATCATCATTGGTTATTCTGCAAATAACCTGATGCAACAACCCTCTAGACAACATTATGCACTACTGTCCCACAATAAGTGATATGATGAAAGTAACACAACCAAGTCTAGATCAAAGTATTGTACACAGGGGGGAAAACTGTCATTATTGAAAAAGTTTAATTGTTCTGATGTCTCAATGAAGTTCAAATGTTATAATGCAATTGAGCTTGGCACAAACTAGCATGCTGTGTTTCACCCATAGACTGTACCAGATGCATTCGTCAGAGGCAGTCTATTTTCAATGGTCAACTGCTGCCACCTAGTGGCCATCAATTCCAGTTGCATTGAAAGTACAAAGTAGGCTACACATTATCAGTGGTGTAAAAACATTTTTTTACTTAACCCTTGCATTGTGTTAGAAACCTGCATACACTTTTGGTGTTAGCGGGTCTAATTTGACCCGTGATTTAACTCAGCCCAAAATACTTTTTTTCTCCCACCTCATAGTTGACTTGTTATGCATTCATATCCATGTAAACACTTTTATAAATATTATTTTGGGTTAGGGCTAGGGTTTCATCTTTCAATATATCTCGTTTTCAATTATAAAAATGTTAAAAGTCACTCATCACATTTCCTATAATGAAGGCAATGGATAATTATGTTATCTAGCTATAATAGACTAATAAATTTTTTTAACTTTTTTTTTAATTACTTGTTTTAATTTAAATTTAAAGAGCCACACTTCTCTGCGGAGTCAAATTTGACCCTTAACACCACAGATTTCACTTTTTTTTTTTTACCATCAGAATTAACCAAAATGGTGGTAATTAATTGTGTTGCGTTAGTTGTTTCTGAGGATACCATGAAGCCTTGTTCCTAGCCTGGGACCAGACGAATCTGCGAGTGCAAAAAAAAATTGCACTCTGCGATTTGGGTCTGGCACCGCTCCATAGAGAATCCATTTCCTGCTCCATAAGACGTGTGTAACCAATCAGGGCCCAGTATTCGAATATGGGAGACTGTAATTGGTAGTTGGTTGTAGGTCTAACCAATTGCGTCGAGGGCCATTGTTTTTATCCCGCCCCTTGAGAGAAAAAAACGTCCTCATGGAAGCACCAGACTCATATCCACGCAGTGATATAGTCTGTCTACGCCAGGCTACCTTTGTTCCAATTAAAGAAATGTAAAGGGTACTTTTTACCTGTTTAAACTTGAAAGCGGGTAAAAAATGACCCTAACACAATGGAAGGGTTAAGTAAAAGTGTCAATACTGCAATGCAGACATAATCTGTTACAAGTAAAAGTCCGGAAATCAAAATTGACTTGAGTAAAAGTACAAAAGTATTGTGATCAAAATATGAAGTACCAAAAGTAAAGTACTAGTTATGTCCTGCTCCTTCGCCCACGTCCTCCGTCCCCACCCGCTGCTGACACCGTTCTGTACAGCAGTTAAACATCCCAATCACCATGAGTGTCTTCTCCTTTCTCCTCCCTCACATGTTCTCACATTGCGGGTTAGGGTGCCAGTCTGAGCCATAGGGAGTATAATACTACTGCAGCAGTTCACCAAGGTTACGATCCAGCTGGCGAAGGATGTCAATCATTACGGAACACGGCTTGTTTCCCTTTCTTCGCACCATGTCGATGATTTCCCGTGCCTTGTCTGCCCTGTCATGTATAACTTTGAATGACTCCATTTCATTATCATTGATGACATCCTTACCCAGAAGTTGGTCCAGTAGGCGTTTCAGGACGGGCTCTGAGATTTTTTGAATTAACTGATCCCTCACAGACTTCAGCTTGCATGCGTCTTTGTCTTCCTGGGTCTTCATCAGATATGTTGCACCTTGTATAATAACAACAAAGAGAATTAACCTGTGACTTTTGGTCTTCATCAGAGCTCAGAGATGTTCACTGACATGGCCAGAATAAATTGTTGAATTTGATGTCAGATCTCAGTGTGTGTGTGTGTGTGTGTGTGTGTGTGTGTGTGTGTGTGTGTGTGTGTGTGTGTGTGTGTGTGTGTGTGTGTGTGTGTGTGTGTGTGTGTGTGTGTGTGTGTGTGTGTGTGTGTGTGTGTGTGTGTGGGTGGGTGGGTGGGTGGGTGAGTGAGTGAGTGAGTGAGTGCAAATAACGTGCATGTCCATTACCTTGTCGTTCCTGGAAGACCTTGTCGTGTTCATTCAGCCTTCTGTCTGCTTCCTCCTGTTTAACTCTGAGCTCTTTATTTTCTTTCTCCAGTGCCTGCAGTCTCCTTTCCACGTGTGTCTCTTTTATAGAACGTAAGCCTATACAGATACAGCATACACGGTTTAGTTTACAAAAGTAGATGAACCACAGACATTTTAACATCCTCAATGAATATATTTTTCTCTTTATCTCTTTGACTGTAATATTATTTGGACCTATCCCCAGAGATTTTGACCTGCCCATTGGTTTGCCTTGGTCACAAACATTTAAAAAACCTCAACTACACAATAACAGGGTATTAATTTATATTTTTGTAACTCTGAAAGTGTATAATTCATCCAAATGGACCCTTATGGGTGGGCAGTGGTGGAAAGTTATTATTTGACAGCTTTAGTTACAAGTTACTCCAGATTTAGATTATTATTCAAAAACCCTTGTGCTTTGGCTATTTACGCATCACAATGCGAGCTTGTAGATCTTGTAGATTTTTGAAAACGTTTTAAAATATATAATAATAATAATAATAATAATAATAATAATAATAATAATAATAATAATAATAATAATTGTAATAATAATAATAATGATAATAATAATATAAGCATAATGAGTATTTTTTCTTTTGGTGTATTGATGCCAATATTCAAGTACAATTTTTAGTACAGGACATTTATTTTAAACAGTGTTTCTATATTGTGGTAATGCTACTTTTATTTAAGTAATATATCTGAATACTTCTTCCACCACTGCTTATGGGTCCATATGGTTACAATTGTACACTTTCAGGATTAAATAAACAGTCAGTGTTCAGCGTTTGGCAGTCCTGCAGCCCCTAAACCATCCCCTATTACTGTACCAACAAGACTGAAGACTGCTACACAGAGTGTAACAACAACCCCTCCAATACAGCTCTCTTGACAAGACCCTCCCACCACTTACTCCTCTAATGACAGCTCTCTATGACACGACCCTCCCACCACTTACTCCTCCAATGACAGCCCTCTATGACAAGACCCTCCCACCACTTACTCCTCCAATGACAGCTCCCTTGATGAGGAAATGACTTCTCACCTTGTCTCTTTGCTGCTTCTTGGAACATCTCATTGGTGTAGTGGCTTCCACCATTCTTCATCACCATCATGTTGATTTTCTCCAGAAGCTTAGTGACCTGAGGTGGATCCTTATTTCTGTTGTTGAAGACATGATAGAGACCACTACATTTGTTGATTAATTCTTTTAGTCCTGGATTACGATCCACAATGTCTTCAACTGTAGCATCTTCCTCTTCAAGGTGGTCACCATGTGTGAAGAGAATCATGGTGTATTTATTTGACATTTGGCCAAATAGTTCCTGAATCATTTCCACTGATTTCTGCTCCTCACATGTGAATCTCCCCAGTATGAACACATTCAGGAACACATGGGGACCAGGAGCAGATAAACAAATACATTGTTTGATCTCTTTAAGGGTTTCATTGTTACCGCACCTGGTGTCAAACAAGCCTGGGGTGTCAATAACAGAAACCTCTCTGCCAGCCACTACACCTCTGGACTTCTCACAACACGTTGTTAATGATGAACTTGACATCCTAGATATAAAAGCTTTATGACCCAGGATGGTGTTTCCAGAGGCACTCTTCCCAACTCCAGTCTTCCCAACCATCACAATACGAATTTCATCATCATTTATTATGAGATCTGATGCAGAAAGAAAGAAAGGGGAACAACATTGATGACATTTATAAGGTATGAATGTAGGTAATGTATGTATTATATTGTAATTATATGAATACATTTGAATTAATATAATGAAATAAATTAATTTGAATAAATGTATCATGTTACATCAGCAGATGACCAGTTTAACAATTGCACATTTTAACCACTTATACTTAGTGATACTTATACTGCATAGTGATAATAGCAGATCTACAAGTATCACACAGTGTGTGTGTGTGTGTGTGTGTGTGTGTGTGTGTGTGTGTGTGTGTGTGTGTGTGCGTGTGCGTGTGCGCGCGCGCGCGTGCGTGCGTGCGTGCGTGCGTGTGCGCGCGCGCGTGTGCGTGTGTTAGGGCTGGTAACTTTCCTCAGAAATGATATTCGAATATTGGTCTTAAAAATTGGCAGATATTCGAATATATTCAAATATTATTATTATTATAAAAAATATGTATAATATATATTTTTTATGTTTATTTGACAGGGACAATACAAAAAACAATGTATCAAGTTTCTCGGATCCAATAAAACATATTTTGTTTGTTTTTATAACTTGATGCATTGTTTTTTGTATCGAATATTCGTTTACCAGCCCTAGTGTGTGTGTGTGTGTGTGTGTGTGTGTGTGTGTGTGTGTGTGTGTGTGTGTGTGTGTGTGTGTGTGTACACACACACACACACACACACACACACACACACACACACACACACACACACACACACACACACCATTTTGTGGTGCCACAGATCAAAAGACCATTCATTTTTCCCATAGAGATTATTTTAAGCCTGGAACCAAGCCATCAATCATGACCATAACATATTTGATTATATTATATTTAATAAATAACCTTTCTTTGCGGTTTTCAAATATTTTTTTGAGACAGAATCAAATGTTTTATGGTCATGTTTCACCAGGAGGCTGAATGGCTTGGTCCGATTTTAAAATAATTTATATAAATATTTTCAGCAATCTCTATGGGAAAATGTAATGGGCTTTCTATCTGTGGCACCACAAGATGGCCACCACTGCTATGCCCTATACACATACACAAATATATAAACTCTTTAGCAGTTTAGCATGGTTCATTCACATTCGTTGGCACACTTTATGAAAAGGAAAGTTAAGTGGGAACCGAATTGAACATTTTTAAAAATGGTGTCCCCAGTGGTGTCCCCAGTCACCCCATTGTCCCAAGTGTAAATGACACCTTTAGGCCCTGCAGCTACACACAGATCAATGCCTGAAATCCACCGGGCATGCAAGCATAAGCACACAGATGCCGTTTTTTCTGCTGCTCCATGCAGCCGTTCTCACTGGCCGTGCACGGATCGATACTCGGTTCCACTTGCGCATATGTAAAGATACATTTTTCTGGGCAGAAAATAAATAGCCTGGCGTAGACAGACTATATCACTGCGTGGATATGAGGCTGGTGCTTCTATGAGGACATTTTTTTTCCAAGGGGGCGGGATCAAAACAATCACTCTCGACGCAATTGGTTAGACCTACAGTACAAACCAACTACGAATTACAGTCTCCCATATTCGAATACTGGGCCCTGATTGGTTACCCCCGTCTTCTGGAGCAGGAAATGGATTCTCTATGGAGCGGTGCCAGACCCAAATCGCAGAGTGCAATTTTTTTTTGCACTCGCAGATTCGTCTGGTCCCAGGCTAGAAAATAAATGCATTGTCCAGACGTGTCCAGGTTTGGCGAGAACAGTCGCGCACAAACCTGCATGCACAATAAAAGCGAGTGAGCGACGCGTTCTTGGTGGGTATCCCAGCGCAACAGTGGTCCACATTCACACTACCTAACTTTACCTTTCTCATGCATGAGTAGGCTATTTGTTTAGTCTTTCAAGTATTTTGTCAAATGCAAAGCTCATGACATTAACACACTGACTGCCATGGACATAATATTACGCCATCTCAAATTCAACGCTTGACCACCAATGACGTAATATTACATCATCGGGTGTTTTTAGTGATTTCGCTAGAGGGTGCTCTTCGCCAACCTATGAATGATGCCTTGACTTCGAGAAAAGGATACACCCGGAAATGAAGTCATCTAAAACATTGTCACCCCGTCCACTACAATGTTATCAGATTTATATATACATGTATATATATATATATATATATATATATATATATATATATATATATATATATATATATATATATATATATATATATATATATTTCTGATTTATTTTTCCCAGATTGCGTTTTTGGTGAAAACAAGCTATGTTCAACTGCCGATACTACAGAACGGACGATCGCGGTTACAAAGTTGTTGTTTTTCTGGTGGAAAGAAGAGATACTTGTTTTCCACCGAGACATCGTTTGTTTACATCAGCGTGGGAAAAAAAACATTCTGTGGATCGTCAAAATGAGGTAAAACCGCTGGCAGTGGCAGATGAATGAATGAATGAATACCTGCCAATGAACGTGTTAAGACATCGTCTCCTTTCCATCTGGACCACCATGACGCCATGTCTCCTGTATGAAGAAAAATGTACATATTAACACACCTAAAGTTCATGACATTTACCTGTACATTTTTTGTGAATCATTGTGACTTTTTCCTTTGCAATATGACGTCAGATCTCAAGTCTCTATACAACCAACCAACGCTACCTGATCACTAACACTGAAAAATCCAGTAAATATCTACATTAAACATTAAGATATTTTAAAAGAGATTCTCTAACCTTCGACTAGTTGTGATATGTTGTAGATTTTTTAAAGCAACAGTTAATCTGAACCCAAACAGATCTTCACGGCAGGCATAAAACTGAAACGGAAATGAAAGTATTCATGTCAGATCATCATGTACAATGTAGCCTATTGGCTCTTATTGTCCAGGCTGTAATAACACACTCTGGCCAGTAGATGTTCCAACTTTAATACGTGGCATATAGGAGGACTACAATATTGATCTCTCTGTCTGTCTGTCTGTCTCTTATTCTCTCTCTCTCTCACACACACACACACACACACACACACACACACACACACACACACACACACACACACACACACACACACACACACACACACACACACACACACACACACACACACACACACACACACTTTCTTTGAGCGTATGTCGACATGTCAGGGTATGGTTTCATTTTCATGGTGTCATATACATGTGGGCTTTCAGGATTTCATAAACATTACAGTAGTGATTGAATTGAAAGTGTTTATTATTATAATTTATTCCATGGGTGTACGTGTTTAGCAAGGTGCTTCTGATCTTTTGGGTTTGTGTGTTTAACTGTAGTGTCTGTGAATCCTTTAAAGGCTGAGAAATGTAAAAAAAATTATATCTTAACTGTGCCTACTTGTGATTTTATTTCAAGGTTCAAGGAGATTTATCGACATTCCATGCAAGTACTGAACAAAATCTGTTCAGGTCCTGGCCAGCTGCTAGGGCCGAAATAAAGTGAATACACCTAGTTACACTACATAAAACCTCACTATAATACCTAAAACTGTAGTGCAAATAAAGCAATTGCATTTGCCCACTAAAACAATTTAGACGTGAAGAGCTAGTTCCTACAATTCCACACACACATTATTGACTCAGGCTACTACAAAACAGCACTGTATGAATAAAAGTGAAAGTATTAAAGTCGGGTCCTTATCAGTAGTTAATAATTAACTGCAGGAGGCAGACATGGTGAGTTGGTGCTCACTGTTTTATTTTATTGGTATTTGTTACCTACAGGTATACCTGCGTAAGTGGTAGTGGTCTATCAAGACCATGTCCTTATGTCCTTATCTCCATGAGGCTTACTGATAGTAAGGCGTTGCAATAGTCCAGCCTAGAAGTAACGCATTTGTTACTTCTAGGCTGGACTATTGCAACGCCTTACTATCAGGCTGCCCAAATAAATCCCTAAATAGCCTGCAGCTTGTCCAGAATGCCGCTGCGCGCATACTGACAGGAACCAGAAGAAGAGATCATATCACTCCTTCATTGGCCTCTTTGCACTGGCTCCCGGTTAAATACAGAATCGAGTTTAAAGTTCTCCTCCTCACATACAAGGCTCTCAATGGACAGGCACCAATATATCTCAAAGAACTCATCGAGCCCCATAAACCAACCAGAACACCACTGCGCCCACAGTATGAAAAAATGCTTACGGCTCCAGGAAACCCCAAAAAAGTTAGAACAGGAGGCAGAGCATTTAAGTTTCAGGCACCTCAGCTGTGGAACCTTCTCCCAGTCTCAGTCCGCAAAGCAGACACACTCTGTATATTTAAGACTAGACTAAAAACCTTTCTCTATGATAAAGCCTATAGCCGAAGTGTATAGACTCAGTCACCCTATAGTTATCCTCTCTCCCCTCCCCACCCTCCCCCCCCTCTCTCCTCTCGTCCTCTCTCTTCTCGTTCTCCCTTTGGTTGTGTGGGTTTGTGTCCCAATGGTACAATCGTAATTAACCCTGTACGGATTCACGCTCTAGTAAGGCCTGCCACTAATTCTACAACCGGGGACCCGCTCCCCGGAGTTTCTTTTATTTCCCACGTCGCAGGTCCATGGACTGTCAATACGGACCCCCAGCTGCGGCTCAAGACTGTGACTGCGGACCGGGCCTCTCCATGGAGCACGACCGTGGATTTCTACTACACTGCACTATACCACTATACTATATATATACTGTATATTATCTTAATATTCTTATATTATACCATTATATACTACATACACATTATTGCTGTACTATATTATACTATCATATATATCATATATTACACTATTATATGTGCTACTATTGTTACTGTTACTACCTGCACTGTATCTCTCTCTCTCTGTCTCTGTCTCTGTCTCTGTCTGTCTCTCTCTCTCTCTCTCTCTCTCTCTCTCTCTCTCTCTCTCCCTCTCTCTCTCCTCTTTGCCCCGACACGGTCGAGGCAGAAGGCCGCCACCCTTGAACCTAGGGCCTGCCTGACGTTTCTTCCAGTTAAGAGGGAGTTTTTCGTTGCCACTGTCGCAAAAATTGCTTGTTCAGGGTGGGATTGTCGGGTCTCTTCTCTACATGTAAAGTGTCTTGAGACAACTTGTTGTGATTTGACACTTTAATAAAATTGAATTGAATTGAATTGAATTGAACAAGAACACTGCCCCCTACTGACAATCCCTGGAACTAGGACCTGACACAAAATATGTCTCATTAACATGGCCTACTGAGGATTTTACAGCATAGATTGCCAGACGTAAAAAGTATCTGTGGTCGGAAAAAGGTTCATAATCACTGGACTATACTATCAGTGTACAGTGTATAATGCTATCTATTTTGCTATATGGCACGTGAAGTGTATCATACAGTGTACATCACTGTGGTTCTCAAAGTGGGGTCTGGGGGCCCCTAGGGGTCCCTGAGGGGGTTCCAGTGGATCCCCAGCAAAAAATAGAATATTTCTGAAACATTAACAGCACATATTTTGTATGGGGATCCCTGGCACGAAATATTTTCAGATGGGGGTCCGCAGCCTTATACATAATTTGGGTGTACTTGACATGAAAAAGTTTGAGAACAACTGGTGTACATCATATCACCATTATATTGCTATATTGTACATTGTAAATAGCATATCATTCTTTATAGTGTACATTAAATAGCATAATTGTCATACAGTATGCTGTAAAATTATATTGCTATAGTGTCACTACATATTGTATATCATAGTGACCTAAATGGTATATTGACTGATTCTTATTATGACCTTGTTGTTTTAATCTGTTATAATTGTTGCTGTATTACAGCACTTTGAGCTGCATTTCTATGTATGAAAAGTGCTATAGGTTCATAATCATTATCTTCCAATTAGTCAAGATTCCAGTGACTACTGGAAGAACGCCCTATGCCCCTCAACAGGGTTCAAGTAAGTCAAGTCAGTCAAGTCACTGATGATTAAAGTCCACTGTTCCACTCAGTATCATCATAAAACAGAAAAAAAGTAATACTGATTTATGTGTCCCAGGCCCAGCTCAGCTGTATGTGATCTAGTATGATAGTTACACTATATGCAGTATACACACATGAACAGTACATTAGAAATGATATACAGGACTGTATACAGTACACACATTAACTGCATTAAGAGAAATATTTGGATACAGTATACACACACCAGTATACATTTTTTTTAACTGTATTTATACAGGTGAAGTCCCATTGAGATACAGTGAGATCTCTTTTACGAGGGAGCTCTGTTTATGGTAGCAGCAGTAAACCCACGGTATTAATAGTTAGATAGAGCTAGATACAGTATGATTGACAGAATGATTATTCTTCAATGGACTTGGGTGTGTATGTGTATGCAGAGCTGAGTCTATTAATAGAATAGGTGTGTAGGTAGTGTTTGCCTATACAGGAATACTCATAGTTTCACTGTTACACTCGACTTATTTCTGTTTTAGGAGTATTTAGTCATTTATGCTGGGGAAGGGTTAAGTCGTTGACAAAACTATCGAATGTAGCCAGAATACTGCACTGTATCTACTGTAGCTTATTCGCAGGTCGACACACTTAACAGAAACAGACCAGAACTAGTAAAACCACCCACTCATAAAACACATAATGGTGGAGTGTCCTGCAGTGTTGTTTGGAATGTTAAGGACGTGGACATATTCAAGAACAATATCATATCACTATGGAGCCATCTTTCTTTGTGCAGTGACGGTCACAAGACACAAACAGTGAATACTGACAATACCAGCTCACAATCCCTGAATCGATCCAGTGACAGCAGAGTGCAGTCACATCTTAAAATTATTAACATTATGTAAAAAGAATCTCTTACCTGTGCCTAATTGTGATGATTTAGACTTGAAGAGCTAATTCCTACAATGCCCCACTCACATTACAACAAAACAGTAAAAGTGAAAGTAGTAAAGTAATTTCCTTATCAGTAGTTAAAGGGATAGTTCACCCAAAAACATTTTTTTAGGTATTAGATGTCCCCTTAGCACAGACTATGCTCTGTTCTAAATGAAAACACTGGTAAATAGAAATCTTCATACAAAATAATTGAATTCTATACTAATTGTAACATGTGGCATATAAGACTACAATATTTATGTCTCCGTTTGTCTCTGTCTCTGTGTTTTTATTGATGTCTGCCGTTAAATTCCCCTTGTGGATGAATAAAGTACCTACCTACCAACCTCTCTCTCTCTCTCTCTCTCTCTCTCTCTCTCTCTCTCTCTCTCTCTCTCTCTCTCTCTCTCTCTCTCTCTCTCTCTCTCTCTCTCTCTCTCTCTCTCTCTCTAGACACACAGACAATAGTCCATGGGCCCAGGTCAGAATTTTCACTAATCAGGGACACTCAAGGTGGCAAATTCTAGTTTGGTATTTTGAAAAGGTCTATATCCCTAGATAATATTTCAACATGATAACCCTTCCCAAGTAGTAGCTTAGTCCTAGTTATCAGCCTTCAATGACACCAACCATAGATCCAAAGAATGAAAAAATCGCCTAACCTTTTTTGAATAGAACATGTCATACAGAGGGAAAAAAAACATTATTCAATCTCTTACATTCACTTATTTAACCACATGAACCCTAGCATGCCTATTCTGGGGTAAACATTCAGCAAATGGCATGTCTACAAGCTCACAACACTTCACGTTGTGATACGATGTGAACAGCATTTTCACTAATCGGGGTCACTCAAGTGCAACATTTGCAAAATCTAGTTTTGTATTTTGAATAGGTCTATATCCCTAGATGATATTTGATCATGATAGCCTTTCCCAAGTGGTAGATTAGTCACAGTTATCAGTCTTCAAAGACACCAACCATATATTCAAATAATGAAGAAAGCGTGCCACTTTTTTTGAACAGAACATGTGATACAGAGGGGGGGGGGGGGGAATAATTTTCTCTCTTTCATTCACTTTAATATTAATAAAATAATAATAATAATAGTCCAACCAACAGCCAAACTAACAAAACAACAAACAACTATATGCCATAAGCCTGAGAGAATAGGTGTCTTTCAAGACACACAGCCTTAAGAGTGCAGTGTTGCATGAGCATGGAGCAGGAGCATGACCAATCCCTATTGGGAGAGAGTTCCACAGGGTGGGGGCTGCCACACTGAAGGCTCTGTCCCCGACAGAGCCTTCAGAACAAGGTTCAGAACATGGTTCACTTGTTTGCCTTAGGGACAGAGAGGAGGTCCAAGTCTGTGGACCACAGGGTCCGTGACAGAGTCGGTTTATGGAGTAGGCTTGAGAGGTACTTTAATCAATGATCATCATCATCATCATCATAACTGTCATACCAATATCAATTCTTCAGTATTCGTCATCGTCGTCATTATCATCATCATAATCAATCAGTTCCACTTCATCTTCCTCCTCTTCCTTCTGATTGCTGCAGGTTTGTAGCTTGCACATTTCTGTGCACTTTAATTTGTTGGCAAGGCAGGAACAGTCTGGAAACTTGCAGGTCCGTACACACTTGCAGGCCATAGGTTCCAGGACAGCCATTGGTGCTGAGGCTGACAGGCTGGTGGTAAATGCTAAATGGTGCATTTATATAGCGTTTTTATCCAAAGCGCTTTACATAGATTGTACGTTACATTCACCCATTCACACACCGATGGCGGAGGAAACCATGCAAGGCACCAAACTGCTCAGAGAAATTAGGGGTTCAATGTCTTGCTCAAGGACACTTCGACACTAACTCTGGGGGTGCCCGGGATCGAACTAGGAACCTTGCGGTTTCCAGTTCACTCTACCCGGCCACTCTACCCCTGAGCCACTGCCGCCCCATGGTGGTGCATGTGGAGTGGGCTGTTCATGTGAAACAGTGCAAGAGAGTTGTCATAGTCTCCAATGACACACACACACCTTCACATTACTGCTATACTACACCCCATATACTTCCAAGCACTGAGGATGAAGGAGATCTGGCAGCAGTATGGCACTGGTGAGAAGCGGCGCATTCTCCCACTGCATCAAGCAGTCTCTCATCTTGGAGCACCACTAGCCAAGACAGTGATCAAGGCACACATCCTGACTGGAGATGACTGCATGAGTAAGGTGGGGACCAAACATGCAGCTATGGCTTTTGACCCAGTGCAATATCTGACAATCTTTGGAGAGGCAGACACCTTGACCGAACAAGACACCGCGTTGACAGAGAAGTACTTGGTGCTTGTCTGGGCAGGGTCCAGTTCAAGTACAACAGCAAGACATTTGATTACCTCAGGGTAGAAAACTATACCTGTGCCAGTGCTGGAATGGATGCTCTCCCTCCCACAAGTAGTGTGATCAGAGGCCACATCCAAGGTGTCTTTCTGGTGCATAGGGCTTGCGACCTGTTGCGACAGCCGGGGAACCTCAGGCAAGACTAGCACCAATGGAACATGGATTGGAGGAGCACTTTGGTACACTCATGCCATCTAAGTGTCTGAAGGCCTTACCACCAAGTCTGCTCACAGTATGCAAGTATTCAGGCAAGTGACACTCGCCGATGTGGGTGCCGTGCTGCTGGAGTTCCATGCATCATATTCTGCCATGGAAACATCTAAAATCCATCCTGTAAAAGTCCATCACACTAACCAGCATGCACACATATGGTGCACTTTGAGAGGAATTGTTATTTGATTTTGAGTTACGATTTTATTTGTATGTCTTTGTATGTCTTTTGTAAAGTTGAAAGTTGAAAGAATGAAAGTTATTGAGTAATTGAGTTATTGAAAAATTGCATTGACTTACATATTTCAATGACAAGATGCTCCTTAATGGTCAAAACAATATCAGAAAGGAATTATAAATGCCAGAATTAGTTTAATTAGTCTTATTACACCTGTTTTTAGTCCTAACAATGGCCAAGTTATGGCCAAGGTCTTCGAAATAGCAAGATGACCTTGACCATGACCTTTCAAGGTCAACATCACCCAAAGTGGTCATAACAGAAATGAATTCCCCACCCCACAATTAGTCAACATGGAGGTATTGCATGTGTATATACACTCAGAAACAAAAAAAGTTGGATTTTCATCATAGGCGATGGCATTTTTGATTTGGCCATTGCGCCATTCGTGGCACTATGGCGGATGAGAACCTCTGTGATTTTTCATGTCTAGGTACCCATTGACTCAGTTCAAGTGAGAAATTCTCCTAACACCAAATTGCGAACGGTTCTATTGGCCAGGTACAGAACTACTGTGCAGATAATGTGGGGAGATAATGGCAAAAACATGAATGTCCTAAAAAAGTATTAAAGCTACTCATTTGAAAAGGTTATCATGTTTCAAAGTACTTATATGGACCCTACAAACAAAATGGTGCCAAAGAGATTTTGCCACCTTACGTGTCCCTGACTTCTCGTCTGGCCCATGGACTACAATGACAATGACGCAACTTGACATTCAAAGCTTTGATCTCTAGTCCAGTTGTAAGCCGGTGGAAGTATAGAATGCTTTGTGCTTTTGGTTTATTATTTTGTGTCGTATTTTCTATGGTTTATTTTGTGCATGTCTTTAAGTGAGATTATTGTTGTGAGATTAGTGATATTGCTGTGATTTATTTCTGAGTGTTGTTGAGTTGCATGTATTTATATTTTTCTTTCCACTGACCAGCACTAACCTAGGCTGGGTGATAAGGACCTGCACCTGAGTTTGGGTGTGGCAGCGTAATTAGAGCCCTGTAAAGAAGAGACAGAACTGAGCAAAGTGGAGAGGAGGAGGTGGTTGTGAGAAGGAGCTGGAGCTGGGAGGACAGAACAGATGCACTGGTGGAGAAGCAGGTGTGCAGGTGGACAGTGGTAGGGACGCCACCGCCGATGAAGGGCCAGGCTTTGCGATGGACATTCTGTGCAAATGTTGTTGCCCTAGAATGTCTGTGATCTTACATACATTTCATGTATTTCAAATACACAGCCATAGATCGGTCCCACCCGCGTACGGTTAGCAGGCTGATCTGCGCGGCATTAAAGTGCTCTAAGCTGCGTCTGTACTCACCCTATAATTAATTCCTAAGGCTTGGAGTCAGATATTGTCCTCTAGTTTCATATCCATTTGAAAGTTCTGCCAGAAAACATGTGTATAGTAAAATATCTCCACTTTTCCACGAGCTGCACACGGATGACTTTCTGTACGGTCCTGACCGCCTTGAGTGAAGGACGAAATTTATCAAAACTTCCTCTGATCACCACAAACATCATCACAAATTGACAGGGAAGCAAACGAATGGGGCACACAATTGACAGTGTGCGTTGTGATTGGTGCTGGGTAATGAATCACACCACCTGCCAATTATGTGCCCCAAATATTTGTTCTTCCCAAAGGAAGTTTAGATATAGACGAATCCACAGACATGCTACCCGTAGCTGCCTGTAGGCGGCCATTGCTGTGGTGTCGCGTCCGCGGAGCGTTGACACCGCAGCAATGGCTGCGCGCAGGGCAGCGCTCCGTGGATTTGTGTATATTCAGTCGTGCACTCATTCCGCCAGAACCAGAGAGGTGATATAGGACGGTGACCACCCATGATCCACGGACCACCTCGTGCCCTGTGAAGGACGGAGAGAAGGAGGATGCGACACGAGTATTGACGTGCAATCACCTCAGTGGCAGCCCTGTAAAAACTTGTAATCACCGACACTGGAGCCAATTTCAGACTGAAGCTCCACGCAGCTTCAGTCTGATAATCAGCCTAGCCTTCTGCACCTTGTCTGACATTTCTTAGACAAAAAAAAGATTGTCATTTTTTCAACATGGAAATGATTATGACAAAATAATTGCGACTATCTCTATAATTGCGATTACATGATTATATAATAATTGTGACTCTCTGTGTACTAATTAAATATATTAATGTTATTGTACTTGGCACAAATTAGCCTGTGTTTTGCCAGTGAGAAGCCTGCAGATTCAATGTCCAACTGCTGCCACCTGGTGACCAAGGATTCTAGGGCTGTATATCATATACTGTCTAGTTAACGTGACAAAACAGAAAAGCGTGTACGCAGACTTTACTGCTAAGCAAAGTAACCTGATGCTACAATGTACCCATTTTGTATCTAAATATTATTAATATGGGTGTTGTCATATTTTGTTTTCCCCCATTAGCCCCATAGCTGGTTGAATTCAACATACCTCTCTAGCCATAATAACCCTTTATTATTTTAACAGGTGATATTACCTCCATGTAGTCCAGACTAGCACCTAGTTTCTAAAAAGCTGAATTTAGAGCCCGAAATATAAAACCTACATGACTGCTGGGATAATAGTCCAGCTCTACAGAGGAGGAGGACAGAAGGCAGGATCACATTTTATAGTCCAACCTGGCAAGGAAGATTTTGAAAACAGCACCTGAAAGGGATCTTATAGCCATTATTACTAAGCAGGAGCCTCAGGTGTTATCCAATATAACCATCTTCATACTTAGAAAACTCTAGTTATATATATGTTTTCATATGAAACAAAGTTTAATCATTATGTCATGAAGCAGAAACATTAATGTTTTTATTTTCTTTGCTTCTCTGTTTCCTGTTATCCCTTTCTCTTTATTTTTCTTTCCCCTTTGTACCATGACCTGTATGTAGATTGTAGATGTAATGTAATGTTGACATTACTCTCTTCCAAACTGACATTGGCCTCCCCCTATTGCTGACATCATTCTGTACAGCAGTTAAACATCCCAATCACCATGAGCGTCTTCTGTTTTCTCCTCCCTCACATGTTCTCACTCACATCACATTGCGGGTTAGTGTGTCAGTCTGAGCCATATATAATAGGGGAGGGTTAATGCTACTGCAGCAGTTCACTAAGGTTACGGTCCAGCTGGCGAAGGATGTCAATCATTATGGAACACGGCTTGTTTCCCTTTCTTCGCACCATGTCGATGATTTCCCGTGCTTTGTCTGCCCTGTCATGCACAACTTTGAATGACTCCATTTCTGTATCATTGATGACATCCTTACCCAGAAGTTTGTCCAGTAGTGATTTCAGGACGGGCTCTGAGACTTTTTGAACTAACTGATCCCTCACAGACTTTAGCTTGTTCCATGCCTCTTTGTCTTCCTGGGTCTTCATCAGATATGTTGCACCTTGAAGGAGGATTTAAAAAATAAATATAATTGTATAATAACAAAGATAGGCTAAGTAACGTGTGACTTTTGGTCTTCATCAGAGCTCTGAAGAAGATCAGGCTGAAAGATGAGCATGTTTATTGATATGGCCAGAATAAATTGTTGAATTTGAGACCAGTCAACTGTGTCTGATTTGTCAGATCTGTGTGTGCGTGCAGGCGTGAGTGAGTGCGTGCGTGCGTGTGTGTGTGTGTGTGTGAAACGAATTATACTTTAGTACCCTGACCGTGTGCCCAGGGTTAGGGTTGTCCAGTACCTTGTTGTTCCTGGAAGTCCTTGTCATGTTCATTCAGCCTTCTGTTTCCTTCTGTTTATCTCTGAGCTCTATCACTTCTTTCTCCAGTGCCTCCAGTCTCCTCTCCCTTTGTATCTCTTTTATGGAATATAGGCCTACAGGTAGAGCATACACAGTTTAGATTAGATGAACCACAGACATGTTAACATACTCAATGAATAATATGTATTTCACTGTTATATGATTTCTAACTATCTCTTTACAATGTAACTCTGAAAGTGTACAATTGTATCTGTCATGCACTAGGGTTTAACATGGCAAAAGAAGGGAGTCCACACAAGTTGCAAACAGAAGGGCAGAGGGGCAGGGCCGTCACATATCCAAATCCTTTACAGGCGGGCAGTGGTGGAAAGTTGTTATCTGACAGCTTTAGTTACAAGTTACTACAGATTTAGATAATTATTGCAAAACCCTATTTTGTACTTTGGCTATTTACGTGTCACAACGTGTTTTGAAAAATTATAATAATAATTTAGATATGGGACATTCTGCATTTTTCGTCTTTTTCTTTTTTTTTTAAGTATATATTGATGCCAATACTTTTGTACTTTTACTTTGTACTCCTTTTAAACAGAGCATTTTTATATTGTGGTAATGCTACTTTTACTTAAGTAATACATCTAAATACTTCTTCCACCACTGTTTAGGGGTCCATTTGGTTAAAATTGTACACTCTCAGGGTTAAATATATAGTGTAATTTATAGTGTTCAGCAGCCCTTCGGCCTTTAAACCACCTCCTACTGTATTGTACCAAGACCTGCTAGTCTAACTACAACCCCACTCATCCAATGACAGCTCTCTATGACAAGTCCCTCCCACCAGTTACTACTCCAATGACAGCTCCCTTCATTCTCTCACCTTGTTTCCTTGCTTTTTCTTCATGCTGCTCTTTCTCACATTTCTTTAGTGAAACCATTTTTATAGCATTCAGCCATTCACTATTGCTTTATTCTCATATTTTCTTCTGAGTTCTTCTTCCTCTTTAAGTCTTTTCTCTTCATTCTCTTTTATAATTCTCTCTTTCTCTTTCTCTATTACTGTCTCTGCTTCTTGGAACATCTCATTGGTGTAGTGGCTTCCACCGTTCTTCATCACCATCACATGGATTATCTCCAGAAGATCAGTGACCTGAGAGGGATCATTGGTTTTGTTGTCGAAGACATGATAGAGACCACTACATTTGTTGATTAATTCTTTTAGTTCTGGAGAATCATTCAAAATGTCTTCAACTGGTTCATCTTCAAGCTGGTCACCTTTAGTGAAGAGAATCATGGTGTATTTACTTGACATTTGGCCAAACGCTTGCTGGATCATTTCCACAGATTTCTTCTCCTCATCTGTGAATCTCCCCAGTTTTACCACAAGCAGGAACACATGGGGACCAGGAGCAGATAAACAAATACATTGTTTGATCTCTTTAATGGCTTCATCTTTACTGAACCTGGGGTCAAACAAGCCTGGGGTTTCAATAACAGAAACCGCTCTACCAGTGCCAGCCACTATACCTCTGACCATATTACAGCTCGTTGTCCAAGATATAAGTGAAAACTTAGATTTAAAAGCTTTATATCCAAGGATGGTGTTTCCTGTGAAGCTCTTTCCAGCTCCATACTTCCCAACCATCACAATACGAATTTCATCATCATTTACGTTGAGACCTGATGGAGAAAGAAAGAAAGAAAGAAAGAAAGAAAGAAAGAAAGAAAGAAAGAAAGAAAGAAAGAAAGAAAGAAAGAAAGACAGAAAGAAAGAAAGAAAGAAAGAAAGAAAGAAAGAAAGAAAGAAAGAACAACATTAATGACAGTCTCGCTGGGCCGTCAGACAGGTGAGCACCTCAACGAGGCGAGCCAGTGCAACAGAGGCAGAGCTCAGCACCAAGGGCAGCGCCTCTGCCTGGGGCAAGTCATTGAGGGGACGTGCTGTATGTTCCACTGTACTTACTTACTCAGCTTGATGTGATGACACCTGCGCTCTGACTAACTAGCTCAAGACAAGCTGTAATATGCCCATATGGGCATGCCCCTTTTGTGCCCACACTGTATATGGAGCTGACTGATTTGTTTGCACCTGACACAATGACGACACATTGAAGTTACGCAACACACTCTATATTTGGGCGTAGCTGCATTGGGAACTCCTTATATGGTTATGGCTGAGTCATGGTGACATGAGCGTGACATCAGAGGTCCGCCCGCCATTCCCTTAAGCCAATTTTAATAGGATACATTTGAATTGTTATAATTATACTTCTATGAATGTTACATCATGTAACATTAGCAGATGACCAGTTTAACAATTGCACATTTAACCTTGAATACTTCATCGTACTACATAGTGAAAATGATCTACAAGCTCACATCGCTTATTATTATTAATTATTAATTTCATTACAATCCAGCATTTCAATATAAGTAGAATCTAGTATTGTCTCTTATCATCTTAATCGTGTATTGTTTTTGTTGCACAGTCTTTGTGCAATATGTCCCACCAACATTTTGCTTGTACACATATGTACAATGAGTCATTGACAAATATCTTTTGAATTTCTTTTTTTATGGTTCAGGCTTGAGGTTTTCTTTTTTAACAAGTCACATGTCTGTCTGTGAATATACGGTACCAGTCAAAAGTTTGGACTCACCTTCAACTCGCATTCAATGTTTTTACTTTATTTTTTATAAGTTTTATCATTGTACATTAAAACTGAAGACATCGGAACTATGAAAGAACACATAATATGTGTTCATCCATATTATGGATTAATTTAGTAAACAAATATGTTAAACAAACCAGAATATGATTAATATTTTTTCCACCTTTTGCTTTGAGGACAGCTTTGCTTTTAATCACTAGACTCCCAATCCACACCCCCTGGGATCAACTCCCGCTATCAACACTACTTTTTCCAACAACCGCAGACTACTTTTTTTCGCCAATAAAGTATAGTTTTGGACCGCGACAGAGGGGTGCATACAAAAAACATTCCAGGTCACTACCTCATAAATCTGACTGAGAGAATATCAAGAGTGTGCAAAGTTATAATGCAAAATGTAGTTACTTTGAGAAATATTACAACCATTGAATGGAAGAGTCCAAACCTTTGACTGGTATGTATTTATTGTTGAAGTACCCCTCTGCCACACACCTCACCCCAAACCCATAACAGTCAATGGTTCATCTTTCAGGAAATAAGAAACAGTGTTGGGACCTATGCTCACCTCTTCTCTTGGCCTCTGCCATGTCTCCTGTATAAAGGAAAATAGAAAAATTAACACAACTAACATTCATAACATGTATAAATAAAATAATAAAATGTGACCTGCAATCTTCTTTCAAGAATTCAAGAATGTATTGTCATATCAACATGGTTGGACTGAAGTAACGGGACATTTTCTTTTTACCAACGGGGTATAGTGCGGACTGTGACGCAAATTGGTCAACCGTCACCAAGCTACGATCTTGGGATAATATGGCATACGATTGGAGGTCACATTGTACTATAAGTTAAGCCCAGTTAGCCCACCTAAATCTCAGCTGTTGTCTTACTGTTCATCGCCAGAAACAGGTGATGGGAGATATTATGCTGACTGGAGAAAGTGGCTATATATGCATAACATCATTGTACTTTTAGTCGGTGAAATATTGTTTGGGTGACAGGGACCTGTTGGTGGGGCAAAATTCGATTGGCAAAATTATGCAGCCATACAGGACTTAGCCGCCTGGGAAACTTACCCACCACACCACAGAGTGCATGTTGACGTCCCGCCTGGCGTTCTGAAACGCCACTGTTCTATTTGCAGGCGTCACGCGACAAAATTATTTGTGTGTGTTTTCAATGGGTGTTCTCTCCTCAGCGCACAGCAGCACAACGCTTCCAGTTGGTGCTATGGGCCTCACTTCACGAGCATCAATACTGCGTCACTGCGCTGCACATGTGGTCTAAATAGGCCTGATAGTCTGGTTTGCCAGAGAAAAACAGTAGAGTGCCGTTATCTGTGCTGTTCTGTTGTCCAGGTAACAAGAGGGAGGCTGATGAGCCGGTGGGGACTGATGTTCATATTCTAGATTATGTTTTAACCCCGGCTCCAGTGTTACCTGACACAGAGGGAGAGCATAAGCAAACAAACAAGAAAAAAACTGTCAAATTTACCTTCTGGCCCTGGAATATCACTCTAACATCCAGGATGTTGCTGTGTCAATGTACTGAATGTATAGAGTAACATGTTGGGTACTGACATTCTAATAACACATTGACACTAAGTCTGTGTGTATGACAGTTCTTGTAAGTTCATGTGGATGCATGAGTGTGCATGTGAGAACCGGTTAAAACCAACCTGTAGTGTGCAATCTACGGGAAGTGAGTCTGCGCAACTGTGTTGTTTAGAATGTGTGTGTATAAAAGGAGAATGTGAGATACAACTGTTTAAGGCAGACAGGAAGTTTGTGGTTTCCTCAAGACCCACATTTCTCATACATTGAGTGTGTGAAATGTGAGGTCAAGAGGTTTCCTTTGCATCAAGATAAAGTTGACTGAGACAGTGACAACTGAAGTTCAGTTTTGAGAAGGGAAAAAAAAGTATGTATGATATTGGGTGATGTAGGCTGGTTTAGTTTGCCTGACCATGCTTAGGTTGAAGTCTGAACACACTAATATATGAATGCCAACATCATTCACTATGGCTGCAAGCATAATGCAGGGACGAACTGTAGCATTTATTGTGTGTGTCCCGTCATGGCTGGCTATGTTCACCCTGTTGTCATATATGACCAGACAAGTGACGGTGCTCAAAGACCGGACTTAAATGAGGGAAGTTGCATGCATTGGTGCTGTACTGGCTGATGACAGCTACATTAATATTATTCAAGTCTTTAAATCTTGTTGGAAAACTGTGTGCTAATGTCCCTATTCCTGTGGACTTATTGACCTTGGCCTATCAAAAGTGGAGCCAATCTGAGGTTGAAGTATACAATAATGCAACCACAAGAACACTGTGGCCTTACAAGGAGCCCAGTATGAAAGAAAACATCAACAACAACAACAACAACAAAACACACATGAATGGTTATTAGAGGAAGGCATCTATCTGTGTTCCTTTTCCAGCACTATCTCTCTCTGGTTCAGGAGTTGAATCTGTTGACTCCAAGTGCATGACTACAAACATACTGACTGACAATACCTGCACACAATCCCTGAATTGATCCAGTGACACTGCAGAGTGCAGTCATATCTTAACATTATGAAAGGTTGAGATATGTAAAAAGAATCTCTTACCTGTGTCTAATTGTGCTGATTTAGACTTGAAGAGCTAATTCAATTCCCCACTCATGTTACAACAAAACAGTACCGGATGAATAAAAGTGAAAGTAGTGAAGTCATTAGCATATCAGGAGTTAAAGGGACAGTTCACCCCAACAAAAAAGCGTTGTGCCAGACTGGCACATGGATTTATTTATTTTTGTCGCATTCCTAAGCCAATAATTTGATGACCAGTGGACAGATAAGCAGCGGTTCCGGTAGGAGACACAAAGGAGACTTTGTGTCTCCTACCAAAACCGCTGCCGGTCATCAAATTATTGGCTTAGGAATGCAAAAAAAATAAAAATATCAATGAATTCAAGTCTCCATGAGGTGACTAATCGATAGGAAAAAAAGTTTTTTTGGACCCCCTCGACCCCCTAATAACATTATTATCACTATATTGTCACCATAACATATCTTTTAGTTTTTCTTATTAGCAAAAAGAAGCATATTGAGAGCTCCCCCTCCACTTATTAGACTGCAACACACTACAAGTGTGGCACCTGTGCACAATGCAATAGCGCAATGCATTTTTTTTTTTTTCAAACACCCTCACTCAGGCAAAAAATACTACTACTACTATTATTAGGCCTACTTCTAATAATAATCATAATAATAATAACATCTCTTGCAACACTAACTGGGTCATTTATGTAATCTACTGCTTTTGTGAAGAATATTATGTTGGTGAAACTGGTGCATTATCTTTTGTTTCATTTAATCCCCTTTTCTTCCTTAGAAAAATGTTACTCAATTTCCTTTTTTTCCCCATTTCTCGTAATCTTACTGACTTTTTAATAATATCTGTAATGCCATAATTATGGATTGTGTGAGGTTTCTCTTCCAGGAGCTTTCCACAAAAGAGTCCTTTTTGTCATGTTTGATTGTCTCCTCTTACAGTACATGGCTCTGTGACCAGATTTGGACCTGATGGATCTGGTTCTCTATTTTTAAGATTATCTTACAAATGTGTATTCGTATTCTTTGTATACCATGAATGTTTTGTTTAGTGTTTTATTGGTTAAATGCCGGTTACTCTGGTTACAATTACAATTATAGTTAGAACTGCTCACCCATCCTACTAGTAGGATTGAGGATACTCCTCTTGGAGAGTAGCTCATCACCTGTGTACCATTCCGTAATCTGTATAAATGTGATGTTTGTACTCACTTTTGTCAAACCCAGAGGAAGACTACCTGTCGAAACGTTGGTCTCTATCTTTTAAAATAAAATAGTATGCATCATGGCTACAAGCTGTGCGACCTCTTTCTTTTTTAATAAGTTTTGCATTTGGTCAGCACCTCCTTAATATTGATGTGTGCTCCTTCTCCTGTGTTTGCCTGACTTATTCTTTATCTACAGCATCTATGGTTTTCTATGCAAATGTAGTCACTGATCACTGATTCAGAAATCAGGGAAATGGAGAACCACTGGTCTAGATAAAACCACCAATTCACAAACAATAATTTAGATAAATAAATTAAAGATTATAATAATAATGGTGTGTGTGTGTGTGTGTGTGTGTGTGTGTGTGTGTGTGTGTGTGTGTGTGTGTGTGTGTGTGTGTGTGTGTGTGTGTGTGTGTGTGTGTGTGTGTGTGTGTGTGTGTGTGTGTGTGTGTGAGAGAAATACAGTATTAAAGCTTTTTGTTTCCAGATTTCATTTACAAAACATAGCCTATGCTGTGGGGTCACCTATTGGCGAAAGTGCGTCATTACAGCCTAGTCATTAAGCCAACCCTCCAGTGGAAGGAGGTTCCGAAAATGTCATGAAGACTTTCGCTTTAGTTGTTTGTATTCAGTGACAGACAGGTAAGCTCTGCTTGGATTTCAATCCTCTTTTTGCTTTTCACATCTAAAGCATCACAAGTAGGCCTAGTGAAAGGTAAGAAGGTCTCAATATCTCGATGTTTAATGTAGATATTTACTGGATGTTTCAGTGTGTGTGATCAGGTAGGGTCAGGTTGGTTCGTTCTTAGCCCTGAAACATGACTGTCATATCAAGACAGTCACGGATGAACTTCTACCTGTTGTTTGTACTTTCTCCATTTACGGCCCGTACATCTACATAAACGTTCAGATTTCAAATATAAAATGCTTACCACATGACCATGGATGTTACAATTATGTACGGGCCCTCAGAAGTACCCGCACCTTCCGTATTGATCAATAAAAAGCATTTTAATCCGATCGGTGGCCATTTTCTTTGTATTTACTCCATGCTTTCAACTGCGTGACTCTATTGGTTGGGAGGTGTATTGCAGTCTGATACATAAAAACAAAGAAAAAGAAAATGGCCACCGATCGGATTAAGATGCTTTTTATTGAACAATAAGGAATATACGGGTACATCCGAGGGCCCATATATAATTGTAACATCCGTGGCTATGGAGTAAGCACTTTATATTTGAAATATGAACGTTTATGTAGATGTACGGACCAAAAAGGGAGAAAGTGCAAACACCAGGTTGAAGTTCATCCACGATCCATGGCTAGTTCGTTCTGTAATTATTATGAGACCCGACATCACCGTGAAAACATAAGATTGCAAGATGCACACATGATTTGATAGATACATTAAGGATGTTTTTGTGTGGTAGGATAATTCTTGTATTTTTGTTCTGCACAGGAGGAGATATGGCGAAGTCCAGAGTTCGTGGTAGGTCACTCTCTCTCAAGTTACAACACGCTGTTTCAGTGTTTCTTACTTCCTGGTACAACTTGTAGAGCGGGGCTGGAGATATGTTGTTCTGACATCAAAGCAATGTTACATCCTAGTACAGTGGTTCTCAACCTGTGGGTCTGTGTCAGGACCCCCAGGGGGGTCCCCACATGACAGTGACAATTTAAGGACTTTTAAGACCTTGTTAATATCTTTTTAAAAAAGAGAAGAAGAAATAAAATAAAATCAATTAAATTAAATTAAATGAAAAAAGACCATTACTGCATCTAAAGTAATCAACAAACTATACTATAAAAACTGGTCAAACATTGGCCAAATTGTCAAATAGTATAAGGCGGTGGATCTTAAAAAAAAAAAAAAAGCCAATCTACAAGCTCACAACGCCTTGCAAGATTGGTTATTTTCACAATATATCTGTGGAACCGAGCGCACTCACCTATTAGTTTGTATTGGCCAGTGTGCTCACAACCTAAATGTAATGCCTCACGAGATTGTTTGTCTGAGATTATTTTGGGGGGTCTCAGATGGGGGTCTGCAGTCAAATAGATTAATTTCAAATTAATTAGTTCTCAAACTTTTCATGGATCATGATCATGAATCATGGATCTCCAAATGATTTGGAGATCCATGATACAAAAAAATAAAAGTTTGAGAACCAACAGCATGTTTAATTAAACAGATTTAAACATTAAATAATTAATTAAACATGCTGTAATGATCTCCACCTACCTGCCCGTGACTGGGCGGAGATAACTATCAGACAGACCCAGACCTTTATCTCCGCCATGCCGAAAGGTCAATTGGTGTGAAACATGCATAGTCTTAACTATTTCTGCTTGATGTCTTCCTTGAATTTGACAAAATAATTGAAAGAGTAAACCAAATGACTCATGTACCATGCATAGACAGACAGTTAGGTACTGTGAATGTGGACTTCCTACACTGTTGTAGACAGTTTGCATGTTGATTATTTCAGTGGTTCTCCAACCTTTTCATGTCAAGGACCCCCAAAATGATACGTATTTAGCCACGGACCCCCATCTCAAAATATTTTGTTCCAGGGTCCCCCAGAAGCAAAGATTTGAGAAATATATATTCAAAGGTTTGCACAAATTTTCAGGGTGCAGTATGTTAGTCCGACAGCGCATTCCTCCGACAGCGCAGCGCTCCGACGTTTCCAATACTAAACCCGAACCAAACCCTCACCCTAACCCTAACCGCACGCGGATGCCACATAGTCGGAGAAAAGGTCTGTCGGATTAACGCATGCCTCCCAAATTTTCACGATAAAAAAAAAATAGCAGATCTACAAGCTCATAGCGCGGCACTCGGTGCCGTGCTATGAGCTTGTAGATCTGCTATTTTTGAATAGCCAAAGTATCAAATATGGATAAAGGGGTTAAAATGATTGTGACGCTTTATTAACTAATTTTGCTGGGGACCCCCTGGTAGCAGATGTGACTTGTCACATCTGCCCCTGGCACCCCCGAGGACCCCTGGGAGTTCCCGGACCCCACCTTGAGAACCAATGGATTATTTCATGCTCTGTCTATGTGCAGCTGCAGGCCCATAGCCAAGATTTTAGAAATACTGATTCCCAGACCGTTGAGAACAGTAACTATAATATCTATGTTGAGAGCAACAATAATCAATTCAATTGCTATTCAAAGGATCTTTATTGGCATGAGAAAACATTACATGTTTTACATTGCCAAAGCAAGCAAAATAAAACAATTTAAGAAGCAAACTGGGGAAAGTATATACCGGTACAGTTGGGCACAGCATTGTGTAAACAGCGCTATGTCAAACATTGCAAGTTGGAAAAACTGGCTGTTAGAAATAGTTATGTAGTGGGGTAGCTTTGTATAGAGCTTCTTGAAATTAAGCTTTTTGAGGGTTTTTGAGGGTTTTGCCGTCTCCAATCACCAAGCAGGTTTTTCTAGTTTGCCCTGCAGTAGTTGTTGTTGTTGGGGTATGCGTGAAATTTGTCCTCTGCACTTACCCATCCTAACTATTGGGAGCGGTGGGTGCTGCTATTAATACAGCACCGGGGACTCGGGGAGCAGTGATTAAGACATTTAACCCTAGTTAAATGTCTTGATCAGGGACACTTGATAGACAAGATGAGCACTTCTCAAAACAACTTTTTCACTCAGGGGCCACTTTACGTAGTAAAAGTAAGGTTGGCCTCAGGCCAATTTCATTCAAAGTCATTAGATGATGGGCCAGAACACAATCAAATGCTAATTTAAGATCTGGAACTTTGACAGACAGTCTTATACAATAATCAATATATAATAATCAATATATACTAACACATTATAAAGTGGGTTAAGTGTGTTATCACTGATTATCTTCATTATTATGAACACATTTAACCCATTATTGCGATTTATTGCGTTTGCTATTCAAAAAAATGTTGAACTCATTTGAAAAATCTGGAAAGTTTACGATTACTGGTTTAGAAGGCATTCGAAGAATCTGCCTCAGGTCTTAATGGTCTAAATGAACAGAGTTACCGCTGCATGTCACTAAGTCCTTTTCTTTATACTCCCAAACAGGTCAATTCAAACTCGTCACTAGAGGCGAAGGTTTTTGTCTGGGTCAGTTCGGCAGGGAAGTCACCCTCATGTGTTGCCTCGTCCCCGAGACCAACGCGACCTCCATGACCGTCCGGTGGTACAGGGAGACCGAGTGCATTTATATTTACAAGAATGGTCGGACGATAGAGGGGAGGGGCTACGAGGGCAGACTGTCTCTGAACATCCAGGAGCTGAGGAAAGGCAACCTGTCCCTGACGCTGAGAGACTACCGGAAGACGGACGACGGCGTTTACATCTGCGGGGTCAAACATGGAAAGAAGGAGCAGGAGATCGCCCTGGGATTAGTGTGCTATCGTAAGTGATCTGCTGGCCTGTTGATTTATCATTAACCTTGACATGTGTATAATCTTGTGATCATGTGTATCTCTTTAGGTATAAATTATACTATGGGGTTCAATAAGGTTTTATCTGCAAAAGAATAGTATGTAATTGTGCCTATGTGTTTACATATTAAACAATAATAACACAAAATGAAAGAAATAATTTCCCTCTATACCAAGTGTTCCGAAACTTTTCAGGCTGCGACCCCCCAAAAAATAATATTTTGACTGGAGACCCCCCACCATGCAAGCACTTGACATTTAGTTTGACTCGGTTCCACAGATAAATATTGTAAAATAGCTGAACTACAAGCACGGCTAGTTTCACAATATGTGCCTGTTTCTTATGTAATATTTGACAATTTTGGTATTAAAGTTGGTATTAAAAGGTCTTAAAAGTCATTAAATTATCACTTTAGAAATGTGCAGATAGCCTGTATACACTTATACTGTATTGGTTTGTTTACTGTTGAGGGAGAAAACAATGTTGCACATTAAGCTAATCATCTGGGGACCCCCGCAATAGTTTCAGGACCACCCTGGGGGTCGGGACCCCAGGTAGGGAATAACTGCTCTATATTAGCTGTTATCAGCCACTTGGAGCAGTGTGGTGGTGTTTACCTGCAGAAAAACATTACCCTCTCTAGAGGCGGACGTTTTTGGGACAGGCAAACCACCAAAATACAGCAAGAGGGCAATGTGTTTCTGTAGGTAAACACCACCACACTACTCCAGTGGCTGATTAATAACTTATGGTATAGAGGGAAATGATGGATAAAGGATTTTAATCTTTTTTTCTTATGTAAACACAGGGAAAAGTGACATACTATGCCTTTAACAATGGGACTATATTCATAAGCAAACCCCCTGGATCAATCTAAATGTATAAATGAGTACCATAATGGTTCAGTGAAGATTGGTTGTTAATTCTACTTTAGTATATAACCCGCTGTGGACGTCAATCTGATGTCTGACATAACGTTACAAGTTATTACTTTTAAAGTAATAACGACCGCCTCTCATTCGCAATAAATCTGGTCTCAGATTGCTCACACCTCCCTGCCTAATCTAATGAACCTAACCGAATCAGTGTACTCCCCGTGGTTCTTTATTTGATCACCCGGTTACATGCTGGTCAGCTCCAAAGGCGTACATGCCGAAGCGTTTCTGAAACGCCCGTGCCATGTAGTGACGGGTCTTGGTGTGATCACGCCCTAAAAGTCTTCCTTTTTCTTTATACAGCTAAACATTTTGTATAAAGCAAGACGGTACCATTTTATTGATATTGATTGAACCTATTGATATTGTGTCTCAAAAATGACATTTAACATCGATCTGCATGCTTTTTCCATATTTTATTACCGTACCTTAATGTGGTGAAAAGTGTACTTGTCTGTAAATGTCACAGCTAAACAGTTTCTAAGTAAAAGAGTAGCATCACAGAGATCTTCAGGTCATTTATGTTGACTATATATATGTGCTATATATACACACACACACACACACACACACACACACACACACACACACACACACACACACACACACACACACACACACACACACACACACACACACACACAGCAGTGGCTCAGGAGATCGTCCGAGCGTCCTCTGCTCCTCCTTTCAAAGTGTCAAAGTGTCCTTGAGCAAGACACTTACGCTGAATTAACACCAGTAGCATGATCAAGCAAAATGTTAACAGTGTGAACATTCACAAATGCTATAAATTAGGCCTGTCTAAGGTTATGAGTGAAATGTCTCATAAGAGTCACAGTGGTCTGAGAGGATAAAAACGAGCAGCTCTACCCATCAGCAACGTTCACAGGCAGCTGGTTTGTAAATAATGTTATTTTAGGTAGGAAATAAGCTATGTAGATGTAATTTATTTTTAATTAATTCAACACCTATTACTGCTAGTTTAAAACATTGTTATGAATATTCGCTAGTCTTTTTCTGTGGTGTCAAGTGCATATGCCTCCACGCCTACGTCAGAGCACTGCACGCTTCTGATTGGCTTGTCTCTCTGCGCCAAAGTGTCAATTTAGCTTTTCTCAGTTTTAACACTTCCCTTTTTGCTGACTTAGCTGACAACTATGCTCGCTCCTCTCCATAGACTAGCATTGAACCTCGCCACAGTCTCAGAAGGTGGCAGGGAAACAATGCTGCTGGTGGGAATTCAGCGTTGACCACTAGCTGCTCCCTATGAGCAGGTTGATGCCTTGCATGGCTTAGGGCGGCAGTGGCTCAGGAGGTAGCACGGCAGCTTGGGAATCGAAAGATTCCCGGTTCGATCCCTGGCTGTTAAACTGTCCATGAGCAAGACACTTAACCCCCAACTACTGCTCCCGATGAGCAGGTTGGTACCTTGCGTGGTGTGTAAATGATCAGTCATCTTTCTGTATGTGAAGTATTACTTTTCTAACCATGATTTCTTTTGTCTTTTACATGCATTATGAATGTGAACGTGACTTAGAAAGTGAGTATCAAACCTATTCTACTTCATGTCCTCCGCTGTGTTTTAAAATTGACATCAAATTCTCACAATAGCAGAAAAGTAACTGAAAAGATCTTACTTGTCCTCTTATAATGTTAAAGTGTTGAAGTTATTATTGTGTAATTTGCATAATAACACCAAATGTTACATTTTCTGCTAAATCCCACCAGTTATTATTAAGCATCCGAATTAATCTCGTAAGTTGCACTGATGTCTTAGTTTACAGTTCTACTTTACAATATGATGACATTATTGCTATTGCTCTAAGCTGACTTATAATCACTGCACGTATTTGATGCATGTTTAGTACATTTGCTAACATGGTGAAGAGTTCAGCTGTTTGTTAATGTTACAGTAGACACTATGAAAGTTAATGTCATATATGGTTACAGGGAATGGACTTGATTTTAATGAATTGACATTATGATATTATGTATTATTGCGCCCAATAGGCTAATTGTGATAACAGATTATTGTCGGTTATTTAATTCCATAATCAAGGTAATAATTTTGCCAGTAAAGTATGTTTCTCAACACAGATATGTTTTCTCTTTTTTTTTTAATTATGAACCGGAATGTGAACGCCACTTAGTACGTGAGTATCCATTTCATGACCTCCTGTACGTTTTCAGATTTCCATCAAGTACTCACATTAACACCACAAACGATCTTACCTTTTCTGCTAACCGTGTCCCAAATAATATGCATGATTGGAACAAATAAGAACATTTTCTCAGAGTCCGAATCAACTTTATTGTCACATCACAGGTTTACAGGAGTACACCTGTGATGTGTCAATAACGTTGATCTGCCATCATAACTGAACGTTTTATTATAAACAGTTTGAAATTAAATGTGATTTATTGACAATACATATTATTATGCACAGTAATTAAGATGCAGGATTCAGGATTCATTTACCTTACTTACCTTTATTTTATTTTATTGCATTATTCCATAATCCTTCTTGTAACATTTTGTAAATGACCAGATTCTTTCTGTATGTTACCGTAAGTATCAGTTTTATAAACGTGAATGTGCTTTGTCTTTTTCTTTTATGAATTAATCATTTGAACACGGACTAGTTGGTGAGTATCAAACCTATTCTACTTCATAGCCTTCATGGTTCTTACAAGTCACAATAGCAGAACACAAACTCAGTGGATCTTACATATCTATGTAGATTATTTTGTAACCCCACATCTGACCTTTTCTGTGAATTCTCCCAAATAATACCTTGTATTGATATCTTAGTCCACACTTTTAATACATAATAATAACGTTTTTACATTATGAAGAATATAAAATATAAATAATAATGACAAATATTGACAGTATTACATTAAACCAGTCAGTCTCATATCGATGACCAGCTTCAGTCATGTTACTGGATATGCTGAGAAAAAGGCTAGGAAGTGTAACCACTCTCACTTTTGTTTTCATTATTTATGTGTCACTTAATTTAAAGCTGATTCATAACTTTTATGTCCATTGTCTTTGTCTCCATCTGGATGGAGAGAGCTGTAATTGCTAAATCTAATAATTTACAATGTTATGATCTGATTTACATTCAGAATATTTTCTGCCTTTGTGACTGAGGAATGTTCTACTGCACATCAGCGGTTCTCAAAGTGGGGTCCGGGGACCCCCGGGGGCCCCAGCAAAATGTGTTAATACAGCATCACAATCATTTTAACCACTTTATCCATTTATACATTGGATATTCAAATATAGCAGATCTACAAGCTCACAGTGCGTGACTTTGTGACACGCTGCAAGCTTGTACATCTGCTATTTATGGACACATTTGGAAAAATCTTGAAAATGTTTGGGACATTTTGAATATATATATATATTTTTTTAAACAAATCACAAAACTCTTTTGGGGGTCCCTGGCACAAAATATTTTCAGATGGGGGTCCCTGGGCCAAATGCATAATTTGGGGGTCCTTGACATGAAAAAGTTTGAGAACCACTGCTTTAGATATAATTCAATGATCTTTCTGTGATGTATCTCTTATTTGATCTGGATGTTTTATGCAAACTTGTTTGTAAAGGATTAAAATTTGCGTAGGCAATAAGCCGTGTAGATGCACATTCTTGAAATTTCACACCTACAACTGCTAATTTAAAACAGTGTTATGAATATTTGCTACGTCCGTTCAGTAGTCTTTTTCTATGGTGTCAAGTGTAATATGCCTACTAACACAGAGCCAGGAGTAGCCAGGGAATCGAACCGGTGTCAAAGTGTCAAAGTTGAGCTTTTCTCAGCTTTGACACATCCCTTTTTGGTGACTGCAGTTGTCACTACTCTAGAAAGAATTTGCTGTAAAAGTTTTTTTCGCTTCGCTTTTTGCTGACTTGGCTGAAACGGCAGTCGCTACTCTCCATAGACTAGCATTGAACCTCGCCACAGTCTCAGAACGTGGCAGCGAAACAACGTTGCTGGTGTGAATTCAGCGTTGACCACTAAGCTGCTCCCTATGAGCAGGTCGGTGCCTTGCATGGCTTAGGGCAGCAGTGGCTCAGGAGGTAGCACGGCAGCGTGGGAATCGGAAGATTCCTGGTTCGATTCCCTGCCTACTCCTGGCTCTGTGTTAAAAGTATCTATGAGCAAGACACTTAACCCCCCCAACTGGTTGGTGCCTTGCATGGTTTAAATGATCAGTCATCTTTCTGTATGTGAAGTATCACTTTTCTAACTATGATTTTTTTTCTGTCTTTTCTTTATGAATTATGAATGTGAACGTGACTTAGAAAGTGAGTATCAAACCTATTCTACTCCGATGTGTTTTATAATTGACATCTTACATTGAATGAGGTTTCAAATCTAATGTTGTAGAAGTTATTGTGTAATTCGCATAAAAACCCACACAAAATCACACCAGTTATTATTAAGTCATGAGTCATGATCATCCAAATTATATTCTTAAATTGTACTTATGTCTCAGTCAATATGTTAACAATATGATGACATTATTGCTATTGTATCTCTAAGCTGACTTTTAATCACTTCACATATTTGATCTGCATGTTTGTCCGTGTGCTAACATGGTGAAGAATTGACAGAATATAGTTATTATTGTACTCAATAATTGAGATAGCAGTTCCCTTAAATTATTTCATTATTCCAGATGTCAGGTTATTTAACTATTTGGATCAGTAATGTCTGTTAATTATCATTATTCTGAACATGAATATGTTTTGTCTCTTTATGAATTATGAACGGAAATGCGAACTAGACTGTGAGTATCAAATCTATTTAAATTCATGTCCTCCAATGTGTTTTCAGATCAAGTTCTCACACGTCTTCAAAATGAATTATTATGTTGCTTGAAGTTTCAAATCTAATGTTTACTTCTGTAATTTGCATTATACCAACAAAGCTCACCTTTTCTGCTAAATCCCACCAGTTACTATGTTTGTGAGCATCCCAAAGCATCTCTTGTACTGAGATCTTTAATGTTAACAATATTGTGATCTGATTCACACTCAGGAGCTTTTCTGTTATAACTGAGGAAAGTGTTACTGTAAATACATTGACCTCATTGACATTGTCTCTTTTTCATTTCATCTCTTCACATAATTGATTTGCATGTTTTGCCTGTCAATGTGTTGAACTAAACTAAACAGCATCTGAAGATGAACTCAAAGTATTATCACTTATCTTGCTGTATACGTTAACGTAATTTGTATTTTCAGGGAATGAGTCAAACATACAGCAATCATTTGATTAAATGACAGAATGATACATATCATACACAATAATTGAGATCCATTTTAATTGACCATATAGGTTTTTTAAATATGAATTATGTTTTCTCTTTTCATGAATTGTCAATGTGAACGCCAACTAGACAGTAAGTATCAAACCTATTCTACTTCATGGCATCCAGTATGTTTTCAGATTTACATCAGTCAAGTTCTTGCAAGAGCAAAACCACATGGATATTACATTCTTCACAATGAATTGATTGTCTTTCTGTTTTAATTTGATGACCGGCGGTCTCACCGGTAGGAGACTCAAAGTGTCTCCTTTGTGTCTCCTACCGGATACATTAGCATCTTTCCGCCGGTCATCAAATGATTGGCTTAGGAATGCGACAAAAACAAAAGAAAATCCATGAATTCAAGTCTCCATGGGGTGTGTAATTGATAGAAAAGAAGTCATTTTTGGGGTGAACTATCCTTTTAACAGTAGTTTAATAGCTTCACAGATCTTTCTGTAAAACTTTAAGTTTACAGAAATTCGTTGAATCTTATACCTGACTATTTTTTTTACATTATTGCCTTCTTCAATCCATATTATTTAATACATTATTTCTAATTGATCAGCAATATTTCTGCCTCCAACAACCTCAGTTTATGCTGGGGGAATAAGGTACTAATATTACTGAAGCATTTTAAAATAGCCACATCAAATTACTAACAGCCCACAAAAACACTAACAATCAGTTGTATTTGTATTGCCCATTTCCAGTTGGATATAATGTCAAGTAAAGTAATATTAACAAACTATAATTTTCTTCATTTAATAATTCCAAATGAATAACAGGTTATCAGGTTAAAGTAAACCAAGTACTTGATTTGAGGAGAGTGACATCACTATAATACACAGGAATCAGTAATTCAGCTCATATTTATAATTTAATTATATTTATAATGATAGGTATGTGCTGTATTATTTTAAACCGGTCTGTTTCTCATGTACATGTTGAGTTAATTGTCCGGTCAGTATACAATCTGTTGAAGGGTTGTTATTAAAACTATCTTCATGTGGTTATAGCTGGAGGATGTGTAAACAAAGACCAAGGATTCTTCAGCAAGGAGCAGGCAGAGCAGAATGATGGTATGATTGAGGATTACAAGTAGACAAAATGAAAACGATACAATATTAAACTTTATTTATCAAAGAAACAGTCACTAAAGGTGTCACACGGCAAACAGCATGGCCTATAAGGTAACAACGCGCCACGGTGCAATAGGTTATAAGCTTGTAGATCTGGTATTTTTGCATTTTTTGAAAATGTTTGTCTACAATGACATGCCCACATTGTTTTTTTCTCCCTCTCCCCCACAGGCAGCAGAGTGTCTCCCCATCTGACCGCCCCTCCCGGCTTCACTGACATTGGCGCTACTACAAAACACTTTTTCACCGGATTGAAAGTCGTTCGTCTTTCTGCGTCACCTACGCAGCTGCCACAATTAAGTTTGAGTGTGTCGGGGAAAATGGTTCGATTTCTGGTAGACACGGGAACAACCATTTCATGTTTACGGCAGAAAGACTTGAAATGCCCTTTGAGTAAATACTACGTCCGGCACGCCGGTATCAGCGGAGTCCGACAAGTTGACCCGTTGTCACTCCCGTTACTAATTGATTTGGACGGGTTGAAGATCGAGCATTCGTTTATTGTGAGCCCCACAGTTCCAATGTCCATGCTGGGACGCGATTTGTTGAACACTTTCAATGCAACTGTTTGAGGCAGTGTTCATTTCGTCGACTAAAACCATGACGAAAAGTGTTAGTCGACTACCTTTTTTCACTGAAGAAAACAAAATAAAAAGTAAGCTATGATGGCTAAAACTATGACAAAATATAGGCAATTTCGTCAACAAATAAAAACTAGACCAAAATGTTAGGTTACTGGAGAAGAGATCCAGTAGTCATTTTATGCTTCGCTGCGTGTGGGTGTGAAGCTTCACAAATAGCTGATCTACAACGCGTCTGAACTTGTAGATTGACTATTTTCGGCACACATCTAAGTATAAATCAGGCATTATGACGCCATCAAGGCCTGCCAAAATACATGTTAGACTAAATGAACTCTGGATTTTGTTGACTAAAACATTTAGTTTTAGTTTTATAAAACATGGAATTGTATAAAACAAAAGGCTGTGACTTTGCTGTCAAAATTAACACTGGTTTGAGGTTCACCTGATGGTGTTTGATGTTCAACTGATGTCATTCAAATACGTCTATTCAGGGTCCGATTTGTAAAAGCAAAAAAGGAGAAAATGGGGTAAAAACTGGAGGTTTCTTAACCACCTAAACACAATGTATAGTACTTGAACTTCGTTGAAATAGCTAAATTAGCCGATCTACAAGCTCACAGCACATCATGATGTGACACGTATATCTGCTATTTTCTTAATTTATTTCTCATTTATTTTCTTAATTTCTTTATTTTTTTAAAGATTTTATGAGGACACATGTTGGCATATTTTGTCAATATGCCCAAAATAGGGACTCAGGTGTTACCGTGGTTGACATACATTTTTAATTAAACGTGACCAAATCTAATTTGTTATTAGAAACCCACCAGTACGGATTATAAGAATCATGTGTTGTAGAAAATGTCATTCTGTTTAAACAAAATGTTCTCACACTCCAGACCATAGATATAGAAACCTAGATACCTCATTGGCCTCTGCAGTTCATTGGAGCGACCTGTATCGCAATACCCTTATATTGCTTCCGCCCCTGGTCCAAGGAAGTTTTTCCCTATTCGTGTGTGTCACAGAAGGGGGCGTTCAGTAGGCCTCTGATTGGCCTACCGAACGTCCCCTTCTGTGACGCACGCGACTGAGGGCGGAAGCTGGTGCGCGCCCGAGATACAGACGCCTCAGAGCCAGAGGAGGCGTCTACCTTTATATGTCTATGCTCCAGACCACACTTCAAGCAAGGTCATTCACACGTCCCACAATGCATCGGCTCTGATGGGTGGGGGGTTGGAGGGGTGGGCACAGCGTGCTTTGTCTCTGAGAAGCACTCCCAACCGCCACCCAGCTTCCAATTTTTATCATGTGAATGGTAGAAGAAGAAAACCTGAAAGTGAATTTTTGTGGTTTATAATTTTTTTCACCAATGTCACTAAAACAATGCAGACAGAAATATTAATAATACTGAAGACTGTATGTTGATTCCAGGCTAGTATGTTGAAGCGGTTTGTGCCCTTCAAAATGATATACTGTGTATATTGTTGCTACAAGCTGTACAACTTCCTTCTTTTAATGTTTTAATGTTAACCTGTGGATTTATCATTTTCAGTTAACCGATCAGGAGAAAATGTATGAAATCCCACAATGTTGTTCTTATTACATGGATTTGTGCTTTTATGAAGACAATAATTTTGATTTTTTTTTTTTTAGCCCTTTGTGTGTGACATGACAAGCAATGTTATGGATGTTGAGGCACTGAATGAGTCATGTTATATCTCAATGAAGAATAACACAAGTGTAAAATAAGTGTTTGTGTCACTTTTTTAATTAAAGGTTTACAAAATGACATCATGTCCGCCTATTATCACATGCTCAGAATAGGGACATTAGGGTTCATGTTGTAAAAATGGTACACAAAGCTGCAACACATCCACAGGTGCAAGTATGTGGCACCAATCCTGTAGCTGCTGTCTTTCATTCTTGTCATGTTTGACATGACATCCATGTACTTGCCTACTACTTGTCTCTATCACTCCTATGACACATGTATCCATTATCCATTTACCATCGGTAAATTAACTTCTGTGTGTTTTATACAAGCAATACAAACTATAACATCGTGGAAACCTCATATGTCAAAAACTGTTTCTTTTAAGTATTCAAATTCAAGAAGAATACCAAAAGTAGCAGATCTCCAAGCTCAAAACGTGGCGTGAGCTTGCAGATCTGCTACTTTTGATGCTGTAGTATGATCAAGTAGGACATTCATTTACACAAAAACACAAAAAGTTAGAATATGGAGATTGGAGACGAGAGGTTTCTGCCCGACGGCTACAATATGAAATTCAGTTTTCCACTAATGCACCACTTTTTTCAGCACCCACACTAGTGTACTGTATATCACATTTCACTGAATCACACACAGTCTTAGCACTAATGTGACGGTACCAGTCTAACATAGTTGCATTCCCGTTATGGTGCATATACCGTAGGTCTGCCCTGCAGCACTGCACTGTGACCATGGTGGTAACAGTATAGGCTGCTTGGGCTAGACTTCAAAGATTGTGATAAAGCCCAGGTCCAGGAAACACGTTGCACCCCTAGTCCTCATGTGGACATTTGCCTCTACTGTGAATTATGAAAACAGATAAAACAGATAAATAATATAAGTAGTGTGCATTGATAACCATATAGTTCATTGCATTATGGATTGTAAATGGATTTGTTATTTGGTCATAACTTGGGTCATCATAATTACATGTTCTGTATGAATATGACAAGTATGTATAAACTGTGAATCTATGCTCTGAGTCTGGTCCTTCAAAGCTTGTATACTTTTACATCATACAGCGCTGTGGTTGCCCAGTAGAGGTCACTAATAATTAGACATTTCCAGATAAGAATAGGTTTATCTTTTTCAATGGAAAAGTGAAAAGTCAATTATTGACAATTGATGTTGCTGGCTTAGACTTGGGACAAGAAGAGGTGTCTGCGTGGAGAGACCATTATTTATAAATGTCTTTTGAACCAGGAACAATACTTTTATCTGTAGTTATATTAGGCAATGGAAATATTTGCAGTGGTGGAAAAAGTACTTGGATCGGCTATGTTAAAATAGCCTAGGTATAAAATAGGGCTAAAGTGGTTCATGTCTGTTTTATAGTGTAATCATTTATATCTGCAAAGTAACTAGTAACTAAAGTTTTCAAATAATTGTAGTGGAGTAAAAGTAGGCCTAAAATATTTGCCTCTGAGATGTAGTGGAGTAGAAGTAAAAGTATAGACAATTGGAAATACTCCAGTAAAGTAAAAGTACCTCAATTGTACTTAAGTGCAGTACTTGAGTAAATGTATTATAGTTACTTTACAGCACTGAATATTTGCACCTTCAAAATAAGTCTCAGTGCAGTTCTAAATGATACAATAGTAGATAAAGGCATGTTAACTACTTAAAGCCCAGCATCCGAATTCTGTGGAAAACTCTAGCAGAAGTTTGTATCATTTGGATGAAGGTGACCGAAACGTCGATTTAATAAAGAGCATCCTTTTTGCAAGTTCCAGACAGTGTGCGGGACCTTTTTCTTTGATTTGATATCATAGATCCCTTTTTAAGCATATTGTGAATAACACAGTGTTTGTATTTAATTTAAAATGTGCATTCAATATAATGTTGTGCAAATCTAAATAAACACAAGTTTGCCTCATGTTGCTTCTTTAACTTGTGTGCAGACAGAGGCTTCCACATTTAATGTCAATGTCAGTGTAGAAAACATTCAGGGCATATTTGCCAGCACTAGCCTATATATATGGAGATCCCCATAGATGGAGACAATCGACCTGCAATGTCGTCATAGAGACCTAAACGTGCCATATGTACGGGGTCTGACATCAGCGAACCCTTCCCAGAAACTCCATGTATAGACATAACCATCACGTCCAGGACTAACGTCATCTTCCCATATTTGGGCATAACTGACATAGGCAGCTCCATATATGGAAACGTCTGACACTATCTGACTTGTCAGGACCGCAAGCCAGCAGTATAAGAGACTCTGGATGCCCTGGTTAAAGCAGTGTCCTCAGCGACGCTCGAAGATCATCTTAACTCTCTCCAAAGTACCAGGACGATTAGCTGGCCTTACAAACCAGTTAATCACGGGTCGCATATACAAAGCACAGCCTAAAGCATATTCTTGAAGTGGCCTTGGATCTGGTTAACAAGTCAGCCGATTATCAGTTTCTATAGTCAGTATATTATGTAGTATTAGTATACGTAATAATATTATAAAGGCCTACTGTAGGAAACCCATACAAATGATAACAAAGAGTGTGCACATGTAAAGGATAACATGTAAACACAAAATGCATTAAAATTGTTCACTGAGGCAGATAAGCTATGGATCAGTGTGTATTAGACCAAAGGTACAATTCAACATCTGTATAGTGCATACAGATGTTGAATTGCATCTGGGCACTACTGGATGTGACTGCATTCCCTGAACTACGCCTCCATGTGGCAGATTATAAGATACACAAACAAAAGGTCACTGTTTTACACTTGTTTCCATAAACTTTCCTCAGTCCTCATGCAGAGTCAGCCATGAATTTTAAAACACCATTGGTGGTCAACCTTAATCTATGTTTGACATACTGAGTTTCTTCCTCAGGTCGCTCATGGTGACAATTCAGCACAGTGGCACTTAGAGCAACCTCTTTTATTGATTGATTGATTGATTGATTGAATATTTTGTTAGTCAAACATGTAAACAGCACATTCAGGCTAAAAGGATAACACAAAAAAGGTCCTTTAGTCAATAGTTCAATCTTGACTTAAACTTGTCCACCAAACAGCTGTTTATGCAGTAGATTTTTCAGCTGAGGAGAAACTACAGTTTACGGTAGTTTCCATGCTGGTGGTACATGCATGGAATCTGGGGTGTTGTTTGCAAAGTTTTCGTAAAAGGACAAGACCACTTTGGTAGAGGTTTGGGTTGTACCTTGCCATGATGATGTAACTCCAAAGGTGGACACGAAATTTTAAATAATTGCTCCATTGATTAGAAATTGATAATTCAAAACATTTACATTGTACAGTGAAACAGCTCTCAAAGTCACTCTTTTAGCCCGTAAACGAACACAAACAAAACTGATTCAGGCAATATAAAACATCATCAAGCCCAGTAATTATTTATTTTTTAATAAAAATGTACATCATTCTAACGGACCTCGACTGGAGGCGCTGTCTCAAAAGTGGGCGTGAAATCTGTAGTTCCCGTGTTGGTCTATTCTTTGAGACACACATCCGGGTTTTTGACCAATGAGCACCTTAGTTTGACCCGGATTCGCACAGCTGACGCTTCTCCGGGCCAAACAAAGGCATCACGTGACGTTAATCCCCTTAACCCTATTCGCTCATACTAGGACATGACGTATGTGTAGGCAGAAGTGGACCCCGGGCTATGGGATATGCTCCACCTCCAAACACCACCGCCGTCACCGTGACGACGTCACTCAGCAGCAGCAGCGTGCCGGCGTAGGATCAGAGCGCAGCGCATCGCAGCGCAGGCAGCCCCACGCAGCCGCCCAGCCAGTCGCTCCTCTTTTCTCCGCTCTCTACAGAACAAAACACCGGGCCGAGGAGCGGAGCGCCCCTGTCCTCCAGTCCGTCCGTCCGGCCACCCCCCCCCCTCGCCGCTGTCGTTTCGTCCGGGCGTTTTCTTTGGACTCCGTCCGTTCCCCCACCCCCTTTAAATCATGGCCTCCGACGGCATGGACGAGCGGTCCCCGCTGTTGTCGGCCCCCAACTCGGGGAACGTCACCCCGACCACCGCGGCCCCGCCGCCGCCGTCCTACCTGCAGGACCCCAGCAGCCCCCGAGGTAAACACCGCTAGACTAGACTGGACCATCCTCCCTCCCTGCATGCAATGCAATGCAATGCATGCTGAATCACGGAGCTATGCTTTAACATGTCAATGGGAAACGGGCTTGGATCAATGGCGAGAACTAGAGCAGTGGGTTAGCCACTATTTCAGAAATAGTGAAAATATTCGATCTGCATTTCTGAATGTATTAATTTCCCTCCCCTGTAATGGCATTCCCATGGTATTTATTGTATATTTTATTTTATAAGTATTATTTATTTATATTTTATATTATTTGATAGATCTAAGTGGTTAAAAGAGAAAGGCCTCATATACAGTAAAACATCCTATAACAGTTCTGCTGCATGTGTGTGTTTTTGCAGCAGAAATGCTTGCATCACAGTATATTATGCAGTAGCTTTGGGGGTCCTCCTCAACCCAGAATATGATGTTGTTGTTGCCAGTGAGATGTCGCAAATAAGTGATGGATGTGATGGGGAGGAGGCTGGAAAAGAAATGCCCATTGCATTCTGTTACTGTAGTCACAGTTGTGTCCAGCTGCTACAAACCATAGGGCATCTACAGAGCAGATGTATCCTGCAGGTGTACGAATGGCTTAAATAATCATATTTTTATCATTGTTTTGCAATGCCGTTATTCAATGATTGGATGTTTATGATTATTTTGTCATTTCCCATATCCAAGGGGGGTGGGGCCATATTACTGGATTCCAGATAGCTGGATTGCAAACAAATAGCCCAAAGTCGACATAGGTCTAATTTTTAAAGGACAATGTTTTGCCTGCATGTGCTAGTGTGCTTTCAAATATCTTACATTCCAAGCTCGTAATACATGAAAAGTAGTATGACCGTGTTTAGAATATAACAGTCATAGTAAACATCTCAAATGTAGGCTACTGTACCAATGCTTTATAATAGATCATGAATGACCTCAGCACATACAGCACATCTTCCAGCTCTCCCACCCAGTCAGTGGGACTGGGATGTATGTCTTTGTCACGAGCCGAACGAGGCCTTTCCCACTGAGTTGCTCTCATCAGATTCTCTGGCTGCGTAGCAGAACAATAAATGCTGGCCGAGGCTGTAAGCTCCCCGAGGGATAAATACATCATGTGCATAACCCTGTATGCTATGCTGGCAACATCAGAGAGAGCAAGCCAAGAAAAGAAGGAGGGGGGAATAAGTCATTTTAACTTAGTGGGAATTTGAGATAGATAAGCTCGGTGGGTGCAGTATGGCCTAAACTTCCATAAACCCTATATTGTTGTTGTCGGGCAGAAACCTCTTATCTCCATATCCTTAATAAACATTTTGTGTTTTTTTTGTCAATTAACACCCTACTTGATCATACTACAGCTTCACACAAAAGCATCAGAAGTAAAGTAGCAGATCCACAAGCTCGAAACGCGTCACGAAGCGACGTGTTTTGGCCTTGCAGATATGCTACTTTTGCTATTATTGAATTTGAATCCTGAAATTTAACATTTTTGGACATAATGAGGTTTCCACCCGACAGAGACGATATACTTCGTTGACCAGGTTGTTACCAGGCCCCCTTCTTTTTTTCACTTCTACACCAAATCTTTTAGCTGAAAATAGCTGATCTACTCACAATGTGTCGCATTGTGCCATGTTGTGAACTTGTAGATCTGCTGCTATGTTTGCCAAATGTTCGCCACAGAATAGGGATGCTAGGGTTTATGTGCTTAACATGTCCTTACACATTCATTGATGTTAGATTTGCATGGACAAGTATTTTGCAGGTCTATGGTCTGATTTTCGTGTCACTGATTCCCCCCCAACCCTGTATCAGTTAAAACAGGGCTTCACAAAAACTGCCAGTTTGATCCTATACTCAGGACTCAGGAGAGGAAACGTAAGCTTTTTCCCCCCATCAGGGGCAGCTGTGGCATATATGAAATCTACTTTAGCAAATGAATGAATTCATTGATCATATAATACTCTTTAGGTGCATTCCAGGACAAACGGCTAAATGGCAACAAAAACATTCTCAACAATTCATATTTCACCCCTGAGTACTGTAATACTCAAGACTTAAAACACTGACTGTACTACGAACTTGTTATGTGACCACTTCTAACTGGTTGTGGCACTGCATAAAAACGCAAATGAATGCTGATATTTCTTGACCTAGTTTCTCTTTCTCCCTCAAAACCCTATGACTAATTCTCTGTGTCTTGGGTCTGTTGGAATCCAGTCAGTCCTCTATCAAACAATGAGTAAACAGGATTACTGGGAATCAAAGAGGGCAAAACTGCAGAGCTGTTGTCTCTATGAAGTCATGGAAGAAATAGTTGTGGCGTGATCATTCTTTTTACCGTGCAGAATGTGATGTCATCACAAATAATGACTCCATTTGCCAAGTGGTTGGTGTGGATAGAACACTTTGTGAGTGGAGAAATATATCTTAATAGGTTAGACTGGATATCATTCCTGTAAGTACTTTCAGGCTACTGGAATTGATATTTAAGTACTGAGGATGTCCGTGCTTTTTAATTTCAAGGACCCCAATTAGATAATATGCTTTAGGTCACGGACCCCCATTTTAGGATAATATGTAGGATTCTAATCTCTGAGACCCCAATCCAAAATGTTTGTTTTAGTCTGAATGGTCTGTCATTTGGTCTAGTATAATTTCTTTACTGTCTGTTTACTGTAAGTACTGAGGTAACAGTGAAACTCTGATCAAAAGAGACATTCTTGTACATTCTGTTGTTGTATTTACTTGTACGTGTAATAATGGTGAAGATCATCTATCAGTCATTTACCTTGGGGACCCCTTGGGACCTCCTCAAGGTCCCCTGAGTGTCCCCAGGTTCCACGTTGAGAGCCACTTGTCTACGTAGTGTCAAGATTCACTCTTAACTATTTCAGAAGTGATGGATTTGATCCTAAGGCAATGATAAGGACTTAGAGTGCCTTTCTGTCTTAAGGGAGCCATTGACGACGACACAATGACTGTCACCAGTAGCAGTAACCATTACTCAAGAATCAGTGCAGTGACAGATTTACTATCAAGAACAAAATAGACTGTGTGCAGTTCATCCCTGAAGTGAGCAGGTCTGTCTTCATCCATTGAACTTATCCATGGTGGTATAGGGCCGCATAATTCGATAATCCAAAATCGTGATTTTTTTACGTTCCACAATTATGTGAAACCTGGCAATTAATTCAAACATCTTATTTGGTCAGCTGTTGCACCGTGGCCTCGTCTCGTCATCATCGATCATTACACAAGTGTTGATAACCAGAACAATGTACAACACATGAAGAAAATGCAGGTAGAGGAATGGAAATCCCAACTCTTGTGGGAAAATGAAAAAGCCTTTATTGTAATGGTAAATGCATGACAAGAAAGTAAATAAATTCCTACTCACAGCATTCATCAGGGTGACTAAACATTTGTGAGGATTGGAAATATATAAGACATAATTGGCCTCAAAAGTTCATTATCATACTTGATTGAGCAGGTGACTAGATAATGATTGACATGCATTAACATTTACAATAAAGTTTTTTATTGATATTTGATTTTTTTTCCACAAGAGGGTCTTGGTTGCTTTTCATTTTTGTTCATTGTGCAACCCATCTCCACATCCATCAGGCTAACAGAGACACAATCAAATCACAGAGAACATTACATTAAAGATATGGCACTGATAAGCACAACGAGAGACAAAGACATTAAGAAAACCATACACATCTTTTTATACCAATAATCATCATTGCCAATTGTAGTTATTCACAATCATGATTACAATATTAAGCAAACATAACAAGGATTATTATTTTTGCCATAATTGTGCAACCCTGACAGCGGACAGAGATCAGTGACTGTCAGAATCCTTTATCATAACAATATTTGATATATTCAGTATCATCGTCATTAATAGCCAGCATTCACCAGCTCAGTGACACAGACAAGGAAAGGCCAGTCTTTTATTGAACCAATTTATATCTTACATCAGTAGATTAAGGTTATTCTAGGCTAGGCATGTCCATGACAAGGTTTCCCACAGTTCAGGTAAAGGTGGTGTATGAGATATGTTTTTGTTCAAATACGTGTTAGATAGCTCTATATTCCCATAGTGATTATTGCTATAGAGTGTTTGTTCAGTAGCAGGGGTCTCCCTGTCTCTCCAGCTCAATAGTAATACATTTTCCGTTCGAGAAAGAAAATTCATAGCCTACGGGATACAGGATAAACAAATAAATTGGACGTAATGAAACAAACAAAATGCATTCTGTTTGACAGGGAGACCCCTGTTACTGAAGAAACACTATAGCAATCGGAATATAGAGCTTACACCACCTTTTAAGCCATATTTTATACTTTGGCATATTTTATACATTTTGTTGCATAACGAAAATAGCTGATCTACGAGCTCACAACACGGCAACGTGTTGTGAGCTTGTAGATCTGCTATTTTTGCCATTGTTGAACATGTTTGCCTATTATGACATAGCAAAAATAGGAACACCAAGTTGGCAGTGAAAGACTAATGGTGTAAAATGAGGAAACTACTGTAGCTATCCAGCTAGTCGAGACATTCTGCAGCCTGCTAGCTAATCTTATCTGGCACCGAGTGAATCAGTGCGGTACTCAGCCAGCCACCAGGCTGTGATAATGGTTGTTGTGGTTGTGTTGATGGTAGTAAAACTCCTTCTCATCTTACTCTCCCCGGCGCAGAGGGCTTCCAGTGAAACCATATAGCTCCTATATACTATTTCACCCATGCATTAGGACGCTAGCAAGCCTCAGAGGAGGTGGTCAGAAAACAAGAAGAGAAAGTAGGCTGCTGTGCTGAAAAGTGACTGTTGGTAGAGGTAGGTATATCATGTTTAAACTTAAATAGAATGCAGTAGAATAGAAAACCTCCCACTCAACTTAAAACAAGGTATTTGATATAAAATAGATTGAACAACACATACAATATAAAACACACACTATAATATAGTATGACAAAACTCAAAACAAATAATTCTACATAGAGTGCCATCTCAATAATTCATCATTGTACCATAACAGAAGCTGGCTGAGTTGACCTGCAGCTCAATAAAAGAGCACAGAGAAAGAGGGCCCCAGTCTTTAGACAACATGGCAAGATTGTATTTCTGATGTGCTAGCACAGGTCACCCACCCATCTGTCCCTGTGTCTGACCGTCACCCAACCTCAGTGACAAGGCCACTTACTGTTGACTTGATCTCAGTCACAGTATTGTCACTGTGAAGAAGTCCTTCAAGGAAAGGAAAGGATACTTAAGACATTCAATCCGGGAAAGCATCTGTGTCATTTTAGATTTCTTTGGCTTTTCAAAAATAGATTTGTACAAATATTTGAATTTCTTTTCTTTTTTTAAAGCGGACATTTGTAACTCAATTATTTGCTTCTGGGGGTCCCTGGAACTAAATATTTTACAAATTACAAAAAATATGTATTCCAAGATTTGCAAAAATGACGATTTTTCCAAAAACAGCTGATCTACAAGCTCATAGCGCGGCACTCGGTACTATGAGCTTGTATATCTGCTATTTTTGAATAGCCAAAGAAATCTAAAATGGCAAAGATACTTTCCCGGTCTAAATGGGTTAAAAGGTGAAATCATGTTATTCCTACAGTTTTCGTGTACAGTATATTTGCTTATATGCCAGAGAAAAAGAAAAGAAAAAGCTATGAGAAAGTGAGAGGATGATTTTGTGGACGCATTGTTTGTTTTTAAATATTGAACTTGTGTTGTTAGTTTTGCCCCAGGAAGTCGAGGGAGAAAACCGATACACCAGTCTGTGTCATTGTTGTAAATCTTCTAGACTCATAGATAGTCGTTTCAGTTTTCAAATATCGACCATGTCTGTTGGTCGAGACTATACAGGAACAACAGATGTGAATACGTAAATGGAGTGGCGTTCTCATTCTTAATCACTTTCCACCTTGGTGTCCCTGTTTTGGCCATGTCATAAATTTGTTGTCCCTGTTTTGGCCATGTCATAAATTATAGGCAAATACCTTCCTAACTTTTTTTTTTTCAGTTTACAAGCTCACAACGCTTCACACAATGTATGTTTGTGAGCTTGTAGATTGGCTATTTTCGCACAACACCATCGTACGATTAAGTAGTATAAAATAGAGCTGAAGTGGTTAAGATGGCTAAGTCTGGGTGTTGGCTCTGCTGGCAGCCTGGCACAAACTCAGACATACACCAGGAAGTCCAGTTTCAGGTTTCTTTGAGCAGACACACGCTGGTCAGTGATGTTGACAGCATTTGACTCGTTTGTGGGGAAGAGAAAGTTGGCTTCTCTGCTGGAAATGTTTGACGATAACACATCAACCCTTGAGACATGTCCCTACCTTGAGATTTTGTGTGAGACTTGAGACGTTATTGTTGCAATATATGTATAATAACTATACAAAAAGTCATTATTACAATTCTTTATTTTTAATAGCAGAACTGTCTTTGCCTGCACTCATTCCCCTATAGGGAGGAAAATGTTGTGCCTTGAGATTTTGACAAGCCCATTGTTGTGGCTTGGGCACAACAATGTGAAAACCACAGATGTGCAGTATAAACATTGGTGTGGGACTTTGTTACATTATTTGTGTGTGTGTGTGTGTGTGTGTGTGTGTGTGTGTGTGTGTGTGTGTGTGTGTGTGTGTGTGTGTGTGTGTGTGTGTGTGTGTGTGTGTGTGTGTGTGTGTGTGTGTGTGTGTGTGTGTGTGTGTGTGTGTCAGAGAGGGAGACAGACAGAATTGAGCCTTGATTGGAGTACTATTACAGTATCACTGCAGTGCATTAAGTGATGATTTCAGCCCCACCCCACAAAATCACAACTCATGGTGGAAAAAAAACGGACATTTTCCCAAAATAGGGGCAGCAGAGTGAAAGTGGTTGTATACACTTTCATCTCCCTTTTATTTTCTTCAGCCGTAGGATACAATGACAAGGTGGTGAATGAAGTGAAAACCTGAGTGAGGTGACGTAGTAAAGGACTGATCAAGTTAAAAGAGAACAGAGTCTATAGAGAACATGTATGGAAATAGTAGTAGTAGTAGTACAGTATAGTGACTGGTGCAAAACGTATGGATTAAGCTGATTAGAAAACAGAAACCCAGAGGAATGTACTGTAATGACACAAGGATAAAATGGGATTAATGGCACATAGTGCACTGTAGCCACTGGTACCGTTTCATACGTTTACTGTTCTTCCAAATGAGGAAACGTTTTTAAAGGTCAGGGTTTTTTTAAAAGGTCAGTTTGGGCCTTAAACCAAATTGTCCAGATGTTCATTAGAGACAGCCCATTATTTCATTATCTGTGCCTCCAAGTTACTTATACACCAGACACAAATGATAGATTTGTTCTACTTTTTTCTTTTCTTTTATACACTATATGCCACAAGAGGTAGTATGTACAGTATATGATGGTGATGCAATGGTATCAAAGCACATTCAGAGAATACCAGCTATCTGTACTCCTACCAAAGGAATGAATTAATAATCATAGTGAAATCATGTTTTTGACCAATTAGATCCCTTGTCTCAAACCGCCCTTTAATTATTGACGGTTATCCTGAAGGCAGAGCGGCCACTTGGGAATCGGAAGGTCCCCGGTTCAATCCCTGGCTCCCCCTGGGTTAGTGTCGAAGTGTCCTTGAGCAAGACACTGAACCCCTAGCTGCTCCGGGTGAGCAGGTTGGTGCCTTGCTCGGTTTCTTTCGGCGTCGGTATGTGAATGAGCAATGAGTGTGTCTCATAGCATGAGACTGGTGTTTTAAAGCCAGGGGAGCCACAATTCACCAAACTAATCGATTAAATTGATTATACTAAATTATTGATTATCGATAATTCAATAAAATCATATATTAATAATCAGTGAAACGTTTCTAAAAATATAAAATAAAACTGTGAAATGAGCATATTGACAAGTATAAACAATATGTGCTTTTTGATTATTTGATTAATTGAAAAAAATGATCAATATTTGCAAAGAAAATAATCAATATTTGCAGCCACACTTAAAGCTACACTATAACCTCTGCATGTTCGAATGAAAGCAAAGATGGTGGAGCATCTAGTGTTTGTAGTGATATCCAGCTCTCCCACAGAAGTGAAAACGGCATTCACAGACCATGTGACGTGAACGTGAATATATTATTTACCGAAGTGATGAAATTAGACACCAGAATAGAACAGCATTATGTAAATATTGTGATGTGACTGTAGGCTGACAGTAACGTATACAATGCTAGAGGGTGTGACCATACAGCCTGCTCAACATCAGTAGCAGAGTAATGCAGTGTGTCTGTGGAAAAAGGAAATAATACTGTACAGGAGTGGTTCTCAAACATTTTCTAGCTTCAGTACCCCCTTTCCCTGATTTTTGAATCCAGATACTTTAGCCGACTACTACAAAACTGCAAAGGAAACCCATCGCCAGGATATCATGCTATGAATAAATGATAATGCAGTGAAAGATTTGCAATTGAGCAGGACATAGCTGATCTACAAGCTCTCAACGTGTCGCTTGTACGTGGCGACGGCGTGTTGTGAGCTTGTAGATCTGGGATGAAAGTGGTTACAGCTCTTATGGGGCAAATGCCCCCCAGCACACCCATCCTTTAAAATTGACTTGAAATCGATGCCAAGTGTAATAGCAGCATGTTTATCATGGATGTTATTACTTGTAAGGGACCTGTATACAGGATCAAGACGATTTATACTTAAAATGTATACGTACAAATGTTTGTTTACAAAAGCATATCCAAGTACAAGTTACATTGCCAAAGAAAGCTTATCAGCAAAGCAATGTGCCAATCACGCCACATAAAACAAAGGAGAAAAAAAGACTGCAGTGTAGCCTATTATATTCCGCCGCCATCGCTATGCAGTGTTCAGATAGTTCAGTATTATATTTGTTGTTCATTGGCAGGAAAGTAGATCTTCAGTTCCCCTATAATGGGTCTGTCTTCTTTTTCTTTCTTAGTTCCAACCTCTAACAAATCTATACATTTTTATCCCTCGATTTTGTAACCCTTTTTTCACCCGGTGCCAATTTGCTAAGTGATCCTGGGCACTACACTCCCCCCACCAACCTAGGGAGGCCAGGGCCGAGCTCATGCCTCCTTCAATGCATGAGAGCCAACTGACCTTCTTGTCACCTGACAGGGGGGAGTTTCCCCGGTTGGACGTAGCGCGTGGAAGGAACACGTTATTCCAACCAGTTCCCTTCCCCTAGCCTGGGACCAGACGAATCTGCGAGTGCAAAAAAAAATTGCACTCTGCGATTTGGGTCTGGCACCGCTCCATAGAGAATCCATTTCCTGCTCCAGAAGACGTGGGGCACCAATCAGGGCCCAGTATTCGAATATGGGCGACTGTAATTGGTAGTTGGTTGTAGGTCTAACCAATTGCGTCGAGGGACATTGTTTTGATCCCGCCCCTTGGGAAACAAATCGTCCTCATGGAAGCACCAGACTCATATCCACGCAGTGATATAGTCTAGCTACGCCAGGCTACCCTTCCCCTCCATCAGGCGCCCCGGCTGACCAGGGGGAGGCAGTATAGTGACCAGGATTACTACATGTTTTTGTGAGGGTATTAACTACCCTAGGAGACACGGGGAGAACATGCAAACTCCACACAGAGTAGGCCCTTTCGCCAACCCCACCTAGGGTATGGGCGCTGGTGACGCTGGCTTATTTACTTGATTGACTTTGGCAGTTTAATTCTAACATACAATTCAGCACATACATACTCTCATTAACTCCAGGCAATGAATCTTACTGGACTCAATCGCAGTCACGTCTGTTCTGTAAAAAGGACCCATTGTTCCTTAATGCACACGTACAGAAGGATAAACAGTATAGCTACACTACATACACATGGGAAAGAGTCACATGTTCAGCATTCAGAGATGTAGACAGAAGGTCATGGGTTTGTGGATGTTTTGTAGCCAGGAGGCTAGCTTCCAGCGTTGCCATGTCCACTTATTATAAGAGACTTTGTTTTGTTTTTCCTGTAAAGTCGCTTTGTAGATATTGGCAATTGTGGGTTGCATTACTTTGGGCTTGTTTCTAAAGTGTAGTTCCTTACCGGTATTTTAGCCTGGTAAACCCCCCTCCCTCCGGAAATCTAATTTGCATTTGATTTCAGGAAGGAGGTCTGGGATTGCTCGGGGAGTAAAGCTGCCCGAACTGCTGCGGTTTCGAACCAATCAGCGGCTGCTAGGGGCGGGATCATCCAATCACCTGCCAAGTAGCATGAAAAAATGAAAACGCCGTCTGTCATCGATTCTGCTTCCGAAGTCTCAGATGGAAGTAGGCTGTGAAACAAAATGTGTGTCGCAAGCTTTTTCCATTTGACGGAGCCAGGTTACCGGTATTTGGGCTTGCTTACAATTTTTTTTATTATTATTTAACCACTTAAACCCCAGCATACGTATTGTAAGAAAGCTTTCACTGAAAACAGCAGGTCGATAAGCTCACAACGCGACGCGTTGTGTCGCATTGTGAGCTCATTATCGATCGGCTATTTTCAGCGAAAGCTTTCCCCACAATAACAGAAAAGACACTAGTATTGAGCCCTGAGGGACTCCAGTTACTCCAGGTTTAAGTGAATAAAACAGTGGTTCTCAAATATTTTCATATCATTTGTCTGCTGACCTCCATCTGAAAATGTTTCAGAGCCCGCCCCCGTACCAGATGTACAGTATGTTAGAATGTTTCAAATATCTTCCCAAATATTCCACATTTTATTTCAAGATTTTTTGAAAATAGCCTATCTACAAGCTCACATCGCATTGCGATGCGACGCGTTGTGAATGTGAGCTTGTAAATCATTTATTCATAGCATTATTCAAATAGCCGATGAATACAGTATATAGGTTCAAAGTGCTCATGCGGCCTATAGTCGCTTCTTTTTTTACTTGTTTTCATAGACCTGGTTGCTTATTTCTCTCGCAAAATCTGGCAGCACTGCTAGCTTCAGATCAGTAACCGAGAGCACGTATTGGACATTATATCCAGTGAGATGATTCAAGACAATGTTTATATTGTCTTTGTTCTTCTCACAGGTTGTCATAATTACCAATAAGAGAGTGAATGAATGTTAGATGTGATTATGTGTAGAATCTAGGGCTGTCCCACACAGAGCATGTGAGCGGAGCGGGGGAAATGCCGCTCGTCGCTCCAGGGGGCTGTTGTCAGTTGTCACGCTCGCTATTCGTTCATGTTGATTCCCCCCCCCCCCCGCTCCGCTCCCCGTCGCTCACGTTGATTTGCGCACCTCTCACTCCGCGCTCCGCTCAGACCGGGCCGCTCACGCAAAAAAAAAGAGAAAAGGAAAAAAAAAGTCGAAATTTGAATGAAAACTTGATCAAGGACGTGCGCTGTGCACTTCTGGATGTCTGTGTGTCTGAGTCGGTTGGCGGCCCCCGCCGGAGCGGCTTGGAGCGGCAGGCGGTCCTCGCTCCGAGTAGCGCTCCATTCTTTTTATAAGCCAGCTCCCCGCTACGTTAAAAATCGTCTCGCTCCGCTCCGCTCACATGCATAGGAGTTCTCTTTACGAGACTTGAAATCTGAAAGACTGAAATCTGTCATAGGCTAGCACTTTATGGTAAATTATGGTAAATCTCAAGAGCCAATCACAATGGCTATGTCTGTAAAAGCCAACTTGTGAAAGTTTTTTTTGTTGACATGCATGTAGAATTTCTTTGTTCGTAGTTTGGTTTGTAATGTGAAGTATTTCTAAAATATGTTCATATTAGAGACCAGCCAGCTGTAAACTTGTCACTGTATTGCCTTGCCTCAACAGCAAATGCAACTAGCAATCTTAATAAATGCTTAATCTATAACCTGCTTCACAAGAACAATGTTGATGTAAGAGATTGTGATGAAGAGCAAGCATGAAGCTTGTATCATTGATCTATGCATGTACAAAAAAAGTGTTTTCTCTCTTTCTCTGAGTTACACCAACACTTTTTTTAAGCTGTTTTGTTCATAGAAGTGAAGCATTTCCAAAACCTTTAGCACCACACTAGCCAAAACAGCCACAAGCGGCCTGCCGGTGCAAAGCATAAATTACCCAACGACTCTGCATGCTGAGAGAGTATGCAGATATTTTGACATTCAAGTGACAGAAACGTTTGCCACTGCTGTAAGAATTGCGCTAATGGCCGAAAAATATATTTTTGGTATCGGCATAAACAAGCAGAATGAATTAAAGCTTTGGTCAGTGAACCAGGTGTGTGAAGCTGAACATGGAGATAGATGGCATGTTGTCTGCATGTGTTTTAACAGCTCGCTGTGTGCTGTGTCCCCCTCTCCCCCTTCCTGTACCCTAAAAGCGGAACTACCTCCCCCTTACACAGCCATCGCCAGTCCTGACGCGGGCGGCGTGCCCGTCATCAACTGCCGTGTGTGCCAGTCGCTCATCACCCTGGACGGCAAGTTGCACCAACACGTGGTCAAGTGTACCGTCTGCAACGAGGCGACGGTAAGTGAGATTGGTCACAGATTCTGCTGATATGTAAGTTGTAATTACAAATCATGACATAGCTGAGGGGGATTTAAATGAAACTAAAACTTCCTTTCACAGTATTGATTTAGGAACACGATTGGATCCGTTGATCTGGCTCCGGATCTTCAGTTAGTAAAATCAACAGGAAGTTGACATTGTCATTTTCTTTTTCTTTTTTAGATGCTGTGTTGAGTTTTGTAACACACATTATTGTCAGAATCTGCTTTGTTCACGTTTGTCTATTTGCTGACTTTGAGAGCTGTTTCACTGTGCAATGTAAATCAATTAGGAGACTATTTTGGAATTTCAATTTCTAATCAACGGAGCAACTATTAAACATATCTCACCAATATTTTGAGTTATGGCAAGGTAACTACACAACCCATACATTTACCAAAGTCTCATTTTGTTTTAAGTCCCACCTCAATATCCTGTTGCATGAGGAAATACATCAAACCTAAGGAGTATATTGATAGTAAGATATGTCACGTTCTAGAAACTGGGTAATCATCTCAAGTCATATTTGTTTAGTTTTTTACTGAATGGGTTCCCAGATTGGGCACTGGGGGAAGCAAAGAAGTCTGATGGAATGCATTTAAGTCAGTGGGAGTCGGACAAGCTTATCAATAAACAATAACTTTGAATTATTGTGATCTTAGTATTGGCTCAGGAAGATAAAAGAACACATATCACACGTTGTTTTCTGATCTCTACATTTCTGACTGGGCAGTATATGGGCTGTGTCAGCGCAAGACAGTCAATTAGCGACAGCCTGTCAACACCTGCTGAGTATAGCGAGACACTGACTGACATTTAGCAGCAACAAAGTAAGTAGATTGGAGACTACAATATGATTGTGATATTGCTCTGAATTCGCAGTACCACATGCAATGAATTGAACGGTAGTCCTGTAATTAGGGGTTATCATTAATTTGACATTAGTGACACCTCCTGATGTGGGTTTAGCTTGCTTCCCATGACAGCTTCCGTCGGTTCTACGAAGCTCACTGATAACTGACGGTCATGGACAGCTGTCTGTATATGTCTGATCTGGAACAGCTGTACATTAAGCCTGAGCAGTGGACAGGTTCATATTTAAGGTCATGCATCAGTATATCCACTAGGTCAGCTATATATATATATCGTTGCTGTCGGGCAGAAACCTCCTATCTCCATATTTTAGCTTTTTCTGTTTTTCTGTAAATTAACGTCCTACTTGATCATACTACAGCGTCACACAAAAGTAGCAGGTCTTACAAGCTCAAAATGCAGCACGAAGCGACGTGTTTTGAGCTTGTAGATCTGCTATGCTTGCTCCTTTTTGTATTTTTTTATCCTGAAAAGTAACAGTTTTGGAGATATGAGGTTTGCACTTGACTCAACAATGACGTTATACGTGTGTGTGTGTGTGTGTGTGTGTGTGTGTGTGTGTGTGTGTGTGTGTGTGTGTGTGTGTGTGTGTGTGTGTGTGTGTGTGTGTGTGTGTGTGTGTGTGTGTGTGTGTGTGTGTGTGTGTGTGTGTGTGTGTGTGTGTGTGTGTGTGTGTGTAAACGGGGACGGTGATCAGAGCAGAGGGACTGAACTGAACTCAGGTGACAAGTGAAGTTAAGATCACAGATATAGAAACCTAGATACCTCATTGGCCTCTGCATATTTGGCCTCTGCATATTTCCGGGGGGGACGGGCACTGGCCAATCACAGCGTGTTGACTACTGGCCAACCACAGCGCGTCTTTTCCAGGACTTGTCGGAATCTAGTTGTCCCGCCCCCACCTGCCTCTGATTGGCCTACTGAACGCCCCCTTCTGTGACGCACACGGAAATTTCCTCGCCCCCCCCAGAAGCGGATACAGACGCTCCATACATACGCTTCAGAGCCGGAGGAGGCGTCTACCTTTATATGTCTATGGTTAAGATGCTTCTAAGACCCCATGGCAGATAGGTGTCCTCAAGGATGCCAGAGTTAATTTATGGCTGGTTGAGCTTGTGATTTGAGAGAGCTGTCGCCGCAGGGAACGGAATTCCACCAGCCTCCTCCGACCGTGATCTGTGTCTAGCACGGATCATAGTCAATTAGAATTGTAATAGCATTTTAATGTCATCTGTCAATTATGCATTTTTTTAACTTTTTTACTGTGATTTGTTGTTTAAAAACTTCAGTCTTGCTTTTGCGTATTCTGAATTATTATGATTATCATGTTGTTGGTCAATGGTCATCCACGAATGGAAAGCACTTTGGGTCAGCTTATGTTGTGATGTAAAACATGCATAAAGATGACTTGACACTTGCTGCATTTTTGGTGTTAAGCCACACGCCACCACCGTGTTCTTCTGTACAAATGAACCCCAGACAACCCTTCGCAACCCCATCAAACCAGTTCCTAAGCAGTCACAGTTGGGTGTGTTTGACAGAACCAGTACTGACATAAACCTGACTGACAACCACGTCTGAACCTAACAAGCATTACTTTAACTGCATAGATGTGATGATGACAGAGCCTTGTTTACCTGTCCGTCTTCGTCAAATTGAAGATGATGCACCACCGTCCATACTCGTGTATGATTAGACCTATTGCTCATGTAGTCCGATATATTCCCACACAAGTGGGCAGTTTGATCAAAAAGCCTTTTTGACTGGTGGGTCCTTTTGGGGAGTCCTGTATAGATCTGTGATCGTTACTTTATGATGAGCTGTCTCTGCATCACATTGTCAATACAATGATCTTGTGTGTTGCAGCCCATTAAGAACCCCCCGACAGGGAAGAAGTATGTGAGGTGTCCCTGCAACTGCCTGCTGATCTGTAAAGACACATCTAGGAGGATAGGATGTCCTCGACCCAACTGGTACTTACATCATCATCATCACAAAAAGACAACATTGTCAATTTGTCTGAATGTTGAATCATAAACAAATATTGGAACCACCTGAGAAAAAAATTCACCCGAATATAAATTTAACCACACCAATTCTGGCGTCCAAATATGTATATATACAGTATGTTTTATTCCAAAAATAACTAAAATGTTGTGTAACAATGTGTGCGTGTGTAGATAGGTTATTTTTTGCTAATTCATCGTACGATGAGGTATATAGGACTTAAATGGTTAATTTTCAAAAAACGTGAACTCCCTCTCACTCTCTACATATGGTACATAGTATAGTACATTATTTGATGTATGATTGATGTATTCCATTATGCTTGTATTATTTCAGTATTTTGTTTAACAGAAATACAGGGATATGTATGTACAATTGCTCCTTGTATTGTGTAATATTAATGCTATTTTACTACAGTATACTACTATACAGTATTCTATCAAATGATACTCATACTGTTGCACAACATGCCTACGCCTGTCGCAATTATTTGAGACAATCACAATTATTTTGCATAATCGTTTCCATGTTAAAAAATGTTCAACATGGAAAACGAAATGCTGAAAATGTTTTTCCAAAAATCGCAGAAATAGCAGATCTGCAGCTTATAGATCAGCTATTTCCTCTAATAAATATGTCAGTAATTTGTCATATACTATGCCATGTGCCAATTTTGATTACGAAGCCTAAAAGGCAAACACAAATGGCATTCTTGTTCACACGGAACAATGTTCAATGTAAAAAAAGACACAATAAAACCGTTAATTGCGATTATTTGTATGACAATTAATCGTCAACTTGAATCTTGTAAATAGATGACATCCCTAAACTTGCCTAAACTTGCCTCGCTGCTTCCGCGTGCCGTCAAAGTGACGTCATCAGAATGTCTTTGCCCCGCCCACAGCAGACGCATCATCAACCTGAGCCCGGTGATGGTGATCCCGGAGGAGCAGCCCGCCCAGCCGGCGCTGCCCGTCCAGCCAGAGGGCATGAGGGTCGTCTGTGGACACTGTGGAAACACCTTCCTAGTACGTTAATCCCGCCTTCCCCCGTCTAGTCTGTCTGTGTCTGACCAATCATGGACTTGACCCTGTATTGTTTATTGTTTATTATACAGATCCCCATTAGCTGTCGCACACTACAATAATAAATTCATCACAATATAAAACATTTCACTATCACAGAAAAAAAAGAGAAACCAACAGGAATGCAGCAGATTTTAAAATTGCACAGTCAATCCGGTATGTAAGTTATGAATGGTATAGTATACCTGTATAATGTTTAAGTAATTAAGTTTCCTTATAATCAAGCTTTTCCTTCTTCTAAATCCTCTTCATTGAATTGGACTTAGGCAGAAGTAAAGTTATCGATCCACCTCTCACCTGTAGAATGGAGTAGTGTTTATTGTGGGTATACATACACACATTTCATCATGCAATGTAAACAACATCGTCTCTTGTCACATAGTCGATAGTCATAGTGGGTAGTAGTAGTTCTGGTTAACAGAGCTAGTCATGTTTGCACAGGGCTGTTGAGTGTTGATAGAAAGATGATAAAGGTTTGGGTGGGTGAGTGATGGATGGAGAAAGACACACAGACAGATGAATGTTTGTTGGTAACTGACTGAGATTCAAAGGAAATAAAAAGAAAATAAAGCAACACTAGGTATTGGGCTGGGTCCAAGATCGATTAATGTGATAAATTGAGGGATTGGGATCCTGATGGACTAGGTCTGACAACTGGTTATAAAAGGAGGAACTGGCTCCCTGGTGGGACTGGGTGTGTGAGAGAGAATAGAGGCACGTGGTCCCTGTTCGGACTAGCGTCAATAAAATCTATAAATAGGTGCAAGGTTCCCAAATTGTTAGAAATAATCCATCCATTCTGACTCTGCACGTCTTTACTCTTGAGAGTCTGAAGTACAACGTGGGACCCGTACCATCCTCTGAGCTGTGCTTATAGAACCCTTGCCTTTGGAACCGTGGGGTTGGGAACCACGTCTCTTAACACTGTGCCCGTTGTTGCTTGTGGCATCCATAGGGCGGCGAGGACGCCCGCTCATCCCAGCCCCTCACTGAGCTGCCCACTGATGGCTCTCCCCCAGTCCAGCAACAGGTTGAGAAAGCTGGCCTTTCTGCTCGCTTGGGGGCTCCCATGGGTGGACATATTAACTATAGCCTAACCCAGATCCAAGCCAAATCTCTGTCTTTATTTACACTGGTGCAAAAGTGGCTTTATTTATTTTCAAAGAGAGTTTTAGCCCATGGGATATGTTTAGTTAACCACTTTGAACTTGGTGTCCCCTGTCTTGGACATGTAATCCTAGGCAAAAAAAATCAAAAGATACTGATCTGCTGATCTACAAGCCAACAAAGCATTTCCATGTGACGCCTTGTGAGCTTGTAGATCATCTATTCTCACTATTCGTCATACAGTCCTTTACATAAGGCATTAAGGGTCATGAAACCCTAGGCTGAATTTGTATTTTGTTTTCCTTTTGAGATTAAAAACTACAGCAGATAAAAAAACTAGTAACCAACACAGCTGCAACTAATCAAATGAATGTTAGATGTGTGTTAGATTTAGGTGTGCCAGTGTTCAAGCAGACAGTAGACATTACAATACACAATCTGACACACCTAAATCTAAACACCCATTATTAATTTGGGTGCCATATTTTACCCTGCTGTACTTTTTAACCTGAACCACAAAACAAACTACAGCCTGCGGTTTCATCGCCCTTTTAAGTGGTGAAATAATAGTTAAAAGAAATCGTTAGTTCTAGCAGTGCTCCAACTTCTCTTGTCTGAGACAGGTTGTCACTGCTAGGTTGACGGCCAGATTGCGCCAGCTTGTGCTGCAGAAATCCCTCTTTTCAGAGAGAACCATCTTTAGAGCCAGGTGTATGGAAAGCCACATTTTCACTCGTGTGAAAAAGGACATGTTTGATTAAGTTCACCCATAGTAGGAGAAAAATTAATTAAATACTTTCATTAACCCTACTTTGTTAACATCAAAGCACTTCATAGAATAAACATTGACACCGCCAGCTAACATCTTTTTTAATAGTTTTAGGTGCTGAATAAACTCTTAAACTGTTCCAATTCCTAACTTCTGTCCTTGATACAGGAGATGTCAATGTTTTCCCGGTAAACCTCCACGTTACCACGACTAGTTAGTTCAAATCAATGCCAATGAGGCTATTGTTGATTCTCCTCACTCCTACGGTAGAGTAGAGTGCGTGTGCGCGCGCGTGCGTGTGTGCGTGCGTGCGTGTGTGTGTGTACACACAGGGACAGTCTGCATGAAATGCAAATTAACATGACTTTTTATTGTCTGTTCTCTTGCAGTGGATGGAGTTACGGTTTAACACGCTAGCCAAGTGTCCACACTGCAAAAAAATGTGAGTCCACCCCAACTTCCACTGAACATACACACACCACAATCAACTAAGATTGCTATTTTCACCACACAATTTTACTTTATCCTGAACCAGACCTCTGTTTCCCTGTCGACAACCAGCCCAGACAAGTGATTCAGAAAGGTGATTTATACTTAGTCAATCTGGGAACCATTCGGTAAAACAATAAGCAGAAATTGGAGTATCTGTCTTGAGAGATTAATACTCAGTTGCCTGCCTCTGGCATGCACCAAAAGTAGCAGATCTACATACTTACGAAGCGCCGCAATACGACACTGTGTGAGCTTGTAAATCTGCTATTTTCTGTCTTCGCCAAGGCGCGCAACCAAGTATAATTCAGGCATAACATCTGGATGCGCCCAATACAAATTCCTATGCACATGTGCTTATATTCATGCTGCCGGCTGTTTTTAGAAATTGTGTGTAGGAATTTGTACTGGGCGCGTCTTCGTAGATGCCGTGTCATGCCAGATTACAGATGCTACACTGAATTCTATGACTTCTTGCCTTATTCTGATTGATATTTTCTTATCCAGTTGATGGAATGAACTGGATACTGGAACTGGATTGATGGAATTTATCTACCGGTATCTCAAGATTCAAATGTGTTATTGTTACATCTTATACTCAAGTACAGTTTAGTCTTATATTATAAGACTAAAAAAATAAATCTACCGAAGAATCTAGGCTTAGGAAATCACTCTTGAGCAGTTTTCTGGTTCATTGGATCGATACAATGCAGTCAAAAGTACAGTAGTAGGAATGTGGACATGTGATATGTGTAGGCGGTGTTACCCAGAGGCTAATCTCAACATGTGACAGGCATTAGTGCTCCTGGAAGCGGAATTGGACCAAGCACTCACAATGCTCAACACAGGGGTGGTGATGGGGAAAGGTGTGTGCGTCTGTATGTCAGAGCACTGCGAGATAGTGGAGGATAATACATCATGCTACAAGCTACAGCTAGCACGTATTTTATTGATTACTTCTATGACCCATCCACATCTCTCTCTCTGTCTTTGTCTCCTTTTCTCTCTTTATCTAGAGTATGTACTGTAAGTATCTGGCTGTCTTATCTCTTAAGACGGACAGCAAACTAGATATGGAGCGAGAGTAGAGGAGGGATGGGGCTCAAAATTAAGGGCAACACCTTTTTCTTAAAGGATGTGTGTAAAGGGAGTTTTTTAACAATTTTCCATTTCTATTTAGAAAAACAGGGTACTCTGTAAGAAAGTTGGGGCATTAGATAATATTTTGGGAGGAGAAAATGCTTGAGACTAGATGGCTTTGGCGAGCCATAATGATTGAATAATCACTTACTCCAAGTATATTGAGCTATTAATGGACTATTACATTTTGGCACAGAAGTCATTGATATGTTTGTAGAATTAACTTTGTGGGCATTAGAAGAACGGTGGGGGGGGGGGGGGGGGGGGGCATACAGTAAGACTTTCTCTGAGGAAAAGTCTCTCAAATTTATCCAAGCAGATTACAGTAGTTTGAAATCTGGACACATTACACATCATTATAAATTGCATGTAAGTTTACTTTGCTCAGGGTTATATTAAAAGAGCTGTAAGTGATTTTCTTTTTTTTGTTAAATAGCTCTATATTTGGATAGTAATCACTGCTATCTAGTGTTTGTTCAGTAACAGGGGTCTCCCTGTCTCTCCAGCTCTTTAGTAAACAGAAAATACATTTTCTGGTCCATTTACCAATTTTTACACAGGATAAAAAAGTGAAATTAACAGATTATAGAGCTTTAAGAAATAAGGATATTAAAAGAAATATCCTTCTTGTTTTAACTAAAGAAATATCACTTTAGGTCCAGGTCATGGGTTTAATCGCAACACAGTGTAATGCATTCATGAATATTCATTGTATTGTAAGTTGCTTTAGGTAAAAATAAATATTCATATTGGCTTATACCTTTTTGTGCTGATGAGCTGAAAAGTGTGTGCCATAGATGAGTTAACCCCTCTTAATCCTGAAAGATATGCAAATACGTTTTTGAAGAATTAAAAAAATAACGCCTATAATGATGCCCAAATTATGTATGCCACATTGAAAGTGGTTCAGTGTGTCTGTGGGGTTTATGAATATTTAGCCAATGAAAAGTATTAACAAGAGCTTGTGACTACATAATAACTACATCGCATCCATTGGAACACCGGCTCCTGGAAAGTAAAGGGATTTGGACATGCGAGGTTTCCACCCCGACAGTGACAAAGTGAGAGATAAAGTCAGATGGAGGCTTGGGTCTGACACAGCTACAAAATGTCCACTCGAGAGAGAACCGGAAAACAGGAAACGAAACACGTAGGACGGGAGGGAACAGAGAGAAACTTAGTAAAGATTAGTCAGAACCCTTAAGCCATCTGAAGAAAAAAAACAACGCTTCCTGAAGAATGCTTTAGTACAGTCACATGTAAAGCATGTGAGAGAGTGGAGTGAGCCCACCCTCCTCCTTCCCCCCCCCCGAAAAATACTGATCTCAAGTCAGTTGGGGCGCATTTCAACCTAACTGTTTATGACGGCCTCTGTGGAGTAAAATAAAATAATGAAATTCATCATGACTACAGGAGCAGGGCATGTAACCCAAACGTTGGTGCTTTTCATCTGCGATTGGAAAAAAGGCACCGCGGGAGGCCGATGCCTCACGGCAGTGGAAGCCACATCATTAGCATAGTGTACACTTAATGTTAAATGGGTCTGCTAATTGTAGATAAAGTGTTTTATGTGACTAGAATGCTGCGTTTTCAAGCTGTTGAGTCAAGGCAACCAAGGCGACCTGGTGGCCTGTGAAATAATCATTTGTCTAAATGTTTCACCCGTCTGTCTGTTTGTATGTATGTACAGTACCGTATATGTTGTTGCTGTCGGGCAGAAACCTTTTATTTCCATATTCTAACCTTTTTGTGTTTTTTCGTAAATTAACGCCCTACTTGATCATACTACAGCGTCACACAAAAGTGTAAAAAGTAGCAGGTCTACAAGCTGGAAACGCGGTGATCTGCTACTTTTGCTATTTTTGAATTTGAATCCTGAAAACAGTTTTGGACATAATTATGAGGTTTCCACCCGATAGAGATGATATATTTATGTCATTTGGTCACTTCTCACAGACTGCCCTGCTTGTTTTGTTTGTTTGTTTGTCACCCATCCAAAGATCGTCTGTTGGCAGTGCGCTACCTAGGAGGCGCTGCTGTGCTTACATCACCGTAGGAATGATCTGCATCTTTATCGGCGTGGGCTTAACGGTAAGTGCTGTGTTCCTCTGTAGAGACGTTAGTCTCTCTGTGTGTGTGTACTGTAAAATATTACTCTCAAATACTCTTCAAAATGTGTCCACCAGAGGGGGCTGACCTCTTTGTATGTCTTCCATGCGTTCTTCTTAGATGCCGGTTGGCAGTTGTGTAAAGTGTGACGGGGAGAGACGTGTCATGAGAATGCTGAATGCCTCTCTTGTTCCTTAAGTTCCTTAAGCACTCTCATATTCAGCAACAGTATTTTACAAATCTTGTTTTGTGGGTTAGGGTTTTTTTTGTGTGTTTTTTTTCTGAGTGCTGCACATACAATAGATGATCTTACACCCACTGGGAGCCACGTGGGGTCTCACATCATGTGACTGGCACTCACTGACCCAGACTAAAAACTCAATTCAAAACTTGTAAATCGTTGCTGTCGGGCAGAAACCTCTTATCTCCATATTCTAACTTGTTGTGTTCTTTCGTAAATGAATGCCCTACTTGATCATACTACAGTGTCACACGAAAGCATCAAAAGTAGCAGATGTACAAGATTGAAACACGGCGCGGAGCGATGCGCTTTGAGCTTGTAGATCTGCTACGTTTGCTATTTCTGAATTAAAATCCTGAAAAGTAACAGTTTTGGACATATGAGGTTTCCACCCGACAGCATATGTTTTATTGTTATTTTACCCTTTGAATTAGAAATAACATCTGGGCTTATACCATGACTATGCAACCTCAAGGTTCTACTAAAAAAGCTTTTTTAAATTCAAAGCATTTTAAGGTCTCTTGCTCATGAAGTGGGTTCGCAGTAACTGCTGGTTGTGTATGTAATCACATCAAGGCTCAAGGTGATCTTTATTGTTGTCTTGTGTGCAGGTACGTACGTACGAGTAAAAATCCTTTGACACGACCACCATACATACAACAGCGTAATACCATTGTGCAAAATGCACCATGGTCAAAAACCTGTTTCAAGACCAACGACATGTTGGAGCAACATTTCAGGGGAGCTGCGTTTACCAGGGGAGAACTAAGCACGTACTGTAGATAGATGTTGAAGGATATTAATATGTTACAATGACATAGTCAACCAAATGACTAGAACACCCAGAAATTCATGCTTGCTCACCAAAACCCAATATCTTTATTTAGTGTGATGCACCCATGTTGAATGCTTAACCACTCAACAGTAGCCAGACACAATATCAATGTAGCGTTGGCACAGTAAGCTCCCAAATGAAACACTGTAGCCCTAGTTGAAAATATAATTTCATCTTACAGAAATGGTTGCTCTCATGTCAATTTTAATATGATTTTGATATTAGTTGCCAAGAAGCCAATATTGCCATGAATCTCCAGTGTCAGAGAGCTTATTGAGTCAGAGACAGTTCTTTTAGGCTTTGTTTTCAGACTGCAGGAAAATCTGTCTTTCTCAAAGCTGATCTTTAGGATTGACTGTCCACACTGTTATCAAATCTGATCTTTAGGACTGACTGTCCACACTGTTATAAAATCTGATCTTTAGGACTGACTGTCCACACTGTTATAAAATATGATCTTTAGGAGTGACTGTACACAGTGTTATTTGCAAGTGATCAGAATGGATTTGTCTATTCAGACATTGTCAACCTATCTGCATTGGTTGCTTTAGTAATGATGTAATGACGTGAATAATGCTTAACCACTTAAACGCCTCTCTCCTAAGTAAAACAGAGCCGAGTTGCAACTGTACTCGGTGCGCTCTTTATTCAATCTACACCAAGTTTCTTTGACGAACATAGCGCTATTGTTGCCGAATGTTTGGCCCAGAATAGGGATGCTGGGTGGTTAACTTATACTGCGTCCTGATGTGACGCTTTGTGTGCTTGTAGATTAGCTATTTTCAGCAAGCGACACCATCATATCAAGTATAAATCTGGCTTCTGGACACAGAAGTGTCCACATCTTTAGAAATCAGATTTGACCCATAACAAAATATGTACTGTTATGTACGCGTACACACGATGTTGCAATAGGGAAACCTTGAACGTTTCAAACAACTTAGGGGGATGTGGTTAAATGCATTTTTTTTGCTGTTCAGACTTGACCAAACGTGTGAAATGTGATTTCAGTCTGGATAGGCCAAAAATATGATTTGGACTGCCAATCTGAACATAGCCTTATTGAGTAGCCAGGCTACTTGTTTAAGTATGTGTTTGTGTGTTTGTGTGTGTGTGTAAAACATAAATATGTGTACTTCATTTCCATATTGCCCGTTTTCTCCCTGCATTTTGGCACTGTTTCTAAAGATACTCAATGCCTTATGCTCTTGCACATCGTACCTGTCTTAACACATCGGGTGCCAAACACGGTCTGAACCGCGTGTTTACATAGTGTCGGTTCCGAAGCTTCGGTGCCGAACACGGTCTGAACCGTGATTTCAGTCTTTTGTTTTTTTCGTTTTTCTCCGCGCGGGCGGGGCTAGAGCAGCTCTGGGAGCACCCATTGTAATCCTGCGAAGGAAGTGCCAGATCGCTCACCGGAAACACTTTTTTTCCCCCCATCCGCTTCCTGTCTATTTCCTACTTTGAAACGCCTATATCTCCAAATCTGTTTCCTGTGGGGAAAAACGGTCATGCGCGATGCGCGATCCCCCCCCCGTTGTAACCCGCGAGTGGAATGTTATGGTTCCAGCCTGTAGCCAGGCTCATGGCAGAACATGAATCAATGCTTTTTTTTGCGTGGATTTGCTTGTAACGCACGCGGACACGTTAAACAGCAAAGCGCAGTCAATGGGGAGAATGCTGGCACCCACGGTAAGTTGTTATGAAAAAATGCTGGCACCCGATGTGTTAAGTTGTTTATCTGAAATATAATATATTGTTTTTACTTCATTACATCCAGTATTGTTTTTTTTTGTTCTCTTGACTCGTGCTTGCCTTTCTCTGTTAACAGGTGGGTACCCGGGACTTCGCCAGTCGCTACAACGCCACCTATGTGTCCTGGGCGTTCGCCTACCTCCTGGGACTCATCTGTCTGATACGGGCCTGCTACTGGGGCGCCATCAAAGTCAGCTACCCTGAAAACAGCTTTGCCTAGGACGGACGGACGAACGGCCGCCACTCTGACCCAGTCTGGCATTAACACCCGACTTAGTTTCTTTTTTTTGTTATTCAAGTTTTTGTTGTGATTTGGGTGTTCGAGTGGAGTGGATCGTAAAAGGCCTGGACAGGAACGATGTACTTCGAAGTCTGGGTTCTCTGTTTGGCATGGCTCCAGAGTTCTGATTCGCTGAGCAAACCGAAAGTGTCGGTAAACAGTCTCCACTGGGTCCAGAAGGAATGAAATCCAATAGCCCTGTTTCTGGCATAAATTGATTTAACCTCTTAAACCCCAGCATACATATTGTGGGGAAAGCTTAAGCTGAAAATAGGCGATCGACAAGCTTTCCCCACAATAACAGAAAACAGAAAATAAACTTGTATAGAGCCCTGAGGAACTCCACTCAACCATATGGGGTTTAAGTGGTTAAACCACTTGAACACGAGCATCCGTATTCTGGGGGGGTGAACGTTTTGTGAAAATAGCGGATTTACAACCTCACAACGCGTTGCAAACCGACGCATTTTGAACTTGTAGATCCGCTATTTCCAGTAACAGAATTTTGTAGAGAGAGAAAGCAGGAGGGGGTTTAGTATAGAGCCCTGGCGGACTCCAGGCTTTAGGGTTTTAGTGGTTGAATTAAATTAAATTCTGAATCGATAACAAGTGCATATTAATTGGTTTGCTAAATGATTAAATGTGATTTTCTTTCTCTCAAAGGAAAATGAATGCCATAAAATCATAACATTTATTTAAGGTTGATATTTATGCCAAGTGGATGCATTTGGATCATTTGGGACTACTTAAGTTGTTTTTTTCCCAGCAGCCTGGTGGACATACTGATGATGGTACCCGTTTGTTACCGACCAGAGCAAAACCAGACAAACTCCTACGAACAATGTACCCATTGCACTGCAATTTATGCAATTGTACGTGTTTTTTGCTGCTAGTTTGAAGCCAGTTACAGAAAGCTGCGTATTCATACTGTATTGTAACCATTTACCTTGCCTGTGTGTACACTGACAACATAGTATTAACTCTATGATGTTTTAAGTTGAAATGATCGACTTAAAAAATTATAATAATTTATAAAAAGAGAGAGCGATAGAGAAGAAATTGCCATGAAAGCAAAATGAGTCTTTGGTTGGGGTTTGAGTTGTGTAGTTACTTTGCCAGGATGATATCTAATAGTTGAAACGCACAGTGAAAGAGGCCTTTGTCACTCTTTTCGCTCAAACGAATGCAAAGCAGTCTGCCGACACTATTAACCCAACACCTGTTTTAGTTGTTCGTTTTTTTGTTAAAATGTCAACTTCCTGTTGATTTTAATATTTGATAATCCAGATTATTCAGTTTGGATTCTTCCTAATTAAAATGGCAAAATAAACAAGGTGTCGACATTTTTATACAAAATAATATATAAATACAAATTCAGTGTTGGATTTTGCAGAATGTGCTTTGTTTGCGTTTGCTTTTATGTGCTAAAAGAGTGACTTTGAGAGCTGCTTCGCTGTGTAATGTAATTCAAAGAGGAGACTATTTTGAATTAACAATTTACATCATCGCAAGTTATACACAAACCTCTACCTAAGTGTGATTTTGCTTTTTTTAAAACATCTGTGAGTGCCAATGTCACTGCTCAGTATTAACGCTTAATTTATACTCATCGCAGGGCGGTGATGCTCGCCAAAAAGAACAGATTGTCGTGTTGTTCTCCTTTTCGCCAAGCAACACCGTCGCACGACGGAGTATAAATTAGGCTTCAGTCAGAGAGCGTCCATTCAGGAGGAGCTCTTGTCGAACTGTTGGACTTAGTTTTTTTTGTGCCATGCTGCTTTTTGTTTTTAATCGAGCAATAACCTTTGTGTTTATCAGACCTTCTAACCATCTCTGCTTTCTTCCTTCTATGCCCTAGAGCAGTGGTTCTCAAGTGGGGCCCGTGGCCCTTAGGGGGCCCACCAGGGTCCAATTGGAAGAGAGAGGAAAAAAAGGAAAATCTCTATTTTTTAAAATTCTAATCCAGTTCATGAAATTGTTGGCGTCCCTATTTTGGGCATGTCTTTATTGACAATTGCTCAAATCTTTGAAAATAGCCAACCTACAAGCTCACAACGCATCACATTTCAAGGCGCCGTGAGCATATACCGTAGATTGGCTATTTTTTGTTTGTTTTAGTTAAGTTTTAAGGCATTTTGCAATAGGGGGCCCCAGCCAGAGGCTATGGCTATTTGGGGGTCCCTGGCATGGCAGAGTTTGGGAACCCCTGCCTTGGAGCAGTGATTTTCAACCCTTTTTAACTTCAAGGACCCCCAGTTTGATATGCATTAGACCACAGACTGGTACCCCAATTTACTCCTCAGTGTTAATTTCACTCTTGAGAGTTTACATTTGTACTCTCCATTTAGTTCCTAACTATCAAGCATTTACCTGGGGACCCCCTGGAATCCCCCCAAGGATCCCTGGGGGTCCCTATACCCCCACGGGAACGAGTGCCCTAGAATATCTTTGTGTTCCTCATTGCCTTTAAGTTGCCTTCCTGCCGGTATTACAGTACCAGCCATCGCAAAACATGGATCTTCACACATGTTTGCATGTCAGCCAAATCTTCCTTAACCCAGGTGTCCCCCCCCCCCCCCCCTCCCTTTTCTGTTACAGTAACAATGCTCAAAGCGTAAATAGTTCTCATTCCCACCTGTGCTTTAGAATGTATCTCCCTCGCTTGCCGCCCTTTTTTGGAACTTCCTGTGAACTCTGTGCTAGCTAGAGTAGCAACGCTACAGGCTAACTCTGCATCCCTCTCTTGACCAATGGGCACAGTTCGAACCTCTAACATTTTGTTCTGAATGTGATGATGATGATGATGAAAAAGAAAATAATGATATTAATAAAATAAAAACTCTTTGTACAGTTAAATCATTACGTGGAAAACGGTAGTGGCAGTTGGAAGGAAAAAGATGGCTCTTAGGTCTTTTTAAAAATGATAATTTATCAATAAAATGGACGAAACCTCTCCTGGTATAGCGTCGTCATTGGTTCTTGGTCTGGCATGTTGAATGAGCATTGAGCAGGATTCTGCTGCTTGCAAACGACTCTTAACCACAGAAACACAACCGCTTCAATCTTCATCTCATCCAAATTGGCCCTCTTCCTTAATTCCTTCACAGGTTTTACCACTTATAGGCCTACTTATTATGGTATAATTGGCAAGACCACATGAAGGAAGTAAGGAAGAGGCCCAAGTTTTGTTCACAATATGGCTGCTGTGCATAGAGCCTATTCTTCCCAACGGGGGTAAGCCAACCCCAGATTGCCAATACCTAGGCTACAGTATGTAGTCAGCTTTCATTTCTGACTTATTAATTCAAAGATTATTTAAGTAATATTGTTTCCTTAAAACAAAAGGTTAGTTGTTAAAATGTAAGCCTCCTGATAGTAATCATTTTCTGTTGAGTGTCTGACCTTAACAGGAGTCTCCTTGTTTGTCCAGCTCTTTAATAAACAGAAAACACATTGTCAGCAGGGTTACATAAGTCATCCAATCAGGAGAGTGAACCCCACAAAGATCATTTTATCGGTCTTGTGTTCCAGTTCCATTTTCAATTAATTCTGTCGATTTTGCTCATTCCCTTGTTTTTATCTTGTCCTTTTTCTTTTTGTCTCCGCCAGGAGACTATGTTTTCGTTTATAAGTGTGTCACTTCAAAAGATCATCTTTTGAAGTAACTTAAGACAGGATTAATCAGGAATAGTACTGGCGGAGACCTGTGCTCCGAGGAGCACATTTTCTAGTTCTTTTTCTTTTTCTTTTGTGCCCATCACTGGATATCCCAATAAATGTGGTTAACATTCAAACTCTGTCACCTCTCCTGACATTGAGGCCTTTACTGTGTCCTTGATGTGCACACAGTAACACAGCTGTGAAGGACAGCATCCTTCCCTGGGGATGTTGTTGATGTGTGTTCAACCAAGAGGGTTGTTTTAACTACCGATGTCACCTGTGGAGAGAAACCTACCTCAATATTGATCCTGTGTGGAGATTACTCATGTGTGACAGACAGAAGGCTGGCAGGCAGCGACAGCTTTCCCCACAATACAGATGCTAGGGTTTCAGTGGTTAAGATAGTGGTTTTCATATTCTTGTCAAGGACCTCCACATTGATACAGTACATATTAAGCCGTGGACCCCCATTTGAAAAGATTTGTAACCGAGCACCCCCATAAGAGAAGATCTTAGTTGTTAGATTAGATTTGTGCAGAATTCTAGAACTGTCTACTGTATACTGTATAGGTGGGGAGAGAGAAACCATCTGAATTGTCATACAGTACAGAGATCTTTGAACATACAGTAAGATATTTGCACTTGCAGAATATTTAGAGAAAGCATGGGACAAAGAAAACATATGTGTGATGTATATCTATTTTAGTTTTTTGGGGATTAACCAAATATTTCCATTTTTACTTGTGCAGTTTCTGTTTCCAGGAAGTGAATGTGATATTGTTTACTTATGTTTTGGTGTCTTATAATGCCGTAAGGGATGGGTCTTATGACATGACACGAACATATAAATTCATTCATACAGTAGGCCTACATTCTCTCTTTGGTTTACCTTCTAGCTGGTGTAAGTATAGTGAAATTGACCATTTTCACCCTGGCATCCCTGTTCGCTGCATTACAAATTAATTCATGAAGAAACTAAAGAATGGTTGTCCAATGAATGACAAATTAAACAGTGATCCGCAGGCTTTACCCATTGAAGCTACTGGAGGCTATTTAGGAAAGAGGCATTCAAAACATTTCTCAGCCTGCTGTATTAGCACTAGTATCCTACCCATCTATGTCCATGAGGTGGAGACATTTGCAATGTTTTGAATAAAGACTGCACACAGGCAATTTAGAAGGCTTTGAGCATTTGTGCTAGGGTTGGGTGATATGACTTCAAATCAAAATCTTTAGCCTCGATTGCTATTAATGGTGATTTGTAAAGGTAAAAATAACAGGGGCCCTATCTTGGGCGCCTTACCCCTTATTCATAAACTACTTTGCCATTTTTTACTATTTTGAAAAACATGTTCAAATAGTTCACAACGTGTCGATGTAGATCGGCTAGTTGAACTATTTTAAAATATATATATTTTTTAAATTGCTATCAAGTTGAGGGGTAAGGCGGCGCCCAAGATAGGGCCACAGATCTACAGGGGAGGCATACGTAAGTCCGACATCCCATTTCTCCGACTATGTGGCATCCGCGTGCGGTTAGGGTTAGGGTTCGGGTTATGCATTTGTCGTGACATAATTGCATGTTAATCTCCTTATATGTGCATTTGACGTGACATCTGTGCACTGCATGTTGATCTCCATGATGTGCATTGGACGGGGACTATATGTGCGTTTGATGTTTGACGTTGGGATTTCATGCCATCTCCGGTTGACCACGTTAAATCGCCATGGTGCACTCCATATTCGGACAAAATGGTCAACCCGGAACTCCATACTATATGGTCATGGCTCCTTATATGAATCCTTATTTGGTTTGAGTCTGATGTCATGACAACATAGTCTGAAAAATGTTAGGTTAGAGTGAGGTTAGAATTGGGCCTTAGATACAAAGCTGTCCGCTGTTCTTCTCGATGAGGGCCGCAGCTCCACTGGGTCTGGACCAGGCCCCCAGAGTTGCTGAGAAATACTGAAGCACTCTTACTCAAGTACTGGGGTCGAGTACTCTGTCCACCTCTGGCGGTAGTATCCATATATGTCCATGAGGAGGAGACATTTGCAATGTTTTGAACGGAGACTGCACTTTAGTGAGGCAACATACTTGAGCATGTGTGCTAGGGCTGGCTGGTTTGACTTAAAAATCTAAATCACAATTATTTCAAACGTTTGCCTCAATGATTTTTTATTATAAAGTAGCCAATTATTCTTTACTCCCTATCTCTCCCCAATTTAGTCGTTATGCCAACTGATTCCTCCCCACACATATGTGTTGTCACTGCTGTTGTATCTTACTGACTCACCTGCCAGAGGAGCCCCCACCGAGAGGATGTAGAAGAGCCTTCATCCTACTCCTCCCGCCCAACACTCCCCGCTGACTGGGGCCGCCCCAGCCCGTAGGAGTACGTGCAATGATCACCCTCCCCACTTGGCTTACCTCGCCCGAACACGGGCCAATTCTGTAAGCCAGTGGAACAAAATTTTGTTCAAGTATGCATTTGAAGTAGGCTATTGTTGAATGACAATAAAAGCTGTCCGTCCGTCCATCTATCTATCTATTCTCACTCATTTGATTAACCTACATGAGCAATATTAAGTCGGTTATTAGTTCACAATGTTGACTTTGTTATTATCTTCAGCTACTTGCCCAGCCCTAGTGTGTGCTCCGTGAATGTGTCACAGTGTGACACTGTTACTGTGAGGAATGAAATGAATACATTGAATGAATACATACAGTGAGGAATTCAATGTCCAAATACAAACTGATGTTTCACTGCTAGAGGTAAACCGCATCCATTTCCCACACAATGAGCCATGACCATACGCATTAAATACAACAACAATATATTTAATTATCAATTGTGATTGTAACAGCGAATAGATTTACCCAAATTACAGACACATTGAATATGGAAATGATAGAATAATGGTCCACTTATAATGAACACTCAAGAAGAGCTACGAACGCACACAATCACTCGTCTGCTATTCCATTCCCTCTCATACGCTTATACACACACACACACACACACACACACACACACACACACACACACACACACACACACACACACACGAACAGAAACCTCTCCATATTTTTACTTATTGTGTTTTTTTGTAAATTAATGCCCTACTTGAACATACTATAGCGTTACACAAAAGCATAAAAAATAGCAGATCTACAAGCTCGAAACGTGGCGCAAAGCGTTGCGTTTTGAGCTTGTAGATTTGATACTTTTGAATTTGAATCCAGTTTTGGACTCATGAGACACTTTGCTTATTGACGTTTTTAACCCTAACCCTGAAGCCAAAGTTGCCGTTCTGCAAGCTCACAATGCATCGCAGCGTGACACGTTCTCTGCTTGTAGATCTGCTATTTTCAGTGCACAACATTGGTAAAGTAAGGCAAGTAAGTATAAATCAAGCATAACTCCAACCATAACCCCTAAATCTAACGTAACCCCAACTGGAATCTTTTCCTAATTGTAAACCTAACTCAAATCTTTCTTTTTTTTTAAACCAAATCAACCATTTCTCTTGTGAGGACCAGTCCATTGTCCATTGTCATTGACATTTAGCCATCACAAGTATAGTAGCCTAATACAAGTAGACACACACACACACACACACACACACACACACACACACACACACACACACACACACACACACACACACACACACACGCATGCACACACACCATGTGACACACATTCACAGCACACTGGAGTTCTCATACGTCTACAAGCTACCCCCCTGGCCACATGGAATAATGACATAACGGCAGAAACACAGTGACGCTATCCCTGTGTGATGAGGTCATCACATCGGAACGTCAACAACAACAACTTGTAGGAGTGTAAACCAAACAGACACACATTAGCAGCACAACTACCACCCAATACACAACGGACAACAGAGCTCATTAAAATATGTATTTTTTTTAACAATGACTTCACAAAGTTGACATCGCTGTGTGTGTGCGTGTGCGTGTGCGTGTGTGCGTGTGCGTGTGCTTGTGCTTATGTTTGTATTACTAGGCTTGTGAGGACCAAATGTCCCCACATGTAGCTATAGTACAATTTTAGAAATAGATAGATGTTGTGAGGAGCATTTTCCTAGTCCTCACAACAGAAATGGTTCAATTTAGCTGTGCGCTGGTGTCATAAACCGAAACATTGCCGATCTACAAGCAAACTGCGACGCATTGTGTGCTTGTAGATCTGCAATTCTTTGGGGCTTTAGGCTTACGGTAAAACTGTTATAAATGTGGCATTCATAAAATCGGCATTCTAAAATGTTGATGTCCTCACAAGAATAGTGAATAGAATATAAACTGTGTGTGTGTGTGTGTGTGTGTGTGTGTGTGTGTGTGTGTGTGTGTGTGTGTGTGTGTGTGTGTGTGTGTGTGTGTGTGTGTGTGTGTGTGTGTGTGTGTGTGTGTGTGCGTGCGTGCGTGCGTGCGTGCGTGCGTGCGTGCGTGCGTGCGTGCGTGCGTGCGTGTGTGTGCACGCGCTGTTGTCCTTCTGTACATCCTGACGTCATAACTGGACCCGTTTTCTCAGTGCCCACGCTGTGCTGATGGAGGAGGCGGCCCCCCCCGGGGGGCCTCCAGGACGCGGGGGAGGGGGGGGGGGGGGGGGGTGCGTTCAGTTGTTGTTGAGCACCCACCACGAGCCTGCATGTGGGGAGACAGGACACAAGCAGGGATGGACTGTTTCACTTTTTAACGTCACTTTTACATTCCCAGTAATTTGCCTGCCATCATGCATTAAAGCTGCAATCCGGAACTTTTTGATTGATTGATTGATTGATTGATTGATTGATTGATTGAATACTTTATTTAGGAGTTTGCAGAGTAAAAAGCACAAGGAAGTACAGTTCAAAATACAAGGTCAACTAAATAGGATTGAAAAGCCCAAAAAAGCCTACTGGCTTGTTTCAATTGGGGTCCTCACATACTCAATTCATGGAGACAGGGGGGGGGGGGGGGGGTAGGTTATGACTTTTACAGGGGCCAGTTTGGAATTGCAGCCTCCTGAAGGTATTCTTTTAGGGCAGTTTTGAAAGCGAGTAGGGTTTTACACTCCTTCACTACTTTTGGTAGGGCATTCCACAACTTGAATGAATGCCATTTTTGTTTAACCAATGTGTATGGTAGAGTATGTCAACCAGCCCAAATGTTCACATGTCTCCTCCCTTCTCCGCTCCCAAAGCATTTTGATCACGTTTCAGGAGAAACGTCCTACCAGGTAACAACATGGTGACGATGATCTCCGGGGTCTCCAGGAAGTCCACATTCCCCCTCTGGAAGGTCTTGCTGTAGTTGCTTTGCAGGTGACTGCATGGGCACAAACAAACAGCTTCATTCAACCACTCAAATTGTCCGGCAGTTCTAACTTTTTGTGTTTTTTCGTAAATGAACACCCTACTTGATCATATACTACAGCGTTACACATAAGCATCAAAAGTAGCAGATCCGCAAGCTTGTAGATCTGCTACTTTTACTATTTGAATCCTGAAAAGTAACATTTTTGGGCATACTGTATGAGGTTTCCACCCAACAGAGACAATATAAGATGTATTCAAACACTTTTTCTGCCATGTTTATTAAAATCACTTTCAACCAGGTGTACCTATTTTTGGGCATGTCATTATGGGTGAACCATAGGGTTAAACATTTTTCAGAGTATCAGACTTAGGTTGTTAATACTTGTTGTAATAGCTAAACTAGATCCAGATAGAAATCCCATGTCAAGCTCCATGAGTGAAGAACCAACTCTCTAATAATCTAAGAAAGGCAGGATTGGTCATCATGACCTGGTAACAATTCTACTCCAAGAGCTATTGCTTTAATTGTCCTTGAGCAAGGCACCACAAGTTGAAATGTGGGATTAACTAGAGCGTCCAATTACCAATATCATGACCCATGTCATGACCTAAATACATCTAGTACATCTGCTGCATTACTGAATATAGACAACTAGTTGTTGTCAAATAGTAAATGTCAAACTCTCAAACAGTCCCTACTAACGTTGCATGTTACTAATTCTCCTTCTGTTCTCATTACCACAGAGTGCAACAGTTCATTCCAGCATGGTCTGAACTTGGGTTGAGTCCGAGCTGTGGTGATGTACGTACGTGAGTTAGGAGCTGGTGGATACTTACTTCTTCCACACGTTGTTGTGCTGCCAGAACTCATAGAGAATGAAGTGTGACTCATTTGACAGCCGCTGAACTGCAATACTGCCAGGAGTGAAATATGAGATGGAGAGAGAGAGACAGACAGACAGACAGACAGACAGACAGACAGACAGACAGACAGACATAGACAGAGAGAGACAGAAAGAGACAGAAAGGGTGAAGCAGTTAGGGCATTCATGTCACGTTGCAATCTCTGCCATTTGTATTTGAATTGGTTTCCATATTGCGACTGGGTGCAGGGCAGACAGTGCTGATTGCTCTCTAACGTTTTGTGAAGCACAGCAGCTTCAGCATGAGAAGAACCCAGGGACTATTACAGATGTAAAATAGCTCTTAGCTATAACTGCTGCAACGTAGTATTTATTGTGTATTGTATGAATTTAATAAACAAAAACAAAAGTAGTTTTGTCATGATGTTTCACTCCCAGCATTTAATTGATAGCAAACAAACTGGTTGTTTTTGAGAACTGGTCTCCGTGGAGATCTGGACATGCTGTTTGCTTCTTTAGAGAGATGATGACATGACAGACGCTACAGCTCTCGTGGCACTTCAGCCTGTGCTAATTGCTCATCTGCCGTATCAGCTTCGGGGCTGATATGGCAGCTGACAAATCAGCACAAACTAATCACCCTCTCTGTCCTTTTATCATCCCATTACCCGGGGCAAATGAGGCAGGGTGTGCAATAAATTAGCCTACATCATTGATGTATACCGACCGACTTCATGTGTATGTTGCTTACATCATGCACTGTGATGTAAGCAACACAGGTGCAGCTAATCAAATTAATAATGGACGTGTGTTAGATTTGTGTCAGTGTGTGTAACAGAGAGGACCTCTGTTACTATCACTTTAGTATTTGCACGGCATCATTTGCACATTGTAGTTTGCACAGAAAGGAATGCAGTCATTTTATTGTTGATTACATTTAACTGAACATTTGAGTTGTGTGTTTGAGCTGGCCACTAAGCTAACTAGTCCACCTATGGAGACAACATGTTT
>NC_139952.1:12109059-12111559 GCF_963454915.1 Gymnoscopelus microlampas | reverse complement strand
TGAGGGGTGCCTGTTAATCCCGTAACTGATTGATTAGAACATGGGGAGCATCCTCGGTGGATTGCTATTCTACTGTGGTTGGTTGATTGGAAATGCAAGGCTGGATTCTGCAGAGTATATAAAGGAAACTTAGAAGTTGACACTTTGCCCCTTTGCTTGTTAGATTTTTTTGTTGTATTTCTTCAGTCGTACATTTTTGCAATTGTTGTCATGACCTGGATGAAATTAAAACTATTGTTTTCTCTTTTTTTCCCTGCAAGTTCACCTCCTGTTCGATTTGGAAAAAAAATCATGTTTTTTACTGACTTTGTGCCCACTCAGCACTCACACAGGGGCGCCAATTTATGTCCATGCTTCTGGGTGAGCAACGCACGCGCGCACAGTGCACATGCATGCGCGGCCTGTGCCAATATAGTTTTGGGTGCCTCGGGGCTAAAGCACCCAGGTGAAATGACGAGCAACCATCACAAACTCATCACAAAAAAAAAAAAATAATCCAAAAAAGGTTACCTTTTTTTTTTTTTTTTTAACTTTAATGCGGTTAATTCAGTTCATTTGGTACAAAAGATGTAGTCCATGAAGTGAAGATGTCGAAGGTTTTTTCTTTTTTTGTGATGAGGTTGTGATGGTGCTCGTCATTTCCCCTGGGTGCTTTAGCACCGAGGAACCCACAGTATCGACGCCCTTGCACTCACACATCCACTTTGTGACACTCGATATGCTTTGGAACCCTGCAATGACCCCCTGAAATACCAAAACACACAAGAAAAAAAAAAGAAATTGCCCCCACACATTTCCAGTCAGCACTAATCTGCATAGACACACTGTCATCCAGTGTGATGTGGCACTTCCTGAACGGGGGGGGGGGGGGGGCGGGGGGCAGGGTGGGGGTTAGAGGCCTCAGGGAAGAACATTCAGAGATGGCACGCTGTGCAGGCGGTGATGGCTCCTTGCCGTCGCTACGACAGCGGCTTAGCGAAGACGTGGTCTTGTGCATGCGAGAGGCAGCCGAGGTCTGTACAGTACACCTCTCTTATTGGCTCTGCCAGCGTACAGGGCTTTGACGGGGGAGAAATATGGCAGCCTGTAATCTTCTCGCCGCAGCCAAGCCTCGCAGCTACAGGGGGCCATAACGCTCTGAACTGCATGTCTAGAATTCTTCATCTTCCATCAGCGTAGCAACACTGTGTTCGGTGGTGTAAACTCTAAACTTTGGGATTGCCTTGCTTGTGATTTATTTAAAAAAAAGTCAACCCTCTTTTCTCCCCAATGTAGTCGTTATGCCAATTAATTCCTCCCCACACACGTGTGTGTTGTCACTGCTGTTGTATCCTACTGACTCACCTACCTTCCATCCCCTGAATTTGTCTGTTTCACATTCTCAGAAGTACATTCTGTACACTGTTGACACATGAAATGATGCATTTGACATCAAAGTTTAGTGATGTCAACATTCTGATACTTTTACGACCCATGTTCTTTTCTTTTGCTGCACCTGTCTGCTGCTCTGGGTTTATGACATGATGTACTTAGAAGCCTATACTGTAAATGTATAAAATACCTTCTTAGTGTCTTACGTAATTACAAACGCACACTTGCATGTGCCGACTCATGCAAGCGGTACACATCACAAATGCACTGCACAGACTCATAAACACAAAAAACGTAGCACATTAAAAAGCATGCATAGTTTATGCGATAGTTTGGATTGGCGGGACAGTGGATCTGACACTATAAAGTCACAAAATGTGAAAAATATTCACACACAAAATATTGAGGAATTGAATTTCTTGGCCTTCTGGCAGTATGTACAAGACATTTGCCACTGATTGGTGCAGTGGTTTGCGAGATTAGCAATAAACAGACAGACAGACACACGCACGCACGCACGCACGCACGCACGCGCACACGTACACGCGCACACGCACACACACACACACACACACACACACACACACACACACACACACACACACACACACACACACACAGGGGCGAAAACTGAATCTCCCTCCTTGCCTTGGGCCTGGTGGTAATATAAGGGAATGTGAAAAACAAATTGATGAAACTGTTGTTTCAACCCATGTGCTGTTGCTGTGACAACGGTTGAGAAGTAAAACCCTCCATATTTAGAGAGGACATCGACACAGGAGCACAGAGACAGGAGGTATGAGGGGAGGAAGGATAACAGACAGAAGGTATGAGGGGAGGAGAAGGACAAACCGGTTTGGTGTTGCTCTCCAGGACCTCGTCTTCAAAGGGCTCTAGACGGATGTCCTGTAGGACACACATAGAGGTCTGTTACAACACTATACACACTGAAACATACATTAACCACTTCAGCCCTATATACATTTTGGCCATTTTTTAATACATTTGAAAAATTTGAAATGGGACATTCTGCATAATGAGTGATTTTTCTTTTGGTACTTAAAGTACAATTTGATGCCAATTATTTTGTACGTTTGCTCAAGTACATTTTGAATTACGTTTTGAATTA
>NC_139952.1:12086559-12104059 GCF_963454915.1 Gymnoscopelus microlampas | reverse complement strand
GTATCGATACAGTATCGCGAAATGAAATATTGCGATATATCGCGATATCAATAATATTGCCCATCCCTAGTCCCTGGCGTGAAATATTTTCAGATGGGGGGTCCGCAGATAAAATACATGTTAATTTGGGAGTCCTTGACATGAAAATGTTGAAATGAAAGAAAAAAAACGGGTTCAAACAACAGTAGGAAGCAAGCCCAAAGCTACACTTTAGAAACAAGCCCAAAACAACGCAACCCTCACTATACCAATATCTACAAGCGACAAAAAAAACGAGCCCAAAGTCGCATACAGTATAATAAGTAGACATGGCAACACTGGTTGTGAGCCTGCAGACGGAGTGTGGAAAGATACACCGGCATCTTTCATAATCATGCTGAATAAATGTTATTGTTGCATCGTCAAAACGCATAATTACCTACCGACTTTTCCTCTTGAACTAACCTCTGAGCTATTCCGGCGGCTAGGACTGGTCGAACCAGAGTCATTCTTTAGGAAAATGAATCCATTAGGCTGTGAATACGTTTATCTTGCCAGCACCGACTAGGAGCTAACAAAGGACTTTCTTGCTTCTCCGTCAGTGCAATCACTTAGACAGCAGTATATGTCTATGGACACAGCAAGAGGAAGAGACTGTTAATGGTAATGGATTCACAGAGGGAACAAATGGGAAAGTGGGACTAATTTAATGACTTGAACAACTTGGCAAAAATAGCAGATCTAAAATCTCTCAACTCGTTGCAATGTGACGCGTTGTGTGCTTGTAAATTGCCTACTTTCGTCGAAGAGATTTTGGTGTAGAGGGGGGGAAAGGCAGACCTAATACAGAGCCCTGGGGGACACCAGTCAACTAAGTATATAGGGTTCAAGTGGTTAACATGTTACTGACAGCATTGGGAAAACGGTCAAAATCTGACCAAACAAGTGCATTCCACTGCCACTGTCTCTGTTCTGTCAGTCTCTGTCCAGCAGCACAATTGGGGTAACTCACCCAGCAAGTATGAAATGCCCTCACTGCACATGACTGATACAGTAATGGAGAATGTGTCTGTGCTGGGTTTGACAGGAGAACAGAACATGTATGTAGAAGCTAGTATGCCTTGAGCACAATGAGGACATGGGCTCACTGGATGATGCATGCATGACCAGTGATTGTTGTGCATGCATGTTTTAACAATGGCTGCCGGCCAGCCAGCCAGCCAGCCAGGTACAGTCAGTCAGTCAGTCAGTCAGTCAGTCAGTCAGTCAGTCAGTCAGTTTCACAATATTTTGCATCACAGTCAGTCAGTCAACTACACAATTTGTTGTCTTTAGCGATACGGTACTGTAAAATGTTAATTTCATATTCCACTGAAATTTTTATGTTATGCTGAAATACAGATTATACTTTACACAAATAATGAGAAAGACAGTTCTCATATGCTCTCGCTCTCTCTCGCTCGCACGCACGCACGCACGCACGCACGCACGCACGCACGCACGCACGCACGCACACACACACACACACACACACACACACACACAGACTGAGGCTAGGCACATGGCGACTGGAATGATTGAACCCCTGCTGCCTAATCTCCGTTCTATTCTGAGCATCTAGCCCTTCACACACACACACACACACACACAGACACACGCGAGCGAGCGCGCTCGCGTCTTCAGACAGAGCAGTAATATAAATCCTAGGTGAGTCCAGCCCACAGGTGCGTGTTGCCCTGTCACATGTGTTAGCATCATCATGCTAACGTGCCAGACTGTGACTTCACTCTGCTCTCGGGCGCGGGGATAATGAGGCCGGTCGAGCGAAACAGCCAGTGACATTTTGGAGGTCCTTCCTGGGGGTATACTGTATGCTTTGATGTGCATGACAACCCCGTCATGTGGAAACTTTGACTTACGCGCCATTTTTGGCTCACTGCACTCCATAACCTCTTTCAACCTGCCAATCCTATTTTCGGTGTCATTATTGCCAGAAATGTTTAAACATTTTCAAAAACTGTGAAATTAGCAGATATATATGTTGCGTCGCGTGACATGGGGCCCAAGATCATATGGGCCTTCTACAGAGGCACTGAGAGCAAGCCTCACTATTTGTGTCACTGCCTGGTATGGGAACTGTATTGACCTCAACCGCAAAAACAGTGCAGAGGGTCTGGCCAGGAGGTCAGTGCTCTGATGCTGCGAGTGCTGTTTCTCTGCCTGAATCTTCCTAATACATTGTCAACACTTCACCCTGACTGGATATTAATATTTTCCATTGTAACACTACATACACATTCAGTATATATGCTAATATATGCTTACATGCATAATACATACAGTAAGTGCAGTATATCATATTTAGAGGTTGGATCTGTGCATACTGCACCTTCAAAGGACCTCAAACTGTGCACTTAATGCACTTAATTACATGTTTATTTACCTTACTACTTGTTATTCTTAATTCTTACTTTTGTTATTGTTTATTGCTTCTCCAATGTCGAGGAACAAAGACCAAAAATGTTACTTAATGTGTACTCGTATGTGAGATGTTAAAAATCTAAAATAATCTTGAATCTTGATGGTATTTCAATATTTGGAGTGAGTTGATTTTGTTGAGTGTGATGAACCGTTTTGGTTCCAGGAGAGACATTTAACATTTCAGGACTATCTACAAGGCATTGCAGCGTTTAAATATGAGAGATGGCATACGTCACAGTACCTGAGACATTGCCGTTAGGTTAATCTCTAAAGCCATACTTCTATTAGAGACGTTTCCTCATTGCCATGAAAGCACATTCTAACACACCAGTACCACATGCAGGGCAGTCATAGTCAGGGCGCATGCTTGTCAACTCCATTCCCTCTTCCTCTATATATTTAGATACATCCTCATTAGAAAGCATTTATCTTAGTCCATTAGTCAGAACAGGGAATGCACAATAATTAATTTAGCCGTCAACTCTGAATTGTAATGTAAATATTGTTGTACTGTACATAGGCACTATAAGTACAGTGCATACTGTAACTCCTCCAACGCGATGCGATTGTCAAGATAATTATGCCATTGCATTCCAAGTAAAAGTTATTTTGACAGCTCAGCTATGCCTTTGTCAGGGTGAATCATTAACCCACGTTAATCCTACTACCTGATTAAGGCAACTTAGCTGTTGAAACAATTGTCTTTTTTCTCTTGATGTCTTGATAAACTCTCGCCCTGTATGTATAGCAACCATCTGTGTTTTCAGTGTTTTAATTGCTTGGCCACTGTTGATCTTAAGTGCATTTATTCATAATCTTTACTCACAGAAAGACAGAGAGGCCATCCCAGAACAGGTTTTTATCAATAGTGACCGTTCAGTTTCACATTACAAGTTGTAACATGTTCCTCACGTTGCACACAAAGAAATAAGTGTGAAGCCACGCCAGAGTCTCTACAGTCACATGCTAGAGCTGCTATGTTCAGTTATACAGGAGCAATCTCAGCGGCTTTGATGTAGAGAGCTGTCAGCGATGAAGGAGCGCTTTGGGGGCCTAGCGACTGAGACACTATCACACTCTGAAATCACTTCAACACAGAGAGGATCATCTATTCTAGGCTCATCATTGGGTCTCTGTGGACCTCTGTCATGGTTAGAATGAAGGCTTAAGAAAAGCTTTCTCATGGGACAAACACCCACATTTCTCCACATTTCAGGCTAAATGTAGTCAACGTCAAAATGTAATTGATGCAAACTTTCAACTTGTGTGAACTGTCTGTGAACTTGAAGCAGGGAGTTCTGGGAGGGTGCATGCATGTGCATCACAGAAATAACCTTTTATTACCAATTTGAAATGTAGACCTACACCTGTGGATGTGTAAATACAAAGAAAGAAAAAAAACAAAAAGAAAAAAATAATAATTTAATTATTTCTATAAATGTGATCCATACCTCTCTTGGCGCGTCTGCTCAGCTGTGGTTTCCATGGCGCACTCCAAGGAACTTTGGAGGGAATGTAGCTGATTGGTCGTCTCCTTCAACAGGAAGCGTGTAACAAACTGCTCCAGATGAGTGGAATCTTGGTATTCCTGTCAGTCAAGAGAGGAGAGAGGAACAATTTTGAAAAAAGTTGAAAAATAAACATTTAAAGGGCAAGACCACTTTGGTAGTGGTTTGGGTTGTGTTACCTTGCCATGATGTAACTCCAAAGGTGGGCAAGAAATCAAAAATAATTTCTCCATTGACTCAAAATATGCTCCTCATTGACTTACATTGTACGGAAATACCACTCTGATGCAGGCTTTTTTAGCCTGTAAACGAACGCAAACAAAGATGATTCTGACAGTATCAACATCACCAAACCCAGTATGCTGTTTTCTAAATAGAAATGTCAACTTCCTGTTGTTTTTACTAGTTGAAGATCCGGATCCGGATCCAGATCCGCGGATCCAGTCCTAATAAAAATAGCAAAATCAGTACTGGGTTCGGTGATATTCTATACTGTCAGAATCAGCTTAGTTTGAGTTTGTTTTCAGGCTAAAAGAGCTCCTCCCGAGCCTCTTCACTGTACAATGTAAGTCAATGAGGGGCATATTTTAAATTATCAATTTCTAGTCGATGGAGAAATTATTTTTGATTTCTTGCCCACCTTTGTTGTTACATCATGGCAAGGCACTGTAACTACACAACCCAAACCTCAAGTAAAGTGGTCTTGCCCTTTAATCTTATAGAATGGAATTATGGAGTCATAAATACATCATAGATACGTCATGGATGACTGACTTGTGGCCACATGAAGAGAGATCCATACTGTTTAGATCCTTTTATCATTAGACTATCGTTATATAAGACTAGGAAATCAGACTAGGACCACATGGAAACAGCAAGGCCCTGGCTTCATGACCGGCCTATGTTGTCACTAGTCTATAACATATCTATGACATATTTGGGCACAAACCCCATTGATACTGGAGAAAAAAATACTGGAGGTAGGCCTACTGCTGTGGCCTACTGGCAGTGTGCATACACTGAATAAAGAAGGCGCTGGAGCAACTCGGACAACAGCGTGCATACACTGTTTACGGTTGGTGAACGGTTGGTGAGATTTGCATCATCTTATCAATGATGAACAAAACCTCCTAACTCCACTTTTTGTTTTGTTTTGTCATTTCCGGAAAATGAAAAATTTGGAGTTAGCTGGTTTCTGCCGGACAGCAGTGATATACAGTACACACACACACACACACACACACACACACACACACACACACACACACACACACACACACACACACACACACTTATATAGCTGTAATCATGTGACAAAAAATATGATTCTAATACAGAAAAGAACACTCTTCTAGTACAGTAGGCTCAGCCTACATTATATCTGACCACGAGTCAGGCTCACAAAAGATGTTGTGTTTATGTGTGGATTTCCAAAGTCGGTTTCTAGTAAATATATACAGTATATTCAACTACCAAAGGTGCCCCAATAAGGGTGGAGGACGGCAGTAGCTTGAGTGAGTAGAGAGGTCATCTGCGAATCAGTATGTTGCCGGTTCATCCGCCCAGCTGCACCAAGTCTATGTGTCAAAGTGTCCCTGAGCAAGACAATTATCCCCTAACTGGTACTGTATCAATAGCGCCCACTGCTCCTAATAGTTAGGATGGTAGAGAACAAATGTCAATACACAGTGACAGAAATACCCCAACACACCACATGCTATTGTCTATATATGGTTACCTATTGTCTATATATGGTTATGCCTATCATTTATATCTATTTCTATTTATATGGTGAGATTAGCTGCGAACAGGCAAACACATACATACAGGAACAAATATATAGAGGGGTGAAAACATAATCTCCCCCTGGCGGAGATAACAAGGTGATGACACTAATTCAGCCACCCCTCTGAAATTAGATCACCATGGCTGTCTCAAGACTTGACCGTCTGTTCATCCTGCTCGACACCGGAACCACTCCAGTAACTCGGAAGGCCGCAGCCCAGCAGCTTGGCGATGTGGTCAGACTCCACCCACATGAGCTCAACAATCTTCTAACCAAGGTCTTGACCTATCTACGGAGTCCCAACTGGGACACGCGCATTGCAGCGGGCCAGGCTGTAGAGGCCATTGTGAAGAATATCCCTGCATGGGATCCGGCCCCAAAACCTAAAGAAGAGTCTTGTGCAGACTCTTCACCCGAGGGCTCCTCGTGCAGCCGGTTGAGTTTCGACCACTTTGACATTACCCGCCTGCTCAAGCACGGGGCTTCCCTGCTGGGATCTACAGGGGCCGAGTTTGAGCTGCAAGAAGACACATCTGGGGAGGTGGACCCAAAAGAGCGTCTGGCCCGCCAGAAGAAGCTCCTTCAGAGGCAGTTGGGCCTGGACATGGGTGCTGCTATTCGCATGGACACCGAGGACCTGTTCAACGATGACGACCTGGACTACAGCTGCCAAGCCAGCGGGCCAAGATCCCAGGGAGGAAAAATCCCTGCCCCTTCTGGTTGCCAGAGCCATGTGCCCATGCAGGCTGCCGAGTTGATAGATTCGGAATTCCGGCTAGGCATGAGCAAACGGCAGAGGAATAAGGCAAAGAGGATGTCCAAGCTTGTAGCAAAGCAACGATCCAGAGACATGAATCCTAATGAGAAAAACAATGGCAGTTTTGAGGGAGAGCCCGAGGAAAAACGCAGGAAAACCACCAATGTTGTCATTGAACAACCAGCAACAGAGTCTAAGGTCTTAATCGAAAACGTTCCAGATGCCTCCGGTCACTCGGAGGAGACAAACGAATGGCCTCTGGAGACCTTCTGTGAAGAGCTCTGCAATGACCTTTTCAACCCTTCGTGGGAGGTCCGTCACGGCGCAGGCACAGGTCTCAGGGAAATCCTCAAATCTCATCTCAGAGCCGGTGGAGGGAAGCTGCCGGGAAGCACCGCCGAACAGATGTCGCGGCAGCATCAGGAGTGGCTAGAAGACCTGGTCATCAGACTGCTCTGCGTCTTCGCACTTGACCGCTTCGGAGACTTCGTATCGGATGAGGTAGTGGCCCCCGTAAGGGAGACCTGTGCCCAGACATTGGGCGTGGCCCTTCGCCACATGCCTGATAGTGGTGTTTCCATGACGGTGGACATCCTCCTCAAGCTGCTGACGGAGGACCAGTGGGAGGTTCGTCACGGAGGTTTGCTGGGGATCAAGTACACCCTAGCTGTCCGACAGGATCTCATCTCAGCGTTGCTCCCTCTTGTGCTCCCGGCCATCACGGAGGGTCTGCAGGACCTCGATGACGACGTGAGAGCGGTGGCAGCCGCGGCTCTCATCCCAGTGGTCCAAGGCTTGGTCCAGCTACTGCCCAGCAAGGTTCCCTTCATAGTGAACACGCTGTGGGATGCTCTGCTGGAGTTGGACGACCTCACGGCCTCCACCAACAGCATCATGACCCTGCTGTCCTCGCTGCTCACCTACCCACAAGTCCGACAGTGCAGCATGCAGCAGTCATTGACAGTGCTTGTTCCCCGTGTTTGGCCGTTCTTACGACACACCATATCATCTGTCAGGCGGGCAGCATTGGAGACCCTCTTCACGCTGCTGTCGAAGGCTGACCAGAGCTGTGCTCTGTGGCTCAACCCCATCCTCCAGGACATCCTCCGACACATCTTCCAGTCATGCATACTGGAGAGCAACCAGGAAATACTGGACCTCATCCAAAAGGTGTGGATGAAGCTTCTTTATCGGGTGCCCCACCAGTACGTGGTAGCAGCCAGCTGTCCGTGGATGGGCACCTGGCTGTGTCTGATGATGCAGGCCTCCAACATTCCCATAGACCGCAACATGCTGCTAGAAGTCAAGGCTAAAGCAGGTGCAAGACCCCGCCAAGGGTCCGGTCAGGCGGAAGAGACTGTGCAGGAGTACATAGCAGGAGCAGAGATGGTGACGGACGACCCAATGACGAGGGACTACGTGGTGGTCCGTGCTCGCCTCATGGCTGCCAAATTGCTGGGGGCTCTGTGTAGGTTTATCTGTGACCCCCAGCTCAACGCGGTGTCTCAGGAGGTCCGGCCGGCCGAGTCTCTGAGCCAGCTGCTGCTGTTCCACCTCAACTCCAAATCTGCCCAGCTCAACGCGGTGTCTCAGGAGGTCCGGCCGGCCGAGTCTCTGGGCCAGCTGCTGCTGTTCCACCTCAACTCCAAATCTGCCTTGAAACGCATCGCAGTGTCCCTGTTGCTGTGTGAGTGGGCTGCACTGCAGAAGGAGTGTCAGGTGGTATCCTCCATGGTTCAGCCTCGTCTGTTGGCCATCCTTTCAGAGCAGCTGTACTACGATGAGATCGCCATTCCTTTCACGCGCATGCAGAACGAGTGTAAGCAGCTCATCTCCCTGCTGGCCGATGCTCAAATAAACCTCAGAGACCGCCGCAACTGTAGCATTTTCACCATTGACCAAGCCAATGATTTGGTGACCACCATCTTCACAGAATCAACGGCGCGTCTAAATGTGAGATCGAGGCAGTGGCAGCTGTTGGACAGCAAGCGGCAGCAGGCCCAGGCGACAGTAGCGGAGACTAATGTAGAGTGGCAGAAGCTTCATATGCGGGTTCACATGTTCACGGCCTGTGCCTTGGTCAACCTGCAGTTGTTGCCCGACAAGCTCAACCCGCTGGTGAGGCCTCTGATGGAGTCTGTAAGGCGGGAAGAGAACACCTTAATCCAGGGCTATGCCGCATCTTTCATTGCCAAGCTGCTGCAGCAGTGTAGCACCCGCACACCCTGCCCCAACCTCAAGATTGTCAAAAACCTCTGTGCTTCGATATGCGTAGACCCGACCGCCACCCCATCCGCAGCTTGCCCTGTGCCCCCCACACTTGAACCTGTTAAAGATGGCGGGTTGGAGAAAGACTGCACGCAGCACATGGTCAACAAAACCCGAGGCATCATCACCCTATACCGCCACCAGAGGGCTGCCTTTGCCATCACCAGTAAGAGGGGCCCTGTCCCCAAAGCCCCCAAGCCCTCCACCACAGAGCTGCCCCCTGGCAGCACCATCAACATAGAGCACGATGACAGTAAGAAGCCGTGTCTTGTTCAGAGACGCGGTGCAGAGTTCTCACTGACAACCATCGCCAGGCACTTTGGTAGAGAGCTCACCAGCTCTCTGCCGTACCTGTGGGAGAACATGGTGGGGCCGCTAATGACTGTGATCAATGAAAACCAAACGATTGATGTGCAAGCCCAACTAGAGAGGGGCGACACTGCCACTCAGGAACTGGTCAACTCTTTACAAATCCTGGAGGTCATGTCAGGGGCCATGGATCCAGAACTCAAACATTTGCTACTGCAGCACCTGCCCCACCTTTGCACCTGCCTCCAGCACCCGTACACAGCCGTACGCCACATGGCAGCACGCTGTCTGGGAGTGCTCAGTAAGATAGCCACGCTGGAGACTATGAATCACTTCCTGGAGCATGTGCTGCCCTGGCTGGCTGCGATTGATGACTGCACCAAGCAGGAGGGTGCTATCGAGGCTATGGCCTGTGTTATGGAACAGTTGGACATGGACATCGTTCCCTACATTGTGCTGCTGGTGGTCCCAGTGCTGGGTCGCATGAGTGACCCCAGTGATAGCATTCGCTTCATGGCCACGCAGTGCTTCGCTACGCTCATCCGCCTGATACCCCTGGAGGCAGGCATACCGGACCCCCCAGCCATGTCTGCTGAGCTGATTCACCAGAAGGCCAGAGAACGCCACTTCCTGGAGCAGCTGCTTGATGGCAGGAAGTTGGAAAACTACATGATCCCTGTTCCCATTAAGGCCGAACTTAGGAAGTACCAGCAGGATGGAGTCAACTGGCTGTCCTTCCTGAACAAGTACAAACTGCATGGGATCTTGTGTGATGATATGGGTCTGGGTAAAACCCTGCAGACAATCTGCATCCTGGCAGGGGACCACTACCTCAGAACCCAGGAGTATGCCAGGACCAAGGCAGCAGACTGCAGCCCCCAGCCTTCTCTGGTAGTGTGCCCTCCCACACTGACAGGCCACTGGGTGGATGAGGTGGGTAAGTTCTGCACCAAAGAGTACCTCAACCCCTTGCACTACACTGGGCCACCTACGGACCGAGTGAGGTTACAACAACAAGTGAAAAAGCACAATCTTGTGGTAGCTTCTTATGATGTTGTAAGAAATGACATTGACTTTTTCCGAAATGTGAAATTCAATTACTGTATCCTCGACGAGGGTCATGTCATCAAAAACGGGAAGACCAAACTCTCCAAAGCCATCAAGCAGTTAGCTGCCAACTTCAGAGTCATTTTGTCAGGAACGCCCATCCAGAATAACGTTCTGGAGTTGTGGTCCCTGTTCGATTTCCTTATGCCTGGCTTCCTGGGCACGGAGCGACAGTTCGCCGCTCGCTACGGCAAACCCATCCTGGCCAGCCGGGATGCCAAGAGCTCCTCGCGGGAGCAGGAGGCAGGCGTCCTTGCCATGGAGGCCCTGCATCGGCAGGTGCTACCCTTCCTCTTGAGGAGGATGAAGGAAGACGTTCTGCAGGACCTCCCTCCCAAAATTATTCAGGACTACTACTGCACCCTGAGCACCCTACAGATCCAACTGTACGAGGACTTTGCCAAGTCACGGGCCAAGGTCTCCGTGGAGGACACAATCTCTACCGCCTCCGCGCAAGAAGAGAAGCCCAAATTGAAGGCAACAGGCCACATGTTCCAGGCTCTACAGTACCTGAGGAAGCTGTGTAACCACCCAGGCCTGGTGCTGACCCCCCAGCACCCAGAGTACAAGCGCCTAACAGAGCAGCTGGCAGTGCAGAACTCCAGCCTGCAAGACCTAGAACATGCACCCAAGCTCTCTGCACTCAAACAGTTGCTGTTGGACTGCGGCCTGGGGGGTAGCGGTGCAGTGGAGGGGGGCTCTGAGGCCGTGGTGGCCCAGCATCGCGTGCTGATCTTCTGTCAGCTCAAGAGCATGTTGGACATCGTGGAGCATGACCTGCTGAAGGCCAAACTGCCCACCATCACCTACCTGAGGCTGGACGGCAGCGTGCCGGCCAGCCAGCGCCATTCCATAGTCTCCAGGTTTAACAACGACCCCTCCATCGACGTGCTGCTGTTGACCACCCATGTGGGCGGTCTGGGTCTCAATCTGACAGGCGCAGATACGGTGGTGTTCGTCGAGCATGACTGGAACCCCATGAGGGACTTGCAGGCCATGGATCGCGCACATAGGATAGGACAGAAACGGGTGGTCAACGTGTACAGGCTGATCACGCGAGGCACACTTGAGGAGAAGATCATGGGAATGCAAAAGTTCAAGATCAGCATCGCCAACACGGTCATCAGCGAAGACAACTCCAGCCTGCAACGCATGGGCACCGATCAGCTTCTCGACCTCTTCTCCTTGGATAAGGACGCCCAGAAGAGCAGCGAGAAGAGCGACCCCTCACCGCCGACCTCAGGGAAGGCCTCTATGAAGTCGTTGTTGGAGAACCTGGGAGAGCTGTGGGACCCGCAGCAGTACGACACAGAGTACGACCTGGACAGCTTCATGCACTCCCTTCCCGCTGGAGACTACCACGTAGACACCCCCTACCCCACCCTCCACCAACAAACCATCGTCCCGGCTGCCTGCTCAAGCAGCAGCTAGCATAACTCCCTGGCTGCTGAATGCTCACTCCACACATACAAATACAATGTAAAGATTTAACCACTTGAACTCTAGCATACCTCTTCTGGGCATGTCGTACTGTGAGCATTCGGCAAAAATGGATGAACATTTGACGAGCTTTCCACAAAAATAGCGAGATCTACAAGCTAACAATGCATCATGTTGCAAAATAAACTAATGTTGCAGCCCTAGTCCCTTTTCAAAAAGGGGCCAGAAAATACGCATCAATCTGGCGGTCTTTGAGAACCACTGAATTGCAACACTATGGTTTAAATTCAGCCTTATGTGTGACAAGGCATTGTGTGCATTTAACTTGATGGATTAAATGGAATAAGAGAGCCTAGATGCATAAATATGCTCAGTGGTCTTAAATCAAAATTACACTTTGGTAGAGGTTTGGGTTGTGTATTACTTGCCATAATGTAACTCCAAATATTGATGACATATCTTCAATAGTTACTCTGTTTATTAGAGATTGATATTCGGAACAGGACAAGGCTTTTTTTTTTAAACAGGGTCTAATAACAGTGTGGCTTGTTTAGGTACAGTATAAGGTTAAAATTGTTGTGTTTAGTTAATAGGTGTTAGAGGTGGTTAAAGGTGCTGTAAGTGACATTTTTTGTTGTTAAAATAAGTGCTAAATAGTTCTATAATAGTTCTATATTCCAATATAGTAATAATTGCTATAGAGTACGTATTTGTTCAATAACAGTGGTCTCCCCATCTCTCCAGTTCTGGTGAACACAGTCCAAATATTGGAGATAGGAAATACATGTAAAATAAATGGTGGGCAGTGTTGTCAAGGGCCCACTATTCCCGTTACAGCCAGTAGGGATACGCGGGCAGGCAAGATTTCAGACGGAACTAGAAAATGTGCTCCTCGGAGCACAGGTCTCCGCCAGTACTGTTCCTGATTAATCCTGTCTTAAGTGTTACTCCGCCATTTCTCAGCCATTTCGTGATTACTCCTGTCTTACCTCACTTTGAAAGAGTCTTTCAAAGTGAAAGACTCTTTCAAAGTGAAAGACTCTTTCAAAGTGACACATCTATTTATAGGCCGCTGATACGTCATGCGTCTCACTAGCAAATCAGAGCACACTCTTTCAACGTATTGTCACGTGTCACGTGAGGCTTGACCAATGTTAGCTTGGCCGAGGGGGGGGGACGGAAAGTGAAAACATAGTCTCCTGGCGGAGACAATTATCGCGGGGCGGGTGGAGCGGGTCAACAGTGACACGAAAAAAGAAAAAAAAATGTGTCCATGTCCAGCAAATGTTTGCACATTAGACCATAAACTGCCATTGATTTGAAAGTCTGTCCGCGTCCGGCCGGGTTGTTGTGTTGCTGTTAGGGAACAATGTTGTGTCTGTCTGTGTTCAGTGACTGCAAGTTCAGCGCTCAGCAGTAAGATCACATTACTAAGAAGGGGAGGGGCCGTTGAAAGTGTGAGGATAAAGAACATATCTTCAAGGTAACAACGCTTCGAGTTGCAACACGTTGTTAGCTTGTAGATCTGTTCTCCCAAAATGGTGACGTAAATTGCGTCAGACCACTTCAGGCCACCTAGTGGCCAAAACCCTTGAGCAATAATAGAGTTTTATACAAACAGTACATCATGCAAGTACAGTATCTGTTGTGGAAAGCAGCTATTGTTATCGCCAGAATACTGAGCAATATTTGTGGAAAGTGTGGAGTTATTTGGAGCATGCGTCTGCTGTGAGACCCTAGCAAACACTGACTCCGCACTCCATGGGTGTCCTCCTCCATTCTTGTAGAAAGATTGGTAAGACCTGAAGGAAGTAAGAAAGAAGAGGCCCAATTTCTTTCCAATATGGCTGCTGTTGCAGCTGCGGCCTGGCTCCACTACTCGAGGACGTTACATGAAAATAGAAGAAATTGTCTTATTCCACAACTGTCACCAGCCACCACAGGACACCAGTGTCATTGTGCTCCCATTCTCAAGTGACACGATTATTTTTATTGTGTCAGGTGTGAATGCACCTGCCCTTTTTTAAGCTTAAATTATACCCCATCTGACGAGGGTGTTTTGATTGGTGTGCGCCTGTGTGTGTGTGAGGTTTAAAGTCTTATATTTCATTGTACCACAAATAGGTACAGTAAAATAGCCAATCTACAAGCTCGCAACGTGTCGATGCAACATGCGGTGGGCTTACAGATCTGCTATTTATGCTAATTCTAACTATACTAAAATTGGTGGACGGTGGACATTGGACACTGACACATGTCAAACACAACTTGCCGTTACATACCCATATATGGAGAGATGGGGTCATCAACGCGTTACTATGTCATAAACGCATCAACATGCCCATATATGGAGTAGGGATGTGCATGACTGACCAAAATCAAAGTCGATTATGTCCACACCGCTGATCCACGGGCCCCCTTCTGTTGTGTCTGACATCAGTGCACGTTGAAAATCTCCATGGATTCTGTTGTGTCTGACATCAGTTCATGTTGAATGGTTTATGTTGTGTCTGACATCAGTGCATGTTGAACATCTCCATATATGTGCATTTGACACGGTTTCTGTTGTATCTGACGTCAGTGCACGTTGAAAATCGAGGCAATTTTAATATAGCATAGCCGATCTACAAGCTCACAACAACACATCCCATCGCGATGCGACACGTTCTTGTGAGCTTGTATGATTGTGGTTTTTGTCGTACAATGACATATATGCGGCTTATGAGGTTAAAAATATCCCCCCACCCCCTGTATTATTATTTTATTTCTTTTTTTACTAAACAAAACCTGCACATACAAACAGAACAGCATGTTTGGAGAGCTGTCATCTGCCACCACGTCTGGTCCATACCAATGCACATCATGTGTGTGCTAGGCTGTAATCATAGTGGAGCGAGCGAGAGAGCGAGCACTCGGCACGCCAGGGACAAGCATACAACACCTGCTCTCTGAGAGCCAAGCCGTTTTGTACGCTCCACTAGTATACCGCTAATGACACGCCATATCGTCACTGACGGGTGGAAACCTTGTATGTCCATGACCGTTTCTTTTTTTATTGCTATTTAAAAAAACTATATTGCTTTGAAAAAGTGTTAAGTTTAATGCCCTTGGAGAGACTCTCACATGTTCTAACGGATACCTTGGTCGATTTTGTAGAAGCATGGCTGCCATTAGTGCGATATATAGGGGATGAGTGGTCAAATGTTTTTAATTGGGAGGGAGGGGATGGATACAAATGGCTGAGCTGTATATGGGGGAGATGTAGTTGGCAGCAACATTGTGATGATTTACGAGGTCTACCATGACTGATCTGTGTGCGCGTGCGTGTGTGTACATTCTCCACCTCGACGACCTGCTTTTGACTAGTGATGGACTTTTGATTGAATGTTCATGTTTACATAAATGAGAAATGTGTTGTACTCACAGACAATGGTGGAAAAGGCACTCATCTGTTTCACTTAAAATCACATTGCGTAACTTTTGTCAATTCATTAATATTTTTTTATTGTATCTTTCACTATGTCACTATTCTCAAAAAACATTCTGCATAAATGTGTTTTCTGACACCATATCTTAACACAATTTCTAATCGCGAGTGTCTGCCAATCCTCATGCCAAAATGACATGCAGGTATCGGAAATGTACTAGAAAATCTATTTATTCATGTATTTAAATTAAAAGTAAAAATATATTTGGCACTAATACCCTGCGTAGGCCTATAATCATTTTGGAGCGGTACAGCCATGTTTTTGTTTCAAACTGAGTTCTGGGAATCGCAGTTCTACAGACAACAGAGCAACCAAAGGTGTCCCCAAAAAGACTACTAAAATGGATGCCACGTAGTGGGACTTTAAATCACTTATGTCGTACGCGCCCGTGTGGTTCAACACGAGCTGCGTTCACACGCATGCACTCACTCAAGTGTGTGCGACCTTCGTGACATTTTAGCCTGGAAGTGTCTTAAAAAATGAAGTAATGAGGATACATCTGTAAACAAGACACTTGGGGTTACACTCCGAGAGCTGGCTTGGAGTATATAAACAGATTTTTCATATAGTTGAAAGTCGTGGACCCCTATATATTTTCAATTCATCGTATTCCTTACTTTCTTCTCTTGTTTTCTTGTGTATTAAAGGCTTCAACGGGGTGCATAATTGACAGGGGGGGTTGTATTTTTTAAGGAGTGAAGTATCCTTTAAGGGTAGACAACACGACTTGCATCTCTGGTCCGACCTAATGCTTTAACTCAGTGGTTCTCAAAGTGGGGTCCAGGGACCCTCAGGGGTCCTTGAGGGGGTTCCAAACGGACACTTTAAGGTCTGTCAACCTGAGAGTACACAAATGCACAAATACATGCGTACACTCTCAGAGTTATGGGGGTCCTTGAAATTACAAAGAGAGTCACTGCTTTAACCCATTAAAACCGGGTAAGAATCTGTGTCATTTAAAATGTTTGCGTTGGTTATTCAAAAATAGCAGATATGCAAGCTCACAGCGCGTCACTTCGTGCCGCGCTGCAAGCTTGTATATTTGCTATTTTTGATTATTATTTTTTTGAAAGTGTGAGAACTACTGATTTAGAAGGCATTTGCAGAATCGTCTTAATGGGTTAACATATATGACATAGAAGTAAATGCTACGCCTACCTTTTTGGTCTTGTCCATGGCCTTCAGTATGGACATATTCAAGTCCTCCAAGGCAGCGAGGACATTCTCATATTCACCAAGATGCTGGGAGAAGTATTCTTTAAAATAAAACAATGAATATAAAACATATTCAGTCACTCCAAGACAGCAGTACGTAGGTATAACATTTATTTTAAAACATACCCCTCTCTCTGTGTACATAATTTATTCCATTATGCAGTAAATTCCTGACTGTTAATTTACCTCTCAGCGTGTATAAAATGTCACCATACACCGTACATCGGTTTACTTACCACATAATTCATCAGTGTCCAGGTTACTGAAAATTGAATGAAAAGGAACAATTCAGAGAACTAAATGCTTCAATGAACATATTACCCTATGAAAATCAATGAAAATGTTATGTTAAAATCAGGACAACTCTATGTGTGTGTGTGTGTGTGTGTGTGTGTGTGTGTGTGTGTGTGTGTGTGTGTGTGTGTGCGCGCGTACGTGCGTGCGTGCGTGTGTGCGTGCGTGCGTGCGTGCGGGGGTGTGTATAATATGTCAGCCTGGTCGCCAGAGAATTAGTATACATTGCACGGATTTGTGCACGTCATTCCGTGCATAGTCGCCTAGAAACCCCCAAATTCCGTGCATATGTACGGGGAGTCCCACGGTGGGCGTAACCAGTCGCAAACCGGAAAAACCAGGAAGTAGAGCAGTCCCCACAACAAAATTTACGATTCTGTGCCTATCGGTACGTAACTCAAACGGCGCTGAGTAGGCTCAAGGGAATGTCGCAATGTTCAGGACGGCAACTCGCTCGCTTTAGCTCGCTCGGTGGTCCTTCACACGGCGACAATTCCCTTGAGACTGCGCGTCTCCGAAATGGTTTAGTCACAATGGGTGAGATGCGAGGCGGCTATGCACGGAATTTGTGGTTTTCCAGTAGTCTACTGTATGCACGGATTTTGAGAAACGTTGAAAAACGTTCAATGAGAACGTTTCCTCTGGCGATCGGGTTGAATATGTAGGCTACCCTAATATATAAAGTTGAAAAGCAAAGTGCAGCAAATGAACCTTGCAAACCTGTGATGTTTTTGTTTAGCCATTTGCAAATGAGTAAATCTCATGAAAGAAAACTTGAGAGCACATAAATAAACCAGAAAAGTGCTCTCCTCTGAGAACATGCAAGTCCCCGCCAGGCTGGGTTGCCTACCCAACCCAGCCTGCATCC
>NC_139952.1:11891559-12081559 GCF_963454915.1 Gymnoscopelus microlampas | reverse complement strand
TGTCTCCGCCAGGCCGAAAGGCATGGCCGAGACTATGTTCCGAGACTATGTTATGACAGCTATTCTCCGGCACTGTTAGCTTGATCGCAGCGAAACTGTGCACACACACTCCCTGGATTCCAATCCAGAGCCTCTGCCCCAAATTTTTCACATGGGCCTGTTATAGTGCCACCAGGAGGCCAGTTTTTGCAAAACTATTTTTTGACAGTACTCCTACAGATTAGAGTATCTCTATAGTCATTAAACCAAATAGGTCTTTCAGATCTTTCATATTCCATCCTGATTGGCTAAGAATTAGCCTCGCGTGGCCGGACAATAAACACAGAGGGCTAAAGTGCAATACAATATTGCAATGGCAGATTCGTCTGGAACCAGGCTAGCTAAGAATGGCTTCCAAAGTTTGCAGGAGTGCTCCGCTTTGAACAAAATGCCTCAAATCATGAATACAGCATGCAATTTCCGTGAAATTTTGCACGCACATTCTCACTAGGCCGAGGAAGAAATGCCACTTGAACATTTTAAGACAGCTATAACAGGCCGATTCCTGTTTTTACCATAACTGCACCATAACTTTGTATGTGCATTCCCATAGAGGCCAAGGAAAAACCTCTCCCCTGCATTTTTCACATCTGCCTTTAATAGCGCTACCAGGAGGCCGACTTATGTAAAACACATTTAGGATATTACTCCTTTAGATTTTGACACGCAAATCGCTACACATGATCTCTATAGTCATGTGATCAAGACGGATCTGTTATATTTTTCATATTCCACCCCATGGCTAATATTGACATCAAAAGTTTGCAGGAGTGGCCCATTTTGGACAAAATGCATGCCACAAATGGAGCCAGATGTTTTCAAAACCATTTTTTAATATTACTATAATGTTGTCCAAACATCACGCAAATCAGTATTATCTCTTTAGTCAAGTGATCCAGACCGATCCATCCAATCCTTCACATTCCAGCCTGATTGCCAATTCCAAACATTGCTGGCCCACACTGACCTACCTGACCTGGCGGAGACCTGTGCTCCGAGGAGCACTTTTTCTAGTTTGTTTATATTTTTAGCTCCCCCCTTGTTGTTACAGTACGCCATTTAATTCCTCCCCGCACACGTCTGTGTGCTGTCACTGCTGTTGTATCCTTACAGGCTCACCTGTCAGTGAGGAGCCCCCACCAGGAGGATGTAGCACCTCCGTCCCACTCCTCCCGCCCAACACTCCCTGCTGACAGGTGCTGCTGAGTACGTGCAGTGACAATTATCACCCTCCCCACCCGGCTTCCCTCCCCCGAGCACGGGCCAATTGTGTTCGTAGAGACACTCGGATTCAAATCCCCAGACTCCGCTGTGGTGGGCAGGTAGGAAATACATGATTTAAAAAAACAATCATGTATTTTTCCAAATGTTTAATTTTATTAAAAATGTTGGTAATTGTAACCCAGGTAACTAACCCAGGTAACCAAGGTAACCAGGTAACCATGGTAACCAGACAATCAGCCTGTCAATCATTCAATCAGTCAGATCAGTATAAATGTCTGGCTACCTGGTGTAATTTCCTGCCACTCCCTCCACTCCCTCCTGAGTGTTTGTTTGCAGCATGGTGTGCCTGCTGCTGCTGTGCTGTTTACTCTTATGCTCTTATGCTCCTATGCTTCATACTCAACGGTGAGTTAAAGTACATTGGTTCAGTGTCAATGGTTTGGTTGCTTGGTCATGGTACAATGTTGTGTGGTAAAATGTTGTCTGCCATTTGAACTGCTTCTGCCTTGGCCTAGTGGAGCTAGCAGTTACAAAAATGGCAGATCAACAAGGATGAATCATGATAAAATGACTATAATTATTATTTAATGAAAGTCATGAAATAATTACACTAATTTAATATTTAATGAAAATCATGTAATAATAATTTGTTGAAACTTGACCTTGTTGTACAACTATAGATTACTGATTACTTTATTTCACCTGGCCTTTTAGGTCAGGTTTTTTTTATTCTGCTGGAGATCCGATCCGATGTTGATGGCGAGCCTCCCAAACTGACCCAACTGGACCCGGACTCTGGGGCCTAATTCCCCACCTCCACTCTGTGTGGTAGGAACAACGGAACGGTTCCATTCCCCTTGTATCCTCTCCCCAAAGGAGAGAACCCCCCCTGAAAGATCCACTGACACTTAAGACTTTAAAGGGCCCCCATTTTTTATTTTCCTTATAAATGCAATGAATGTTTTGTATGTTGAACTCTGTTCTAATACATATTTAAGTTGAACTTTTGTGTCCGTTTCTGATTCCTTGGGTTTAACATACATTGAGCTCTCCACCGAACCTAGTATCTACTATCTAAAGCAGTCAATATATCCATCCTATACTAATAGCCGTTATCTTTGCGCAAAACTGGCTACATAATACATGTTTTCTTTTAAAGGGATCTGGCTTGAGTGTCGTATTTAGAAATAATCTATGAAGATGGATTTGATCCTTCGGTTTCACACACCTCACTCCGTTTGGTCACAGAACTGACGCAGAGTGACAAGTGACACATTAGTGACAAATATACACTGCAGGCAATTTTTCTTCCGGGAAATACAGGATTAGAAAAAGAAAAGAAGCGAAACCTGCACGTCTTGACTGCCGAATTTGCAGGAAGAAATCTATGAAGACTTTGTAGAGCAATCTTTTAGTCAAAATGTTTGATGATGTAATGGTTCCACTCGCTGCATAATGAATGACACGTCGGAATGATATATTCCTGTGTCAAGGAATCATGTTTTAGATGTATTTTCCTCGTACTAAATGTCGGAACAAAGACAGTGATCCTATGCTCTTCAGCAGATTAAAATCTGCGTATTGTGTATTATGCATGATGGCGTATATATAGGGTCAGATCCCAACAGAGCCGACAGCGTAATGCTTAATTTATTTATACACGTGCGCCGAACATAGCTGATCTACAAGCTCATAACGCGTTGCATTAGTGTCGCATTGTGAGGTTGTAGATCAGCTATTATCGGGATTCCACACGAGGTTTCGGCCTTAAAGGTCCTTTACACACCCCGGAGCATGACGAATAAACCAGTGGTTCTCAAACCCCTCTCCAGGGGGTCCCCAGCTAAATTAGTTAATGCAGCATCACAATCCTTTTAACCACATCCATTTAAACGTTGACTATTTTTGAACGATTTTGAAAAATGTCAAAAATGTTTGGGAAATATTGCATAATTTAGATTTTTTTTTTACAAAACTTCTCTCCCGGGGGTCCCTGGCACAAAACCTTTTCAGATGGGGGTCCGCGGCCAAATACATATCAATTTGGTGGTCCTTGACTGAAGCAGTTTGAGAACCACTGAATAAACAATCTGATCTGAAAATGCATGTACAATATTTCACATCTAACTATTCATTTGGTGACGCCTCATTCATACAGGTTGATGCTTTTATTCACCAGTGAAAAGAATCGACCTTGTTTCATGATACAAACGGCAGTTTAAATTATTGTGAATTAATCGCACAGACCTTAATACTTAATTTATGCTCTCCTGATGTCAGTGGTGGAAAAAGTACTCAAATGTTTTACTTAAGTAAAAGTATCAATACTGCAAAGTAGAAGTACTCTGTTACAAGTAAAAGTCCGGAATAAAAACTTTAGTTGAGGAAAAGTACAAAAGTATTGGTATCAAAATGTACTTAAAGTACTAAAAGTACAAAAATGTTTGAAAATGGCAGATCTACAAGCTCACAGCGACGGGTTGTGAGTTTGTAGATCGGCTATTTTCAAATAGCCAAATAGGGCTAAAGTGGTAGTAGCAGATCTACAAGCTCAAAACGCATCGCGTTTTGAGCTTGTAGGTCTGCTACTTTTGATGCTTTTGTGTGACGCTGTGGTATGATCAAGTAGGGCGCTGATTTATGAAAAAACACAAAAAGTTAAGATATGGAGATAAGAGGTTTCTGCCCGACAACAACGATTTGCTTTGAGCTCTCAGATGTTCTTCCAAGTCTCGAAACGTCAAGCTTCTGTTTCGTCGCTTGGGTGCAGAAATCCTTTAGAATATAGATGCGAAACGTCTTTCCTTTTTTTTTTATCATTTTACTAATGCTGTGATGTTTGAGTCGAGCCAAGCCAGGGCACGGTCCGTGCTCAGTTTCCATGGCAACTGAAACACTATCAGCAGAGAGCCTTGATCAGAATTTCCATTCAAAAAAAGTACATCTGCTTGTGTGTGTGTGTGTGTGTGTGTGTGTGTGTGTGTATGTGTTCCTTACCATTTTTATCAGCTCTCCGTAAGATCTGAAATGAGAAAAACATCATTACATGATAAACAAGTGCTTGTGTGTATGTAGTAGTGTGCACATTCAAGATGTTCAACAGTGTTCATTCTTCTACACCAGTGCTTCTCAAAATGGGGTCCGGGGACCCCGAGCAGTGCTTGAGGGGGTCCCCAGCAAAATGAAGAACAGTTTAATTTCCCCATGATTTCACCAGCTTTAAGTTACTGTAACTCAGTAAGAGAATGTATAACTATTCAAAACATAGGTTTCACTCTCTCCACCTACAGTACAGACCAGTGGTTCTCAGACTTTTTCATGTCCAGGACCCCCAAATGAATATGTATTTGGCCGCGGACCCCCATCTGAAAACGGGACCCCCAGAAGCGAATATTTGTGTAATTTCTCTTTTTTTAATAAACATAAACATTTTCATCCCCGGACCCCACTTTGAGAACCACTGGTATAAGGATGAACTAAATCTAAACAACTAAAATTGTCTCTTATAAGGGCCCCTGGCACAAAATAAGTATCAATTTGGGGGTCCTTGAACTGAAACTGTCAGAGAACTGTCCTACACACAGCAATGCACGGCAGGATATCGTCTCTGTCGGGTGGAAACCTCATACGTCCAAGACTGTTACTTTAAAGGATTCAAATTCAAAAATAGCTAAATTAGCAGATCTACAAGCTCGAAACGCGTCGCTTCACACTTGTAGAGCTGCTACTTTTGATGCTTTTGTGTGACGCTGTAGTATGATCTACATACTACAAAAAGAAAACACAAAAGGTTAGAATATGGAGATGGGAGGTTTCTGCCCGACAGCAACGATCAGTCTGTGTGTTACCGTGTCAAATAACTCGAGAACGGATGCTGTCTGGATTTTCATGAAAAACCTTGAATGTTCAGCAGGCCGACCCTGAAGAGATGATGTGGGTGGAAAAGGTGAAAGGTCTGGATAGTGTGTGTGGTACACAATATTTATTTATTTATAATTTTTTTGCTTTGATGAATGTACCAATATTGGGTATTTTTTGTTTTGTGTTCCTTTGAATTCTGGCGTTTTGACAATACTGGTGATGCTGTGGGTGTCTGTATTTTTGTATAGCTTGGAAAAAATAAATTAAGTATCATGTTAGTTCATGCAAGGCATGGGAGTCATATACTGCCTCCGCTGTCAGTCTGCTGATTGCTTTCAATCAGCCACACTTTTCTACACCAATCACACCTCATTCCCTCAACAAGGCGGTCTGTTTAAATACTGCTCCTTCCTACACTACACTGGATCTCTGCTTCTCAATTGCTGCCACTCGCTGCTGCGGGCAAAGCTTGCCTCCACCTCCCCCTAGTTCAGAGACTTGCATTAGTTACTCAAACGTTTAAACTGAATTAGTGACTGAAACTGAAATTCATGTGTGCATGGCTCTAAAATAAACTGAAATTCAATGTTTGCATGGCTCTAAACTGAATTCAATGTTCTATGGCTTTAATGTCAAACAGCATTCAAGTTTGCATGACTGAAGTTAATCTGATTAAATGTCTTGCTATGGGCCCGCTCTTGTATATACCTGTGGGGGGTTTTGCATAGCGTTCCCTAATTTTGCTTAGCATGCTGCTTAGCCAAATGTATGGAACATCTTAAGAGCGGAGCCATTAACGCCAAGTTTAACTGAATTCCATTTGTTGCAATAAATGGTTAAATCTATATGACGTGAGTGTTCCTGACTGTTCCTGACTGAATGAAGTATTACTCATGAAAAAAAAAAAATCATGCTCGGGTCAACAATAACAACGAGTGGGTGGATGTTTGGGATACTTGGTGGGAAAGCTATTAATGTGTGTGTGTGTGTGTGTGTGTGTGTGTGTGTAAGTGCGTGCCTGTGTGCATGCGTGCGTGCATGCTTGCGTGTGCCCGTGCGCTTGCGCGTGCGTGCCTGATCTATCAAAGACCATTGGGCCTATAAATTATTGATAGAGCCGTGCCACAGTCCAGAGGAGATGAAAGGCAGAGAGTGGCGATGACCACATCAGCTTTAGTTAGTGTGTGTGTGTGTGTGTGTGTGTGTGTGTGTGTGTGTGTGTGTGTGTGTGTGTGTGTGTGTGTGTGTGTGTGTGTGTGTGTGTGTGTGTGTGTGTCATCCTCTGTCATCGCTTGCCTTCACTGGGACTTATTGTCATCCCTCTTCTGCTGACTGCATCAACCTCAAAGTCAAAGTCATGCATCTTTGTCTCTCCTTCTTTTTTTTTGGTCGAGAAGCGTATAGCGTCAACTATGGCTCTATGCAGGGTTTGATGTATAACATAGAAAAGATTGTGCTAGGGTGGGTCCCCCTGTATTTCATATCTTCAGTGTAAGATGTTCAGTGTCTGTGTATCATCATGCTTTTGTCTTCTACTTTCACCCCAAATCCCGTCTTTTCTCTGTCTTCTCCTCCTTGAACTGTGAACCGTGATCTATCCAGGTTGAATGACGTTATCTTGGCATTACACAAAGTGATAGAGTCTGCACAGTAGCATAGATGAGAATTGTCCAATCTCTAAGGTAGAGTATGTTGACACAATATAACTTATACAATTGGGGTGGTTGTATTTTGTCTCCCTGCTCTTCTATTGAGACATTTAGATTGTGTCAAAGGTCATGTCTCACCTATAGACACTGGATCTGACATGAATTTTGACCTGATGGTCAAGATTCAATTCATCCCCTGAGCAAGCAGGCAGGCTCTATTAGCTCAATGGTAAACATTTCAGCACTTGAGCAGGAAACCGGGTTCAAATCGGGGCTAGAGAGTAAAGTTACATAGTGCTGCTAAGATACATTGTGAGCTTGTAAATCGCCTATTTTCGGCAAAGATATTTGGCGTAGAGGGAAAAAAGGAGGGGACCAAGTACAGACCCCTGCAGGGACCCAGTCGACGAAGTATATAGGGTTTAAGTGGTTAAATTGTGCAATTATATGATCCATCTATCACATTCTATAAAAACATGAAGTTGTCATAATACAATGATGACTAATGCCGTGGTGGCCTTTCAACAAGGACCCCTGTTGTCATAAATTGACGACAGGCTTGCTATTATCACATCAAGCGCTGGTGCGAGTGGCTCATCTTTATGTCGCATATTACACATCTCATGTATCATCTCATCTGGATCTCATACATAGATCTATTATTGGATGTGAGGGATGACATTCTGCCGCTATTTTTGGCATTGAGAGCACTGCATTGTGAGCTTGTAGATCTGCTAGCTACTGTATCACATAAGATATTTAGAGTAGGGAAAAAACTAAAGGATGAGACCAAGTATAGACCCCTGTGGGACTCCCGTCTACATTGTAAATTTGTATTGTCTCTGTTGGAAACCTCCAAGCCCAACTGTTACTTTTCAGGATTCAAATTCAAAAATAGCATAAGTAGCAGATCTACTTATAAGCTCAAAAGGCGTCACGTTTCAAGCTTGTATACCTTCTACTTTTTATGCTTTTGTGTGACGCTGTAGTATGATCAAGTAGGGACATCATTTACGAAAATACACCAAAAGTTAGAATATGGAGATAAGCGGTTTCTGCCCGACAACAGCGATATATGTCACCCAGTCTGACCCTATAGGTCTGTGTGTGGGTGTGTGACCTTTGCTTTGTTTTTATAGACGACAGAGATTTTTTTTTACCAAGCCCTTGACTGTACCTCTGCCTTTCACTGACTGACTTTTTGGCCATTTTGATCTTTTGCCTGCCCACAGTCTGGATTTTTCCCTGTCTTTGTTGTGTGTGTCTGAGTCCTTTTTCACACTAGTGCCTGACAATATAGTGATTTATAGTTAGTTGTGCAGCGGTGTCGTGCACCCAAAATAGCTGATCCACACTTACAACGCGTCGCAACCAAGTATACTGCAGACATCATGTATCAATAGGACTTTTGACTGAGTTTGGCGCGACATCAAGGTGGCAGCTATTAGGACTACAACTATTGATTCTTTTCTTTTACTTTATTTTTCCATTAATCGAATAATCAAGAAGCCTGTTTTTTTAAGATTATATATCCACAAATCGATTAACCACTCAAGCGGTATAGTTCATTGCAGAATGGTATTGTGCAAAAAAAGTGAAATTAGCAAGAATGCGTAAGCTTGTCGATTGTCGACAGTTTTTTATAAGGTTTTGAAACGTTTTGCCAAAGATAGGGATTGATTATTAATTGATTATTTTATTGAATTATCTTTAAATATATATATATATATATATATATATATATAATGTATTAAATAGATTAGTTTGATTTACTGTTTCACCCCTTTCCACTACTTTAGTACAGTAGCTACAGGGCAGGCAAAACTGAACACAGTCCATGACTTGTCCATGATGGCATTCATGAACACTTGTGTAGGAGAGGAGGGGGAGGTGTCGAGGTATGATTATAGAGAGCAGTGAAAGCAGAGGGTGTATGGAGCTGTCTCCTGAAGGCGCGCACAATCACACAATCTATAGGAGGACAAGCCTTTGAGGAACCTCATTACTGAGACTCTTCTGTCGAAGAGGATCAGCCCAAAGTGTTACAGCACTGAAATATAGTCAGCGTTCAATTAACTCTGAGAGTGTACAAATGGAACCATTTGTACGCTGATTTTGTTGATTTTGGGTCCATTTGGTTCCATTTGGTTTGATTTTGCTGTGTGGTATCAACAGGCAGATATATAGGCAGCTATATGTCTATGCTTTGCACAGGTGGATAGTAATACACTTACGTTACTTTTGCTTTACTTAGTATTTCCAATTCTTTACCCTTATTCCTTATACTTCTACTCCACTAAATCTCAGAGGCAAATATTGAATTTTTACTCCACTACAATTACTTGACAGCTGTTAGTTATTAGTTACAGATTTAGTTTATTAATTGAAAAACTTGCATTAAGTGATAAATGCCAGCGGCAAATAAAGTAATTAAAATCAGCCCAACCTTTACCAGCTGCAGCGATGAACACATTAATGCATGACTAATTACAATCCAAGATTGTGAAATGGAACCTTCTGCACAGTGGGTACTTTTATTCTTGGTACTGTGAGTATTATTTTGATGATAAAACTTTGGTATTTTAACATAATTACAGAGTGAGTTCTACATTGGGGTATTGCTACTTTTACCTCAAAGTATCTTCCACCATGGATGCTTTGAGGTACCTGAGAAATGTAGATGTCTCATTTTGTGAAACATCATCAGCCTACCATTTTAAAACAGTATGAACATTAGTAATTTTAGAGGATACAGACAGTAGATGCAACTTTTTCAGCTGAACGTTCAGCTGAACGTGGCAAAATCCTCATGGGAAATTCAATTTGTAGAAGCATTTGTTTTCACTCCATAACAGTTTATACTTCCCCAAATGTGGGCTACTGTCACACACACACACACACACACACACACACACACACACACACACACACACACACACACACACACACACACACACACACACACACACACACACGGTCTGTCTGTCTGTCTGCCTGTGTGCATGCATGCTGTGGTGTGTGTGTGTGTGTGTGTGTGTGTCTGTGTGTGTGTGTGTGTGTGTGTGTGTGTGTGTGTGTGTGTGTGTGTGTGTGTGTGTGTGTGTGTGTGTGTGTGTGTGTGTGTGTGTGTGTGTGCCGTACATGTGTATTGCCATCATTACAAAGTTATTGCACTCCATTTAGTCAAAGAAAAGACTGCTGCACGTTTATACCTACACAAACAACACCCAAAGCAACACATTATAGTTTAACATAGACTGTCGTAAATCAATCACTCACATCAATGAAGATGGACATGCCCTTCTTCAGCTCCAGTGGATCGAGGATGCTGCAGGTTTCTTCAGAGACCGACTGAAGCTCCTCAGAACAACAATCCATGATGATCTTCTAATAGATGTTGTTATCACCACCTCAGTGTTGTTAGATGATAAATACATAAATAGAGGTTATCACCTCAGTGTGTGTTGGATGGAGAACAGAGATGTTTTCACCTTTTGATTAGATTTGATTGGTTGAATACTTTATTAACAGTTTGTAAAAACAAGGCATGGTGGCACAGGTTTATACAAAAGGATGCTAAAAGGATGACCCAGATTGTTTCAATTAAGGTCCTGCTATGTATTCAATTCATAAAGACAATCAAAGACAAACAACAATATTCAATAATATGCAAAAGAAAACCAAACAAAACACATCATATAGGAGTAGCCTAGTAATAAGAAAGAATATATATTTACCTCAGTGTGGGTCTGTCCTTATCAGATGTTAGATGTTGTTGTTTATATAGTACACCTCGACGTTGGTATGAAGTGGAGAAGAGATGTTTGACTTCATGTGTTGGATGGATGGGGACCGTTATCAGCCAGTGTTGCCAGATTCTGCGAGAGAAATAAGCAACCAGGTCTATGAAAAGCCCAAAAGAAGTGAGCCCTTTGCCGGTTTGCCCTTTAAACATAATGTACAGTGGCTATTTGAAAATAGCCGATCTACAAGCTCGCAACCCGTTGTGAGCCTGTAGATCTGCTTTTTAAAAAAAAAACTTGGAAAAAAGGTGAACAATTTGGAATATTTTTTGAAACATTTTAACAACACAGATCTTGTATGGCGGGGGTCCCTGGCATAAAATATTTCCAGATGGGGGCCCGGCGGCCCGCAGACCAAATACATGTTAATTTGGGGGTCCTTGCCATGACAATGTTTGAGAACCACTGGTTTAAACAACATTAGGAAACAAGCCCAAAATATGAATCAACTAGACTAGAAATAAGCCCCAAAAAACTGCAACCCGCAAATACCAATATATTTACAAGCAACTTAACAGAAGAATAAGCCCAAAGTAGCTTATAATAAGCCAACATGGCAACGCTGCTCTCTCGCTCTCTTGTCTTTTCTGCTTTGTGTTTGTGCTTCGTCGTACGACGGCGTCGGAACATTTAGCCCACAACGCGTCGCGTCCACAACGCGTTGTGGGCTTGTAGATCTTGCTAAATGTTCGGCATACGAAGGCTTTGGGTTCTATTCAGAGACCCCATAGCGCGGACGGACGGCGCAGTGATTTATTGGCTGTGGTGGAAAAGGTACTCACATTTTTGACGCGATACTGCAACGTAGATCTACTCTGTTACAAGTAAAAATCCGGAATTCAAAATTTACTTGAGTAAAAGTACAAAAGTATTGGTATCAAAATGTACTTAAAGTACCAAAAGTAAAAGTACTCATCCAGCAGAATGTCCCATTTGGCCATTTCACAAGTTTTCAAATGTATAAAATCTACAAAACATATTTTGAAAAATAGCAGATCTACAAGCTCACAATGCAAAGAAAAAAAAACTGTACTTGAGTAAATGTACTGAGGTACTTTCCACCACTGTTTATTGGCTAATTTGTTGTCAGGGGAGACACAGACAGCCACTTGTTGTTCGTCTCGTCTGTCTACAACAAAACAAAAGGATAAACTTATTCTAATGTTTGGATATGTATTTTCTTACAACATAATCTCATATAGCTGTTATTTTCTACAAGTTTGGTCAAACGACGGAGTTCATTAATTAATCAGCCTCTTCTTCGGTCTCCTATGACAACTGACGAGCCAATCACAGCACAACCATCCCAACAGACAATGGGATCTTGAGCCTACCAAATCCCCAGTGTTGCCACAGATATATTATAACTCTATGGTCGTCAGTAGTTGTTGGAAGCAGGTTCATCTACTAGCCTACTAGGCCTACTACTACCATTGGTGAAAGTAATGTGGAGACCCCCAGTTTGGTCACCACTGACTTAGTACAGTATAACAAGACTTAGTGTAAAAGCCTCACTAGCAGGGAGGGCAAAAGATTTAATGAAACATTGAAAACTATTCATAAGAAATATTGTGCCCTTTTCACGACTTTCAACTTTGCATCCCTATTTTGCCATTATTGTCTAATATTGGCTGTCATGGTGGGGGTGGCACACAGTGGGTGACTGGGTTTGTCTTTGACCTGAAGAAGATCCTATTTTTTTATTATTATTTTTTTCATTTTTTTTTTTTTAAATAAAGATGTCTTTTTGGTGTGTGGGTCTACCTCTAACATGTCATTATCATAATTTTTCCCCAAAAATTTCAAACATTGTCAAAACTTTTCTAAAATTACAAAAATGCCATGTAAGCTCTCAACACATCATGCAGCTTTATACTCTTTCTGTTTTAGTTATAAGCCAGGGGGGTCCCCACGTGCTTTTTGGGGGGCCCTCAGATGACAGTGAAGTGACAATTAAAGGACTTTTAAGACCTTTATAATACCTAAAAAAAAAAAAACATTACTGCATCAAAAATATTAAACAAACTATACAATAAAAACTGGTGAAACCTTGTCCAAATTGTCAAATAATATAAGTAGAAATAAATAACAAGCTCACGACGCATTGCGAGGCGTTGGTGAGCTTGTAGATCTGCAATTTTCAAAATATTTATCCGTGGAACCCAGGTCAAATATGATTATTTTGGGGTATCACGGCCAAAAAAGGTTGAGAATCACTGATATAAGCCATTTCACAATAGGGGGGTCCTTGGCCTGGAAAAGTCTAAGAACCCCTGAGGTGAACAGGAACTGACAGAAAGACATCCGGCACTGAGCTGATTAGGACCATGGGGAACAACTATTATAATCAGACAGTGGTGTGTTCTGCTGGTGAGGAGAAACAGATACAGTCTCTTACTCTGTACCAAATGACTACATGACTTCATAGCCAGGTGGTCAACACACACACACACACACACACACACACACACACACACACACACACACACACACACACACACACACACACACACACACACACACACACACACACACACACACACACACACACACACACACACACACACACAGTAATCCATGCACACACTGAAAGGGCCTGTGATGTCCTTTGATTCTTCAAGAGTCTGACTCCAGAGCTATAAAAACAGTGCAACAGCTCTATCTGGTGGAGTAGTATGGTGGTGTTTACCTGCAGAAGCACACTGCTCTCTCTCTCCTTGTCTTTTAGTGTTTTTTGCTGTTTGTTTTGGCTGCCCAAAAACATCAACGTCTACAACAAACATGAAAACACTAAAATACAGCAAGAGGGAAGTGTGTTTCTGCAGGTAAACACCAGCTGGTATAGAGGGTATGTATTTATCGTTTAGTTATGTAAATGTTTAAAATTGCATATCGGTATCGAACCGATATCAAAATAATATATTGGTCTAAGCCGATATTTTATTTTATTATATTTATGTTTTGAATGTGAAGCTGAAAAAAGCCTTTTATGAGAATGAAGGCTGAAGGTTCAAGCAGTGCTTTCTGCGGAATCTTTCAAAAGGATCAACAAGTAGGACAAATGTTAAATAAAAAACACTAGATTTCAGTTGTTTATAGCTGTGTTTCTCAAAGTGGGGTCCCCAGCAAAAGTAGTTAATATGTCACAATCATTTTAACCACTTTATACATTTATACGTTGCCTATTCAAAAACAGCAAATGTACAAGCTTGCTGTGAGCTTATACATTTGCTATTTTTGATTATTTTATTTATTTCTCCTCTGGCCTGGGGGTCCCTGGCACAAAACATTTTCAGATGGGGGTTCATGGCCAAATACATATCAATTTGGGAGTCCTTGATATGAAAAGGTTTGAGAACCACTGCTTTACAGTATGTTCGGATATGGGCTAAAATGTAAATATTGTGCATCGCAATAGTTTTGGAATAAAGAGGCATTGCTCTTTCAAATGTAGGGTTTGCATATCGTTGCTGTCCGGCAGAAACCTCTGCATATTAGTTTTTTGCACATTTTCCTGAGATGTATTAGCCCATGTTTTGCTTTGGTTGCAGGTTTGAAACCTTTAATGATGTCCCAAGAGGCTATACCTCGGTGCTTAATCGTGAGCCAAGTGCACAGTTGCATCAGCTCGGTGCATAATATAACAATTATAATAATAGTCTGCTCTTCCTCTGTTCATAATACTTTGACCTGTTTGTTGATTACATGGGACAAAAAATATATATATTTAGTTTTTATGCTTTAATAAATAGAGCGCAAGATTATGCTTTTATTCGTGGATTTTTATTCATTGTCTTTAACCTGTTTCTTGCATTCCATAGCTACATCACTTATTATGTATTTTCTGTTTTTGTCCTTGAATATTTAAACAATTTAAAAAAGTATCCTGTTAAGAGTATTAATATACAAGTGTGACACCCGGGATTCATATAGTATTTGTTTTGGCTATTTATTAACTTCTCTTCACAGTTAATATTTGAATCATGTTATATCTATGTATAGAACCCATTTCCAATTAAATTAAAGAATTGTATCTTTTTCATAAGTCCACTGCCTTGGTTGGCAAGGCAAATAGATAGACCAACGCCTATCGACCTGCTATAGTAGGTACGCTATTTGCCTCGCTCAATAATCGAAATATATAACTTTATTTGAAGATGGAGTGCCTTAGTATGAGACTATGGTCTGCACCAAAACCTGGGGAGAACAACGGATTCTGTTTTTCTAGCACTATTAATGTAGTAATTGGCAGTTTCAATTGACAATACAATATATATAATAATATATACAATCGAGTATTCAAGAATGAAATCTTTATTCAATTGCATTCAGAAAGGTACAAAAGTGTGACTCAAAACAAAAGGCAACTAAATGACACGCTCAGGCCAAGTTTAGTCATCATCATCATCTGTGCTGTCAAAATAACCAGTGTAATTCAGATCTGGCTCACAATGGGGGGGAGGTGGGGGGGAGGCAGGCGGCATATCTTCAATGTCATGAAAAACATCATTTATCACTCGTAATATGTCCCTAGCATGTTTGCGGCTGAATACAGGTAGGTGGTTAACAATGTAATCCACGTCAAAGATATGTTTGCATTTTGCCACAACGGCAGCAATCAGCTCACTGCTAAATCCTGTTGCTATGGCCTGGCTAGTGAAGAGGTACTGCCCTTTGGGAACCAAATCATTTTTGTACTTTTCTAACTTTTCCTTGATTAAGGCTTTGTGTTTACGGCTTACCTGCCTTGACTTCACAGGTACAAACGCCTTTTTCGGCAGCTCATAACTGGGCAGAGGCTCCACACAAACACCCGATGCATCACAAGCGCATGACTTATGGCAAAATGTGCAGCAGAGATGCCCTGGCTCGAGACTTTGGGTATTCTCTTCAAATGTACCATACAGGGCTTTTCTGAAGCAGCCGGTTTTGCCTGTCTGAAGAACTTTTTTCACTGCCTTATTCAAATGCTGTTTTGTGTTGTATAGAACTGCGTGTGCTTGCAGTCCATTTCTCCCGGCTCTGCCGACATGTTGGACTATGGCTTCTGCGTCGTCCGGAGGACCAAACATCACCACATGAGAGATGTTGGGGAAGTCGAGGCCCGTCCCGTGAAGTGCATCCGTGGCAACCACGACTCTGCAGTTCCCCTGTCCATTCAGTGAGCAAATCACCCTCTCCTTGTTTTTTTGTAATGTGCTTGCATGGAAAATTCCAATCAGTTGATTGACTGCCTTGCGCTCAGGGTCCCGGTCTAACCAGGCATCCTCATCTAGTTCTGCCTTCAGGTAGGCGAACACCTCTCCTACGTCCTTCATAAAACGGCAGTAGATAACGATCGGCGCCATCGACGCTGCCTTGGCTCGAACTTCGTCCACTATCCAGTGGAGACATTCTACTTTTCCTAGTCGTGGTGTTGAGGCCAGTCCTAGTCGGATGCTGCTTCTGTTGGGGCTCACGGTCACCTGTTTTGCAGTCGCCATGTGTAGAAGCTCTGCTGATGCTGTCGAAGCCAACACTGGTGTGCCTGGACAAGACATAAGAATACACATGACATGTTTTCTTTATTTTTTTTATTGATCATAACTTATGTCACAAATTAACAGTGCTAATAGTTAATAACCAGTGCTAATAACCAGATGATTAGCCTGGTAAACCAGAAAGTTAGTTAATGTGACCGGCTGGCGTACCATGGTACCATATGAGAGATCAGACCAAAACCAATAGAAAAAGCAAACATCACCCAGTCCTAGACCCAAAAAAAATACATTTACTTACTATTTACCCCACTACAGTTACAGGGCCAATTTTACTCACCGTGTTTGTACAATGGAATGGATTGAAGTTCTCCAAGCTTTGCAACGCTCTCTCTGAAGGCGGCTTCCCTTTTGCACCCTGAAAAAAGGCAGACAGTGTTTTTTTTTATGTTTTATTTTATGTTTTACAATTACATTGAACAAATAGCAGCCTTTGATCAAGACTATCATAGATGTATTTTATGGATTTTGACATTTGCATATCATAGTCATAGATACTAAAGTAAAAGTCAGACTCGATACAATATGATACTAAAGCAAGAGAGAGAACAACCAGGTGCTTATAGAGATAAAGTTGAGTTAAAAACGTAGAGGTGCTTAAGATCAACAGGAACCATAACTTGGAAAAATCAAGGTACTTTAAATATGTTTACAAAAAGTCCATCTTTGGCTTTTAAAACTTTTTGTAAACATGATCAAAATACCTTGATTTTATGCCCTCTCCTCCGTTATATTCTTTGAGTGGATTAGGCTGAAGGACTTGTAGCTATGGAAGCTACAAATGGAAGCGGGTCCATTTGTACACTCTCAAGAGTTAGCATTTCTGCGTGTACAGTGTAACAGTGTAATTACAGTTTCACCACGGACGGTGAGTGCAGCAGCCGTTGTAATAGGCCTATCTTACACACACAATGATGAGTTAAATTGTCCCTTTTTTACGATCCATTTCAAGCAGTGTTGTGGTGGGGCTGCAAGCTAACAGCTAACACATTCCACACACTGGACACAATACAAGCCAAAAGACATATATACGATGACAAATACAATGCCACAAGTAAAGTTTCTTACCTTCAATGTGTTTTTCCAATCGTCAATGATGGAGAGAGTACGCAGAAACCTTTTTGTTTACCAGCAGACACAGTTGTTGTTGTTTTTTTGATCGATAACGCAGTACCTCTGTGTCAGCCACTGCACTCAGTGCACTGTATTACCGCGGGTATTTAAAGGCAGCAAAGCGCCATTGTTGTGTTCATGGAATGTCGTCAGGAGAATACAGCCTACGGATTGGCCAGTTCTCCCTCTCCCTCTCCCTCTCCCTCTCCCTCTCTCTCTCTCTCTCTCTCACACACACACACACACACCACACGCACACGCACACGCACACGCACACGCACACGCACACGCACACGCACACACACACACACAAAAGAAAAATCATGTTGAAATGCATTGTGATATTGTAGATTGCCTAGTTTTGATGTAGATTTGACCAGGAGTATACAGATTAATCTGTACGTGCACATACACATAGTCACATACTCAATTTTAGCCGTGTCATTCATTAAAGTCAAAGTATATCTGCATAATCTTTGTGTGTGTGTGTGTGTGTGTGTGTGTGTGTGTGTGTGTGGGGGGGGGGGGGGCATATTTGCATGCCACAGGATCAGGCGATGGGCAATCAAGCCTGATTCATATGGTAATGCACAGCTCTCACACACACACACACACACACACACACACACACACACACACACACACACACACACACACACACACACACACACACACACACACACACACACACACACAAGCAATAATACTATACTGTGTAGTTACAGATTTTGATTACTAATACAAAGCAGCAGTACTGACTGTTAAAGTATGATGTGTTATTATTGTACAGCAGGTTAGCTACCCAGCAGCACATAAAGCAGACATGTCCAAAGTCTGGCCCAAGGGCCAATCGTGGCACACAGGCAGATTTGATATGGCCTGCGGCTTCCTTCCTAAAAATCAACACAGCAGCTAGTCTCAATCTACCTAAAAGACCAAAACTACCTAAAAGTGCAAAATAGCTCAAGTGCAGACAGCATTGTCATAGGTCCAATACATTAGCCACAGACATGTGGCCATATAGTACAGGCCATGTAATGTTCAGTGTGTGTTCATAAGGCTGATGGCGGCCAAGAAGAAAGTGCTCCATGGTCTTTGCGTGCGGTTGGCAAGGCTGAGATACCGCTTTGGCTGGCTGCGGCCGCCAACGCTGGCCTGAACAGGCTGTGGCTGGGTTGGTGGACATCCCCGACAATCCGTCCAGCCTTGGCCACGCATCGTCTCTCGTATATTCCCTGGAGGGAGGGACGCTCACCTCCGACTATACGCTGGGTTGTCCGCACCACTCTCTGAAGTGCCTTCTGTTGAACAACAGTGCAGCTCCCGTACCATACGATGATTCCGGCTGTCAGGATGCTCTCAGTGGTGCAGTTGTAGAAGGACCTCAGGGTACGGGGAGCTGACCCTGAACTTCTTCAGGGAGTGTCTCACTTAGTCCCACTTAAGGTCGTCATCAATGTGTGTGACAAGGAATTTAAACTCACCGTCTCTCTCTACTGCAACTCCATCGATGTAGATTGGCGTGCTCCCTCCTTGGCCTCCTGAAGTCCACAATCAGCTCCTTCTAGAGTGAGGCTTTTCTCCAGGCACCACAGCGGCAGTGTATCGACCTTGTCTCTATATGCCATCTCACTGGCGTCGGTGATCAGCCCCATGAGTGTAGTGTCGTCGGCGTACTACTTATTGATGACATTGCAGCCGTGCGTGGCCATACAGTCATGTGTGTACAGGGAGTACAGGAGAGGGCTGAACACACAGCGCTGGGGTGCACCAGTCAAGGGTTGACACTAAGGCCTCAGACTGAGGCACTTGCCCGTCGGGCAAGTACAGGTCAAGTTCTACTTGGCCAAAGGTCATGCCCACTTCCCCGAAAAGTAAATTGTGATAGGTAAAATTTTAATTACGGTTCATTTTAACCTTCTTTTTTTTTTACTTTACTTGCAAATTCTGGAGCTGTGAGATATGGACATACCTCAATATTTATGCTAAATATCTCAATAGCTAATTTACAATATGACTTATTTTAAATTCCACAGATATCTTGTGTTTATAGCGAACTAAAGACAGTTGCTTCCCCCACTCAAACACACTTGACCGTCAGGCAACCTAAAAGAAAACTCCACTTGCCCCAACGTTTTATTTACTTGCCACGGGCAGTCGGGCAACCATTAGTGTCAACCCCTGACCAGTATTGAGGGTCACTGGGTCAGATGTTATATACCCCATCCGCACCACCTGTCTGACAACGGCTCGACAGAAAGTCCAGTAACCAGCTGCATATGGTCGAGTGCAGGCCTAGGTCTCTGAGCTTCATGTCGAGTCTTGCAGGGACAATTGTGTTGAAGGCTGAGCTGAAGTCCATGCACAAACAGCATCCGCACGTACTACTTAGTTAGAGATGGCCATGGTTAACCATTTAACTGATATTAAAAGGATCCCTGGCTAATAATTATAATTGCCCTATATAACTAAAATCGGAAATTAAAAACACATAAATATTGTATTTATTTGAGAAAGTTGATGATGTCATGTGTCCATGTGTAGTCCACCCCTATGGAATGTATGGAATGCATGTGGTAGCTAAAAAAAACAGCTTAATACTTCCTACGGTTAATATGAGCATCAAAGCAATATTTTATTTTTTTTATTTATTAGCACATGCATTCCCAACGCACAATAGCACAGTATCAGAATGATACCAGCAGAGTTCCTTAGTTCTCATCAACAGAACAAAACAAAGGAAGAGGGCGCCCTCCAGTGGGCTTCTTGTCAAGCAGCAGCATGATTCATGAATACTACTGATATGGCCTTGGGAAGGCAACTATATCAGTGAGCATGGACGTATTAAAGTGGAAATGGGCCCTGTGCACAAAATCACCAAACAAGTCTCTACATCGTGTAAATCACAAGCACAAGGTTTTCTTATTGTAAATATGAAGTTTTGCCAAATTCTTGCGTTTAATCCAGGTCCGTTGTTTTGCTTGTCAAGTGGCTTTAATAGAAATTGTATATCCTCCAAGAACTGGGAGACTTTCAAAATAAGTGTATTTTATTTTACACAATTGGAAACGTGTAATGTCATTAGACAACAAAGGTTTTATTAGTGGAAGTAGATGAAATGGACCGAGGGGTCTCCGACTGACTAATCAAAATGTTGATTTTCAGGTGGCAGTGCCAGGGTCGCCTTGGCTCCAGGGCCCCTGTGCATGTGTACAATGTGCACAAGCCATAGTCCGTCCCTGTCAGTGAGAGAACCTAACACACCAGGTGGTGTATTATTTAAAACTAGAGGGTTTGTTAAGTTTCAAATCCAACAGGTCGGGAGACGCTCAGATTAAACGCAAAACATGCACATTCACTGTTGTGGTCGTATAGCCAACACAATGTAAGTAAAGGACCAAAAGGTATAGAAGCATGTGATGATGTGTGCTGAGACCGTAAAGGGATATTTCACTTTCAAACATGTTTGGGGTCATTTTACTACTTTTGACGAGCAGACATTTTTTTAAGTTGCTTGATTTAGTATTTAGTATAGAGGTGAAGGACTCGCACACCACCAAAAAACAAATTCCTTAAATGTTTCACATGCAGCTCAACCCTAAAGTGATAGCACAAACGTTTCGGTTACAAGACCATCGTCAGTGGCACAGTGCCACAGTTTCTTGAGGACAGAAGGAGATCAAGTTCTACCAGCTAAACCGTTGGTTTGGTTTCGCAAAGTACGGTAGCTAGTTGTGGTTTCCATTAAGGTGATCAGGTATTCTCTGTTGATGAGAAAGTCCAAGGCATGCAAAACAATGGAAACAAAGTCAACACACTACAAGCTACACTTGATTTGATTTATGACATGTCAAATGCTTCTCACGGAAACATCAAGGATAAAAAATGCCAATAGATCACTGGAACGAGGAAACTTGAGAGACAAAAAAGATATGTAGGCCTACACGATGATTGATTAATGAAGGGCATGCCAGGATAATTGAATGCAGTGTCACAATAGTTAAATGCGAAGGCACCTAACTTTGATCAGAGGTGAGCTAACTTTTAGGTTGGAGAAGGAACCAGGCTGTGGATGGAGGGTCTCCATGGATTATGATTGCGGAGAGTTATTATAGTTGTTATTGTCATTATTGGTATTGGATAATTTGAAAAACCTTATCTCAACTAACGCCAACCAGCTTTAGTTGTCCAGTTCTGCCCTTCTTTGCCTTGGTAGCAAATAGCTCCTTGACATGATGAGATGCAGATGACATTTTCACAGAATTCAGGCAGCTATTAGCAATCATTTATTCTGTCTTGTTGTCTTCACCTGATGCAATTGTGTGTACAGGTCAGGTACCATGTGCAATACTGCAAATCTCCTGCAACATATTAATGAACATGTTACTTTACGAATCACCAAAGTTATTCAAACACATTTTAATATGTTTTATAATGAAGAAAATATATAGGCTATATTTTGTGGCTATAAAAATGTGCCACGGACATAGATATGTCTTGCCACGGACACGTCCGTGTACAGACATGTTGATGAACCCTGTATTCCAGTCATTCTCAACCTTTATAAAGGGGTAGTTCACCCAAAATATGACACATTTTCTATCAATTACACACCCCACGAGGCCTTAAATTCATGGAGATGTTTTAGTTTTTGTTGCATTCCTAAGCCAATAATTTGATGACGGGCGGAGTCTCTGGTATAGGGAACGGGATCATGACGTCAGAGTTACGATTCAGGGGTTAACTCCGCCCTCTTTCGACGCCATTTTCTTACGTGACTATTTTGACGCGTAGTAACGTCAGGCTGTAGTTCTATGCTTCTTGCCGAGCAAGCTAAACAGCAAGTAGTCATGGCGGTGGTGTGCAGACTGTGTGTGCACACCACCATGTGCTGCATTGTCGGATGCAATAGCAAGTGTTCAGACGTTAGAGTTAAAATGTACAAATTTCTAACTTGGAAGCAAAACTACTGAGATCAGATGTTGGCGATATCAAATAAACGTTGTATGCCAGCTGTAAGACGAAATAACATAACCTTCAACAACATTCCAAACACATGTAGGCTCTCTACCCGTGCTCAAACGAGCATGACAGCACACAATAAAATTATAAAAATCAGTTGTGCTGATCAGATGGAGTCTCACAGAGCAGAGCAGAGTGGCTACTGGATAAGCTTGCAGTTTGCATGGGAAGTTTGCGGCCCGTAGTTAAATCTGGCTTTAAAAAAAATGATTTCTATAAAATATCTTAAATACAATGAGATTGACAGTTATTTAAGTTGTCTTTCTCTATGTGTCCAGTCTGAGAAAAGTTGTCTAGCGTGGCTCATGGTGGCTGAGTAAACAGGGACTTTGTCTGTCTGTCAGACGGACCCCAGCATTGAGATAACACTCGCAGAAAGGTTGTTATTTTGAGAGAGAAATGTCCTGCAATACAAATACATTTTGATATGTTTTATTTTGATGGTAACTGGTATAATCACAATATTACACTCGAGGGAGGGTGGCTTTATAATTTTATTGACACTGTCAACTGTCGTCCCAGTGAGTCATATAGCAAAGAAGATGGCGACCGGAACTACGTCATTTTGGGCAAGTCTCCACCCTTATGCCCGTTACCTGTAGGAGACTTGCGGAGTGTCCTACTAGAGACATTAGCATCTTTTCGCCGCTCAAATTATTGGCTTAGGAATGCGACAAAAAGAAAAAACTCTCCATGATTTCAAGGCTTCATGGGATGTGTAAATAATTGATAGAAAATAAGTAATTTTTTGGGTGAACTACTCCTTTAATATCAAGGACATCCACTTTGATATGCAATAGGCAGGCCACAGGTCCACATTTGATAAGATTATCGTCTCTGGGGGAGCCCTTATAATTTATCTAAGAGCGTTTGTATAGACATGATTTAGTCTGATTTGCATTTGGTCCTGTCATGTAAGGCCTACTGTATATAGTGTTAACAGTGAAACTCAGATCATCAAATTAACCATTCCTCTCTAGGCCTACATTCTTCAGTTATATATTTACTGTTTTACTGCTCAGTGCTCAGATCCAGTCTAGATCCCGCCTACTGTATCCGGTCAATCTATAAACAAGCATACGAACACACAGAGACTATTTCCGTTTCCGCTCTGGACCGGATCTGCAGTACATTGATAACGGAATGTACTTTCACCAGGAGGGCGGAGACGTGCAATCGGTACTCTGCTCTGATTGGCCAGTCGGACATTTCCAACCCAGAGCCTCTGAAGAGCGTGTGTGCGTGCGTGTGCGCGTGCGTGTGTGCGTGCGTGCGTGCGCGTGTGCGTGTGCGTGTGCGTGTGTGTGTGTGTGTGTATCGCGAGATCCTTCGGGGTTCTCGTGATGGTCATCGGTGATTGGCTACTGGTCACGTGGTGGTGTGGGGTTCCAGAGGCATTGTGGGACACAAACAGACAGACAGTGGCTGGTGTGTGTAACCACACGGCAGCAACAACACACACACATTGATACAAAACACACACACACACACGACACAGCTGCTGGATCACAACAACACAAACGGGGCTTCTGTATCCGACTGTATATCCTGTATACAGCCGCTTCTACATGTGACTGTGCGTGTTTTTGTACGGCGGGTTAACGGTGGACAGAGAGAGCCGCTGCAGAGGACGCCTGGCTCGGCTTGACTGTAAGCCCTTCGCCCCGCTGATCGCTGCTGGCTGTCTGCTGCGATGGGACCACCGTGGGTCCGCGGGGGGACAGGAGGAGAGGACCACCACGTCCCTGCAGGCAGTGACTGTCGCTGCGTTGATCGTTGATGCTAACCGTTGCTTTTAGCTGGAGCTTCTCTGGAAGCAAGGAGCTACTATAGACCCCAAGTCAACCAGGCGACAGCACAACCCAGTGGTGTAAAGTAACTGAGTACATTTACTCAAGTACTGTACTTAAGTACTGTACTAAAAGTACACCTTTGAGGATTTTTTTTTTTACTTTACAGGAGTATTTCTTATTTCCAGTACTTTTACTTCGACTCCACTACATCTCAGAGGTGAATATTGTACTTTTTACTCCACTACGATTATTTGAAAACTTTAGTTACTAGTTACTTATAAATTATTATATTATTAAACATAGGCTATTTGAAAATAGCCGATCTACAAGCTCACAACGCGTCGTATCGTGACTCCCTGGTGAGCTTGTAGATCTGCTATTTTCAAACATTTTAGTACTTTTACTTTGGGTACTTCCAATACTTTGGTACTTTTATTCAAGTATCATTTTGAACACACACAGGCCTTTTTACTTGTAACAGAGTATTTTCATATTGTGGTATTGCTTTTACTTGAGTACTCACTTCTTCCACCACTGCAAACCAAGGAAAAAAAGTTTTGCGCCGATTCATTTGAAACCAGGGGGTTTGATTTAACGGATCGTGTTATTCTTTCCTTCCACGACCACCACGACCCCCTCCCACCCCCTCCTCCCCCTCCTCCTGTCAGTTGAGTCCACGTTTTAAAGAAGGACAGAATGGCGTGTGTTCCTCCGGACAGACTGCATACCGACCGTCTATGTAAGCGTGTGTGTGTGTGTACAGTGTGTTGATTGAGTGACGGAATACTTTATTAACACTTTGCAAGAAAGGTACAGTGGTACGAATTTATACAAAACCTTTTTTAGTAAAAGGATAACACAAAAACGGGCTTATTTCCATTGTGGTCCTCCTGTGTATTCAATTCATCGAGACATTTAAAGACAAACAACAATAATAATATGGTAATAATGTAGTAGTAGTAAAAAAATAAAATAAAATATGTACTGTAGATAGTTGGGGGGTGGGAAAGGGGGCGTTGATTTCTGGTGATAAGCTTAGACTTTTTACAGGTGTGAACTGTCAGTGTGAACTGACATGTAAGTCCAACTAGTGCAGCAGGGCTGGCAGCTGTTAAAGCGAGATCGATTATCTTAGCTGTTATTCTATCGATTTTTTTTTTTTTTGATTCATAGAATAATCCAGAAGTGCCTTTTTTTCCCTTTTCATATGTGAGAACGATTTAAATAGATTTCCTTTATAATTAATATGTAATTAAATTGCAAACAAGCTCACAATTGTGACCTTGTTGATCTGCTATTTTGTCAAACAAATTATTTTTAAATTATTGTTATCAATTCGATTATTAACTGTTGCCTCATCTAAACTAGTGTATCCAAGATAAATACAAGTGCTTATATCAGATTCATCGTTTTGGGATTAATGTCTACAGCCTCTGTGGGTTGCCACTTCAAATATAATCTGCTGTAATAAACAATATCTCTCTCTCTCTCGTCTCTGTCGGGTGGAAACCTCATGTCCAAAACTTTACGTACTTACTTTTCAGGGTTCAAATTCAAAAGTAGCAGATCTAAAAGCTCAAATTCAAGCTTGTAGATAATGTACTTTTGATGCTTTTGTGTGAGGCTGCAGTATGATCAAGTAGGGCTGCCCGACAGCAACGATATATAATACCATGTGAAGTTATTCTGTGTTTGAAATTCTATTAGTTTGATCTCCACAGAAATGGACGCCCGGGTGTCGCCGAGACTCCCCAGTGAGCTCTGAAGCCGAGGAGGGAAGGTTAAAGACGGTTCGCCTGAGCTCCGGCCGGCCCCTCAGGATCGCTCTCGAGGGGGGAGGGGGGGCGCCACCACCATGTGGACATCGGGGTCCACCACAACCCTGCAGCTCTTCTCCAAGCTCCTGAAGCACGCGGCAGGCAAGGCGCAGATCCAGCTCAACCGCTGGCTCCAGAGGACTGCCGCGGACGAGTCGTGCGACAAGATCGACATCCTCATCTGCAGCGCCTTCGACGAGAGGGGGGTCGTCGGCGTCAAGTCCGACTCCGACCCCGATAGCGTGGGCGGCGGAGAGGCCGGCGGGTCGGGGACCTCGTTCGCCTCCGGCGGCGGCGGCGAGTTCCGACACCCGTGCTGCATCACCACCTGCTGCTTCAAGAGCGCCCTGCTGGCGTGCATCCTCACCGCCGTGTGCTTCTCCTCCGTGGCGCTGGTGCGCCAGTACCTCAAGGACCTCCTCCTTTGGGTGGAGAGCCTGGACAGCCTGGTGGGCGCCATGCTCTTCATCGTGGGCCTGATCGCCGTGTCGTTCCCGTGCGGCTGGGGTTACATCGTGCTCAACGTGGCGGCGGGCTACCTCTACGGCTTCGTGCTGGGCATGGGACTGGTCATGGTGGGTGTGCTCATTGGGACCTTTGTGGCGCACCTGGCGTGCAAGCGGCTGCTGACGGACTGGGTGCTGAACAAGGTGGGCAACAGCGAGCAGCTGAGCGCCGTCATACGGGTGGTGGAGGGCGGGAGCGGACTCAAAGTCGTGGCCTTAGCGAGACTCACACCCATCCCCTTCGGGCTCCAAAATGCAGTTTTTTCGGTGAGTATGTGATGTCTGTGATGCGGTTTAATGTGTGTTTGCGATGTCTGCGTCAACCCTTTGTTAAAGGGGTAAAGGACTGCCATGCTTATGTTCAGTTCAGTTTGGCAGTTCTTGTACCTCCAAGATTTTCTAACTAGCAGAACACCTCCGCTAGCTTAACATTGTGTGATTGGTCAGACATGCAATGATGTCATGATTTGTATAGTTTTAATTCTGCTGTCTGCCAGCAACGTACCATGGGCAGTTTTGAAGAATGGTTGGCTGAGGAGGTTAGGGGGTACAAACCACACACATTGTCCACTGTGTCTGTCGCCACAAACGGCGAAGTCTTCGAGACAAATGATGTCAAAACACTTAGGAGTTTGATGTAAACAAACAGTGAAGATCCGTGGTAAAACCACCGTTCCGGAGTGTATAGATTGAGTGGGTAGAACTTTCTCAACACAGAGTGGAGCCGCAAGTATGCCGCGAGTATGAAACACTTCCTCGCCAAACTTTCTTCGGTTCCTGAAGTCAGACCAAGCCGAAAAAAAGGTTTGTCATCGGTTGCAGGAGTATGCTGCAGTATTTAGCCTCTTAACACGTGCCCCCACCCCCTCCCACCCCAGGACAAGGTTGTCCACCTGGCTCTCGCTTAAGCATCACTACCTTTCCATTAGAATTTCATTGAGTATCAGGGAGTCATGTGCCATACATAAGCTGCATATTCTTTCTCTCTCTCTCTCTCTCTCTCTCTCACACACACACACACACACACACACACACACACACACACACACACACACACACACACACACACACACACACACACACACACACAGAGAGAGAGTTCAGGTTTGTGAGAGTTCATGGCAACTGTTCAAGAGCACTTCTTTTGGCGCAGGTGCCGGAATCTCATTGGCCTGTGAGAGGGCCACTTAATAAGCACTTAATCCCTGTTTTGTACTTTGGCGTAGTTGACAGTGCCACATGAAAATGCCGCTCTGCAGGCTCATAACGTGCCACGTCATTGTTGTGCTATTTCAATAGCATGTTGTTTACACAGATGCTAGGTTTATTGTTTATCCGGTATCCTAGTTTCCGTGAGGCAGTGCATTGTTCTCTCTCTACTCTCTACTCTTATGTGATTATTTACCTTGTTTATTGACTAGAGACCATGCTTACTCTTGCTTATTCCCATCTCACTCTTGTACTGTAAGCCGCTCTGGATAAGAGCGTCTGCTAAATGCCTACATTGTAGATGTACTATTTTTGAAAATAGGGACGCCGGGTTAAACAGGGAGGACCACTTAGCGTTGTAAGGACCAAGTAAAGTCTCAAAATCCCAGGACAAAAAAAAAAAACGAGCAGACCAAGTATAGAGCCAAAGGTCAAGGGTTTTAGTGGTTTAATGTCTGAAAATGTATATTATATATATATTTAACATAAAAATAATAATAATAACAATTAAAAAAAAAAAAAATGTGTAAACAATCAAAACAAACACAAAAGTTGAATCTGCGACACAATTTTATACAACATGCTTCATCTCTCTCTCAGCTAAAGGGGTCCTTGGCCTGAAAAAAAAAACTTGATGAAGACCCCTGTTTTGGGGGGTGGGGGGTAACCTTTCACGTCTCTGTACCTTTAAGCCCCAGAAACAAGTGAGCCCACAGCCAGAGTTAGGTGTTAAATCATGCTAGTGGAGTAATTCTGTCCACGCATCGCTTCCATTACCTGAAATGACCTCTGCATCCAGTACAGTAGCTCTGCTCCTGATACTGTTAAACCAGTGGTCCGCAACATGTGGCCCAGGGATCCACAGGGGTCCTTTGAGGGGGGGGGGGGTCCCTGAATGAACAGTTTAAACACTTAAGCCCTATTTTATACAGTATTTCGGGCTATTCAAAAATCTGTTGTGAGCTTGTAAATGTGCTATTTCGGAAAAATGCGGGAAAAATGCGGAACATTTTTGAAAGAGCTTGAAAAAGCATCTCTCCATGTGGCACAACATCCTTTAAAATCCACGGCCTAATAATACGTGTCAATTTGCAATGTTTGGGAACCATTGCTGTGCAGACCCCCAGTCTAATTCAGTTTCAGCTTCACCCAAGCTCATGGCTGCTCTGGGGGATGTGGTGCGGGCAAAATGAGTTCACTACAACCCCTGTAGCATCACAATCATTTTAACCACTTAAACCATATTTTATGCTTTGACTATTTGAAAATAGCAGATCTGCAAGCTCACAGCGCGAGCTTGCAGATCTGATATTTTTGAAATATTTTGAAAAATCTTGTAGTACATGAAAGTACACATCATGGGCGAGCTGGGGGGGGGGGGCGCTGGGGACAAAACCAGCACCGCAAGCCCCCGACCTTATGATTACCAGATGGCCCCTCTAACCCCGCCCCAGAACCAAGCTCATGGGACCAATTCCCCGTAGTATTGTGATATACGTGATATGTATTTTATCTATTGGTTCCATCGCATCGGGACCATTTGTTTTACCAGCCCCGGAGACATCAATTATTTTATCAATCTCGTGTCTGGTCAGAGCAGTGGTTCTCAAATTGGGGTCGGGGTTCCTTGGGGGGGGGGTCCAGGGGGTCCTCAGCCAAATGAGTTAATATAGCTGTATAGCTGTGTAAGCACTTTAAAGCTGCACTATGTAGCTTTCCTCTTCTACCCCGGATTTGAACCCGGTTTCCTGTGCAAGTGCTGACATTTTTTACCATTGAGCTAATAGAGCCGCTGAGAGCCTGCCTGCTTACTCAGGAGGTAAAGTATTGAATATTGACCATCAGGTAAAAATGTGTGTGAGATCCTGTGTCTAGGTGAGACATGCCCTTTGACACGATCTAAATGTCTCAATGAAAGAGCAGGGAGACAAAATAGATTGAATAATTGATTAAGTTACGGTATATTGTATTGATATACTCCACTATACAGATTGGACAAACAAAATGATTGAAACGTTTTACACTAATCTTCTCTTATGGGGGGTTGCCCTGGCAGAAAATATTTTCAGGTGGGGGTCTGTGGCTAAATAAATATATATTAACGTTAAAATATTAATGTTTTCTAAATCCTAACAGTTTTTTGAAAAAAAATCTAACATTATTTGTTTCAAGATTTTTCAAAAATAGCAGATCTACAAGTTCATAGCGCGGCACTCGGTGCCGCGCTATGAGCTTGTATATCTGCTATTTTTGAATAGCCAAAGAAATCTAAAGTGACACAGATGCGTTCCAGGTCTAAATGGGTTAACTGGGTGGGTCCTTTCCTTGACTTGTAAATGTTTGAGGACCATTGTATTAGTTCCATCACATTGGGACCCTTTGTTTTAGCAGCCCGGAGTCATCAGTTATTATTTTATCAATCTGGTGTCTGTTGGAGTTGTTCTTTATTCAGGACACTTCTTCTGAACTCCCAAAATAACTGGGCTAGGTTGTGCGGCTCACTGTAGCGCTCGAGGTGTCATATCTATTACACAACCTTTAAGTGCTGTTCCATTTCTTCTCTTGGCACACTTTTACAATCTTTTGAAAGTAGGCTCCACGTCCGCGCTGGAGTACATTTACTCGAATTTGTGCTTGAGTAAATGTACTTAGTTTACTTACTTAACTACTGCTAACTGACTCAAATAAAGTAAAAGTACTTCACATTTACTTTTGACTCCGCTCACCGCACTTATTTGAAAACTTTAGTTACCGTGCCGATTTAGATTATTATTACAAAACATACATTAACCACTTAAGCCTTGTGTTATACTTTGGTAAAAATTCAGAAATAGCTCGAAACGTGTCGCTTTCGAGCTTGTACTTTTGATGCTCTGTGTGACGCTGTAGTATGATCAAGTAGGGCGTTAATTTACGGAAAAACACAAGTTAAAATAATGGAGATAAGAGGTTTCTGTTCTTGTAACAGATATCTATCTACACTGTGGTATTGCTTCTACTTAAGTAAAAGTGCTTCACTTCACACACCACTGTTCCACATGATGCTGAGGAGCAGTGAGTTGAACATCTAATCAGCTCCGTTCATTATCTAGAGTTACACAGGTACCAGCAACTTTATGATTGGTGGGGGGAGGTTTAACCTCTTGGACCAAAAAAACATTGAAGACCCCTGCCCTAGTGTACATTTGGAGTGAATAGCAGACACATTGTAAGCTTGTAGATTTAGCTATTTTGGCCGAATGTTCCCCCAGAACAGGTATACCGTCCAGGGCAGTGGTTCTCAACCTTCTCTCGATCAGGGCCCACTTGAAAATCTTGAAAGTGTCTGCGGCCCACCCATTTCAGATCATGTTTATTTGAATTATCAATCAATGGATAAGTGCGGCGACTTGCAATATCCCCTGCGGCCCACTGTTTGAGAACCACTGGTTTAACCCATTAAGACCGGGAAAGCCTCTGTCAATTTAGATTTGAACCACTTTAACCATTATCTTATACTTTGGCTATTCAAAAATAGCAGATCTACAAGCTCATCAGTGGTTTAACTTATCAGTGGTTCTCAAACCTTTTCATGTCAAGGACCACCCAAAATGGTATGTATATGGCCGCGGACCCCTATCTCAAAATATGTTGTTCCAGGGACCCCCCGGAAGCAAAGTTTTAAGTTAAAAAATTGCTTTAAAATATATAAATCCAAAGATTTGCACAAATCTTCACGATTTTCCAGAAAAAAGCAGATCTACAAGCTCGTAGCCAATGAGCTTGTATATCTGCTATTTTTGAATAGCCCAAAGAAATCTTAAAATGACACACAGAGATGCGTTCCCGGGCTTAATGGCTTAAAAAGTCCATAGGCAAGGAGTCAGCTCAGTTGATCTAGTCTCCGTCTACAGTATATACTGTCTCCCTGTTGAAACACAGTATTACAGCAAGGTCACCATACTGCACTCCTACAGTTGAACCTGACGCACATGACCTTCACTCATGGCATGAATAATTTAGACTGGCTGATTACCCTGCTCAATTAGAGGCCGACCCATGACACTGTTTTGGGTCAGATTTTTTTGAGAGTCGTCGACCACTGATGTTTTGACCCATATATTGAAAAAAGAAAAGTGTAAAATCTTTAAATAAATGTGAAAATCTTAATATTTTATTAAATATATATTTGAGAACATTAAACTTATAATAAAATAATAATCATTGTGTTTAATAAAATTAAACACAAATACATTTTTTTATAGATAAAAAAGTACCGTAGTTATATATTAAACTTCAATAAGAACGTTGAACGTTACTTATACAATGAGCATAAACTGAGCTTTATTAGATTTAACCACTTCTGCCCTGTTTAAAAACGTAAAGAAACTAGCCAATCTACAAGCTCACAATGATGTGAGAGCTTGTAGATTGGTCATTGTGGAGGGGGGGGGGGGGGAGTTTTGAAAAGGTTTGAAAATGTTCGCCTATAATGACATGCCCAAAAATAGGGACACCAGCCAGGTTGAAAGTGGTTAACCACTTTAACCCCAGCATCCTTACTGTGACGCGTTGTGAGCTTGTCAATCTGCTATTTTCCTGCGAAAGCTTTCCCCACAAAAAAAAACATATGGCACAGGTTCAAAGCCCAGATCAATGGGATTAGTTCTGCACTGAGCTAGTTAACCCACTTAAATCCCAGAATCCGTATTGTGGCGAAAGCTTTCGCAGAAAATCGACAAAAGCTTGTCGACCGGCTCTTTTCTGCGAAAGCTTTCCCCACAACAACAGAAAACAGAAAAGTACTACACTAAGACAGAGCCCTGAGGCTACAGACTCCATTCAATCATATGTGGTTTAAGTGGTTAAAGATCAGACAACAGCTGAATATCTGCAATGTCATCAAACAAGTAAAATAATGGCCTATAAATACCGGCTAAACCAATAGGGCAGTGGTTCCCAACCTTTTCAGCTCAAGACCCAAAAGTGACATTTCCGGGAAATCTCCTGGACCCAAACTAGCAGAAATAGGCGATCTACAAGCTCACAACTTGGGCTTGTAGATCTGCTATCTTCACTACTTTAAATGTCTTTGTAATTCTCCCCTAATTTATAGAATTGCTTTGATTCTTCTTATTTGTCTATGAAATTATTTTGATAATAACGATTTATGAAAAACGTGTGCCTTTGTTGGGGCCATTTTTTTTAAATCTTGTGAAATAAGTAAAGTAAAAATATAATGTAGGTAACTAACAATAAAGAAGTACTCGCGACCCATACAAAATTGTCTCTGCGACCCCAAAAACCCCAAGGTTCGACCCTCTGTTTTTGGGCTCTATTCTTAATCAAACCGTTCATGAGACTTCTAAGTTGTGCATGGCAGGGGGGCGGGTGTACTGTAGCCCGCCAGCTAGAAGGTCATGCAACAGGACAAGAGAAGCGTATGCCAGGTCAAATGTATGATTAATGAGGTGTGCCATCCTTAGGTTGAACGTCATTACGTAGCCGCTCTGGCTAGCATCAACCTTTAACAGTGCACCACCACATAATAAAACACTGTTTGCCAATAACTGCATTGAAAAGCGGGTTGTAAATTAAACGGAATGAGAGCAAAAAAGGAGAGTTTTTCAGATTTAAAAGTAGGGATGCTCCGATAAGGAATTTGGGGGCCAAATACCGATCACTGGTTATTTTCCTCAGAATCGGTACCGATAATGATTTAATAATAATTAATCACTACAGTGCTACTACAGTATCTATACTGGCTTTCACTTCTTAGAATCTCCCCATATTATTGTACCCATATGATGACACTGTCTTTACACAGACTTGTGGTCTATTAAATTATTTGATGTCGATGTGCAAAACAAGTCATTCGTTTATGACCACAATGACCACAATCCCCTACGTGAGGATGATGATCAGTCTGTCTACGGTTCTCCAGTTCCTGGGGACCCCCAGGTGTCCTTGAGGGGGTAAAATGAGCACCAATCACTTTTTCCCCCTTTTCCCTATTTTATAGTCTATCTTTTCAAAAATAGCCAAACTACAGGCTCACTGTGCTTCAGGATGCGACACGTTGCCAGCTTGTAGATCTGCACATTTTTTTTAATACATATTTTGAACATATTTAGAAATTTCTTAACAGTACAAATCTTATCTTATGGGGTCCATGGGCACAACATCTTTTCAAGTGGTGGTCCGTGGCCAAATACGCATACATTTTGGGGGTCCTTGAAAAAGTTTGAGAACCACTGTTATGTAGGATATGCCTGTATATATATATCTGTTCAGAAAAAAACAACAACCAGCGGACAGGAGAGGAGAGAGCCATCTATCATAGCAATAGATGGCTACATATAGCTACGTGTTGTTGCCTGTTGACTGAAAATACCCAGCGTACATTAAGTCAGCAAGATGCTTGATATTTCTATAGCTGTGTGCCTCGGGGGAAGCATAGTCGCCCACTCTTCATCCCTTAAACGCAGAGCTGCACAGCAGAAGAGAACAGGTTTAGAAGGACGCATCGCTCTCTTATTTCCCAGCCCCAGTGGCCGTGAATAGGCCTCTCGTGTATGTATTAAGTCTGGCACACACGTTAATCCAGGCCGAAAATAGCCGATCTACAAGCTCACAACGCGTCGCGCTGCGACGCGTTGTGAGCTTGTAGATAGGCTATTTTCGCCACACAACGCCTAGAGGCTGTTTCACCTGTGTTTATAAACACAGGTGCAACTGTCTGTGCGCACAGTTCAACATTGTACCCACTGCACCCCTGATTTATGCATATTTGGAATGAGACTCCTGAATTAAGAAAATCTGGGAACCCATTCAAAAAAAAAAAAAGGGGGCACAACCTCCTTTTTGTGTTAGGACAGGAACTCGGGTTTGGCTCCTCCCCTTTTCAGTCCACTACCTTCCGGGCGCTTCTGTGTTTTGTTCCTTCCAACGACCTCACATGTTTAAGGCGCTGACAGATCCTGCCGTTAGCAGACTCTGTCTTGAGAGATTAGAATGAAGCTAACCGAGAGAGGAGAGATGACTTTGTGAATCACTTTCCTTTAGACTGTTGAAAGATATAGCATTCTAACTGAGTTGGAATCAGAAGGTCGCCGGTTCGACCCTCGGCACGCCCCGCCTTACGTGCCGGAAGTGCCCCTGAACAATTGACTTGACCCCTAACAGCTCCCCCCCCTGTACGCTCATCAAAGGCATCTGACTAGCCATCACCTGGGGCAAGCTGTAAAAGCAATTTCCCTTCCCCCTTGGACCACAGAATACTCCCTTATTCAAAATGTGGTTTTACTATATCATCATATCGCAATTAGGGGTTCAACAGTTAATCAGCATAATCAATTATGAAAAAAAAAGAATTTGAACAAAATAATCGATTTTAAACTAATGCGAAATGAATTTGCGAAACAAAATTTCTCAATTTCTGTGCTTACTGTATGCCATTGAATGACATAATATTGGTGGCTATAGTATAAGACGAATTGATTTAATTGATACAAAAAAATCGCTTTGACTTCTTTTCATGTCGATTCATTGATATATAATATAATGTATATAAAATAAATAAATAAAATGCTTTACAAAAACACTTTTCTCGATTAATCAAAAAAGTGCTCTTTAAATAATCACTAAGAAAAGCTGCTATATTCCATATTCCATGTAGGTCTAAAATGCTAATGCATGTTAGATCATCAGGGATCTAACTGGGGTATGTCAAATACCAAGGCCATTACTTGATATTACAAATGACCTTGGAATGTGGAATATTGATTGAATCAAGGCGGCTTCCTTTTAAATTGTCCCATAATCAAATGACATATTAATACCATAATAACATAATGCAGCGTTTACTTCTTAAAAATCACCCAGAAATTCAGTAGAGTTTTTGAAAATCCTTGCTTTGACTAAAGAGTTCCAGACCTGACATCTGGGGATCCTCCCATAGCTGGAATATTTTGGAACGTGACCTTCGCGGAGGTCAGGGAGAGCTGACAAAGCCTGCGGTCTGAGCAACAATAGGTGAAAACAGGCGAGGGAATTGACAGCGCGTCCTCCTATCTGAGACCTTCACTGTCATTCATCTGTGTGGAAATGTTCGTGTTGCCAAAGACAGGCCAGCGCTGGAGCCTGATTTTGACTTTGTTGCAGGCCCAGTGTCGCAGTCGCACGCTGAGAATAGCAGATCTATAAGATCTTATAGATCTGCTATTTTCGTACCCCCCCTTCTTTAAAGTGGGATTAAACCCTAGACTGATTTTGTAGTTCGTTTTCCAGTTCAGTTTAAAAAACTACAGCAGGGTTCAAAACACGGCAGGCCGCATTAAGGCTACTGTCAGACATACGTTTCAAGCGCTCGGGTGGCGCATTGTAAAGTGCCTGCCCACCACCACGGAGGTTATGGGTTTGAATCCACTGCGGTGCGACCGGCTCAAGGGTCTATACCAGGGGTCTTCAACAGGGGGTCCGGGACCCCTAGGGTATCCTCGAGTTACTACAGGGGGTCCGCCAAATTTTTGAGTGATTTTGTGTTTTTTTTTACCTTAACCACTTGACTTGAACCCTAGCATCCCTTTTCTAAGGAGAACGTGACCAAAAAATAGCCGATCTACAAGCTCACAACGTCTCGCAGCGAGACGTTGTGAGCTTGTAGATCTGCTATTTTTTGGTAAAGAGGTGTTTGGTGTAGAGGGAAAAAAGAGCAGACCAAGTAAACAAAAAAGTTAAATCTGAAACACAATTTTATACAATATAGAGGGGGTCCTGCTTCATCTCTCTCTCAGCTAGAGGGTCCTTGGCCTGAAAACGTTGAAGACCCTTGGTCTATACAAACGCAATTGGCCCGTGTCCGGGGGAGGGAAGCCGGGCGGAAGCCGATCACTGCACGTATTCTTATGGGCTGGGGCGACACCTGTCAGCAGGGAGGAGTAGGACGAATGCTCTACGTACGCCCTCCCAGTGGGGGCTCCTCACTGGTAGGTGAGTCAGTAGGATACAATTGGAATTAATTGGCATAACAACAAATTAATTGGAGAAAAAACAAGCAAAAAGAACATGCTTTTCAGACACGTCAGACGTGACGGCTTCCCTGTTCACTTTATACCTGTTCACTTCCATTATATGAGAAAAAAAGAGGGCCGAGTATCCCGTAGCGGCGGGTTTTTGCGCTGAAGCACGTGAAGTCCAACACGTGTGAAGCGTTGCGTCCAACATTGGTTAACCTGGACCAGGTGCCAACCAATAGGATAGAAGCACCATGCGTTGACCCCACTTATTTTGCTTGAATCTTCTACTATCTTTCGATTCGAAAATGATTGGCTTTGATGGTATCTTAGATTAGGTGTAGTTGTATTTGATGCAGAAACACAACATAAATTGACACAAATTATTTTTTGGACATTTATTTTAATCAAGTTTGAGTTTTGATAATAAGAATCAGGCTATTCTTTTTACATGAATCGATTCTTTTGCTCGTAGTTTGCTTTCAGTGAGCCAAACACTCCCAACGTAAGTCAAACACATCGGAACACCGGCGCTCTGCCTACAGCCCCGCAAGATAACATGGGAAGTGGACACGCCTGACGCCTCAGCATGTGTTGCAGATGTGTTGGCTGAAGCACATGTGTGACTGTAACCTAAGACTGCCCTTATAGTACACTGACTCTGATGTAAGCAACACAGCTGCAGCATGTCAACTTTAGGGTGTGTTAGATTTAGGCGTGTCAGCAGCGTGCATTAACCCATTAAGACCAGAGACCGATTCTACAAATGCTTTCTAAATCTGTAGTTCTCAAACGTTTTCATTCCAAGTCCCCCTGAATTGATATGTATTTGGCCCCGGACCCCCATCTGAAATGTCCTTGTGCCAGGGACCCCAAGAAAAGAAGATTTGTGGTAAAAAAAATATCTAAATGATTAAAAAATGTCCAAACATTTCGGATATCGGATATTTTTTTTAAAACATTTCAAAAATGGCAGATGCAACATAGCAGATGTATCTATTTTTTAATAGCCAACGTATAAATGGATAAAGTGGCTAAAATGAGTGTGATGCTATATGAACTACTTTAGCTGGGGACCCCCTGGACCCCCCCCTTGGAGAACCACTGATGTAAGCAACACAGCTGCAGCTTGTCAAATTGAGGGTGTGTTAGATTTAGGCGTGTCTGTGCATTCACAATACTGTTGACGACTGCTTGCACATTGACACACAACCGTGGCTCTGGACACCTGAATGTAACACGCCCATTATTCATTTGATTAGCTGCAGCTGTTTGCCATATTTTCAATCTGCTGTAGTTTTTAACGTGAACCTGATAACTAACTACAAAATCACCCTAGGGTGTCATGCTCATTTAAACTATGTAGTTCAACTACATAGTAGTTTAACCACTTAAAGGAGTAGTTCACCCAAACATGAGTTATTTTCAATTATACACCCCATGAAGCTGAGATTTTGATTTTTTTTGTCGCATTCCTAAGCCAATAATTTAATGACCAACTAAGTCTCACTCAGAGTCTCCTACCGAGTCTCCTACTGACCGATGACCTTGTAATCAAATTATTGGCTTAGGAATGCGACAAAAAAAGAATCTCCATGAATTGAGGCTTCATGGTGTGTGTAATTAATAGAAAATAAGTCATTTTCTTGGGGTGAACTACTCCTTTAAACCCCAGCATCCATTTTCTGGGAAAACCTTTGTTGATCCGCTATTTTCCGCGGAGATAATGTAATACAGAGCGAAAACTGTAGCTCTGAGCGACTCCGTTCAACAGACGCTGTGAGCTACTGCATCCTGAAGCTACTGCTGGGCTGTCTCTTTCATGTAGGCCACGGACAATCTGGAAGAACTGCACCCAATGAAGGTCTTCCAGCTCTCGGTCAACAAATCCCCCCCGAGCTGAAAAAGGCCTCGCGCTGCCTCTGCCAACGCAAGGCATTTGTGTGTGTGTGTGTGTGTGTGTGTGTGTGTGTGTGTGTGTGTGTGTGTGTGTGTGTGTGTGTGTGTGTGTGTGTGTGTGTGTGTGTGTGTGTGTGTGTGTGTGTGTGTGTGTGTGTGTGTGTGTGTGTGTGTGTGTGTGTGTGCGTGCGTGCACTTACGTTAATATACTTGTGAGGGTCAAATGTCCCCGCAATAGTACAATTTGACGGATAGACGTTGTGAGGACCATCCTTCCTGGTCCTCACAAGACAAATGGTTGGTTTATGGTTAGGTAACAGATTTGGCCAGTTTAGGGCTCACAATTAGGAAAATATTCAGATTATGGGGTTAGGATGAGGATCCGAGATTTAGAGGTTAGGTTTAAGGGTTGGCATTAGTGGTTAATATCTGATTTATACTTAGTTGCGTGCCTGTTTCACCCCCCGAAAATAGCTGATCTACAAGCTTGCGACGTGTCACGAGCTTGTAGATCTGCTATTTTTGGCTTTAGGGTTAATAATGACCACTTATTGTTTCTTAAATGCCATTCATAACATCGCCGCCCTAAAATGTTTGATGTCCTCGCAAGTATAGTAATACGTGTGTGTGTGCGTGTGCGTGCGTGGTATTGCAGCTGTCTTGGATGTGACCGGGCCAGAGCTAGGGTAGGGGCTTGCCACGGGTATATTTATAAATGTCTTGATATTTCCACATGAACCGCGCTCTCACTCTTACTGGAAGTAAGAGTTTTGTCTCGCTGAATCTGAGTCAAGTTTTGTCTCGCTGAATCTAATTGAGTGTTTTGTCGGTGTCGTGCAGAAACCTTGTATCTCCATTATTACTTAGTGTTTTCATAAATGAATGCCCTATATATTATACTCCATTGTGTCATGCAAAAGAAGCGAAAATAGCCAATCTACAATCACAACATGTCGCATAAATGTTTTTTCAAACTTTTCGCCAAAATAACATAGCCAAAATTGTGGTGCCAGGTTGAAAGTGTGAAGTGTGTCTCTGGGTTTCATAAATACTGAACCAAAGAAAAGTATTAGAGCTTTTGACTAAATAACAACTACAGTACATTGGATCCATTGGTTCTTTTTTTTTTTTTATTTCCTGGAAGGTAACAGTTTTGCACATACACGTTTTTTCCACCCAACAGCCAGGATTTGCAACGGTCGCAGTGTACTTGAACTATAGCCCAGACCTGACCTTGATTTATTGAGGGGGACAGCAATGCATTCTGGTTACACTAGCAAACAACAGAGAAGGTCTAAGATGAAGGCAAGCATGATCGTGCGATATTAATCATATAAATTATATAACATTCCTGGTATTTCACATTTTCTCTTGGAAGCCATTAAGCCAAGGGGGGTGCGAGTGTTTGAAGGTCAAACCACAAGTCATATTTCAAGGCAGCGCCAAACAGCTGGTCCAATGTTAGGGCTGTCACCATCGTTACATTTTTGCTGACGATTGACTGTCTATTAATGGTTTAATTGTGTTTTTGGCATTGAACAATGGAACATACTGTATAAATTAGCCTTTTGGGAAACTACAACTGCACAGGGCAGATATGACAAAAAACATAAATATACAAAGAAATGACTGACAATGACCGGTAACAATAATCAAAATAAATAATATAATATGGCCGAAACAGGCTATATATTCTTAATCATTTTATATTTGAACTCATTGACAGCCAGAGTTAAAGCATCGTCTAATGCTGGCCTTGCGAGTGTTTTTTTTACTAACCTTTGAAATATCATGGAATATTATTCTTCCCAACGATCCACCGGGCGAACGCCTCAAAAGACGTAGAGGGGTCTCCGAGAGTCGGGGGGTGGGGGGGGGGGACGTGCCGTCGCGATAATCCATTTCATTGACGGGCAGTTGAACGAGGCTTGTTTTCACCAAAAAGCAACAGAAAGCAGAGAAAAATATATTTTTATAAATCCTATAATACTAAACAAAACCGGCTTCACTTTGTTGTGATCAAGTGATTTCTGGGTGTACTCTTTGGTGCTCCTGGGATCGTTCACAGGCTGCGGAAGAGCGCCCTCTATCGTAAACCACTGAAAACGCTACATGACGAGTGACTCGTCAATATCGGTGTGAGTCATGGATTGAAATGACGAACATACTCGTCAATGGCAGTCAATGAGTTCAAAAAAAGTTAACAGCGAAAAAGGCCAATGGGCTCTATTCACAGCAGCCATATTATGAAGACATTCACAGGTGTTACCAATGATACTAATGAAGGCTCTGTTCCATTCTGGTCAAACAGAGTCAGGGTGCTGATATTGTGCATGTTGGCCCACTGGAAACACTCTGTTACACCAGTGGGTCTACAGTTGGGGTCCAGGGACCCTCATGGGCTTCCAAATGGCCCCTTACAGGTGTGTAACTCTGAGAGCGTACAAATGGAACCAAATGGACCCGTAACCATTTGTACACTCTCAGAGTTATGGGGGTGTTGGAAACCACTGTGCTAGACTAAATGGAACAGAGCCTTCATTAGTATCATTGGTAACACCTGTGAATGTCTTCATAATATGGCTGCTGTGAATAGAGCCTATCTATATGAGCTCACGGCGCATAGCGCGACACGCTTTGTGAAAATATTCTTGCAAAACATTTTTTGCAAGATGTTTGATAAAACGTGACAATCTTCGCCCTACAATGACATTCCCAAAAAAACAGGGTCACCGGGTTGAAAAAGTGCTTAGCGGTTTGCCGGTGGAATTATGAGTTATGCGGTTGTTTGTCCTTGGCGAGCGCTCTCTCCGCGCACAAGGCTACATTTCAGTGTGCCCCCCGTCCCCCCGTCCCTTGCATGTTTCCGCTGAAGTGCACGCCGTTGCATTATCGCTGGGGGTGGGGGGGTGGGGGGTGTAACCTGAAACCACGCCCAAGACTGCAACCGTTAGCAAAACAACGAGCCTGGCTGTGGCGGAAAAAAAATCTTTTGTGGCCCTTTTGAGGATGAGTTGGACATATTCAGGTCCCCCCACTGTATCTTATTACAGGTATTTATCATTGCTTGGTCAGTCTGCCTCCCATCCATTATCCTACGTAATGAGGTGGTGAAGAGATGCTGAATTCATCACCAGAGCAGCGGTGGAAAGTAACTAAGTACATTTACTCAAGTACTGTGCTTAAGTACATTTTTTATACTTCTACTTCTTTATACTTTTTACTCCACTGCAATTATTTACTTAGTAGAGTTACTTAGTAGATTTAGATTATTGTTACAAAATAAAAATATACATTAATTACCTCGACTATACAATTCTATACAAAACGCGAGAGAGTGGTTGGAGGTCCTTACACGCTAGGTTTGTAGATGTGTTATTGTCACTATTTTATGCTACAACATGTTTAAAAAAATTGGACTAGCTCCAAACCAGACAACAAGGCCTCACACCGGCTCTGTGATATTTTGTGTCCGCTCAAGGAGGAGTCCTTGAGGGCGTTCCAGGGAGTCCCCAGCTAAAGTAGCTGATATTGCATCAAGATCAGTTTAACCACTTTAACCTTAGATACATCAGCTATTTGAAAATAGCCGACTAGACTAGAGCTATGTCTGCTATCAAAAATAAATACAAACTTATATGAAATGTTATAAATCTTGAATATTTTGGAAACATTTTAACAACACAAATCTTGTATGGGGGGGAGGGAAGGGCAGACACATACTGTATTAACCACTTAAACCCCAGCGTCCATCCATATTCTGGTGGGAACATTAATCAAAAAATAGCAGACGCATCGTGAGCTTGTAGATCGGCTATTTTTGGCATAGAGATTTGGTTGTAGATGAAAAAAAAAAGTGTTAAAAGTACACGTAACTCAAGTTCAGTTCTCTTTAAGACTAGAGGGGTTTTTAACGTGGTTAATTTGAGGGGTCCGTGATATGGAAAACGTTTTGACAACTGGCCTAAGAGGGGTGGAGAGGAGAGCGTGTGAGAGTGGAAAGGAGGAGTGGAGGAGGAGGAGGGTGGTTGTGGGAGAGAGAGAGAGAGAGAGAGAGGGAGAGATGCAGCCTATTAGCCTGCTTCTGGCAGCGGCCTGCCTGGCTCTTACTGGTCCCTGGGTGAAGACTCTCCCCGCTCTTGACATTCCCTTCACCGGCTGGAACAAAAGAGCCTCCAACAACACTGAGCTTTATGTGCGAGGAGCCGTGGCCTAATTCAAGGCTGCAGTGTCTATAGGGCGTGATAACTGTGGGCCCTCTCCTCTCCTCTCCCTCTGCGAGTCCAAGCCGCCCGTCTTGTCTGTCTGTCTGTCTGTCGGTCTGTCGGCCCTTCCAGCGCTTGTCGGAAGGGGGAGCGGAGAGATATGTCAACGTTTTTCAGGCCAAGGACCCCTTAGCTGAGAGAGAGAGATGAAGCAGGGACCCCCTCTGTAGGCTATTGTATAAAATTGTGTTTCAGATTAAACTTTTTATTGTTTTTACTTGGTCTGCTCTTTTTCCCCCTCTTCTACACCTTTACCTTTTTGCCAAAAATAGCCGATCTACAAGCTCACAACGCCTCGCGTGTAGATCGGCTATTTTTGGCTTAAGTTCTCCTCAGAAAAGGGATGCTAGGGGCTAACGTAAAAATGTGGTTAATGTAAAAAAAAAAAAAAATCATATCACACAAAGATTTGGCGGCCCCACTGTAGTATTCTCTGAGGACCCCCTAGGGGTCCCGGACCCCCTGTTGAAGACCTCTGCTGTAGAGGCATTCATTCTCAACCTTTTTCGTGCTAAGGAATTGATATATTTGGCCGCGGACCCCCGTCTGAAAATGTTTTGTGCCAGGGACCCCCCGGAAGAGAACATTTGTGTGAAACAAAATCTTCAACATTTTCGAACATATCTCACGATAAATTAAAATCTCTGCGATACGATTATTGTGAGCGTTATTTTTTTATCCGATTAACTCATTCAGTGCCTGACTTATTTCTGACAGTTTGGCTCAGAGTGCCAGAGCCAATATCTTGGGTTCTGAACATTTATTAAAAAAAAAAAAAGAAAAAAGAAATGTTTTAGACGTCCAGTGGCACAGGGCTTATGATACAACGGACGTCTTAGACGTCCAGTGGCACTGAATGAGTTAACGATGATGACGATTATCGTCCCATCCCTAACTTGTACATCATGTGACATACAGTACTAGCGTCATGTCCAGAGGGTGTACAGTCAGTGCATCAAGCTGCCTCACGCTGCAGAAACAGGAGCTGTGGCTGTGGGCCACAGGGCTCGGCAAGACTGACTTACTTGCCCAACATGAAAGTTGTCATTATGCAGAACTGTTTCACAATATTGTATTGAAATTAGTAATGCATTAATGTGTTCATCACTTTAATGTCACAGCCTGGTAAAGGTGGGGATGATTTGAATTACTTTTATGTGCGGCTGGGTAGATTCATAATACGTAATCATTTATCACTTGATGTATGTTTTGTGATAATAATCTAAATCTGCAAAATAACTAGCAATTTTAGCCTCTGAGATGTAGTGGAGTAGAAGTGTAAAAAAAGAAGAAAGAAATACTAAAGTACAGTATTCAAGTAAATTCACTTAAGTTACTATCCCCCCACTGGATAGACGGGAAACCAAACAGACATTAATACTGAAGTAGAACTATTTTAACCCATTAAAACCGGGAAAGAATCTGGGTTGTTTTAGATTTTTGCGTTGGCTATTCAAAAATAGCAGACATACAATCTGCTATTTTTGAACATTTTAGAAAAATCGTGAAAGCACGAGGACTACTGATTTTAGAAGGCATTTGTAGAATCGGCCTCCGGTCTAAACAAATAGATTAAACAAATCTCTATTTCATAAGGTTTCGTCTGTTAAGCCCGGGTAAAGTCATTTGAAACCTGTCATGTTGATTAAGGTCTGGACTGAATAAAGGGGGGGGGGGTTGGGTTCAGGAACGCGGGCCAAACGTAAAGAGGTTTGCCCCTTGGACCGTGACGCTCGGCTTTCACCTTTACGACCGAGAAGGTCAAGTGCAGCCGTCAGATACCAGCGATAGCTTCACCGCCCGGGAACGACTAGCCCGTATCCCACCCGCCACTGGTTTCGTTCTCGTGGTGGGGTCCTCCTGGGATCACCATGGGGTCCTTATGGGTCCATTTGGTTCCATTTTGTACACACTCAGTCTCGGAGTAAGTGAGTTACTGAGTGTACTCCTGTAACTCCAACCGTAACACAGTAGATTTGGGGGTTCCAGTAGTAGTTCAGTTCAGTTCAGTGATTTTCAACATTTTAATTTTTTCTATAGGATTTTACAGTGTAAATGTGGGTCCCAGAGATAAAAGAATGTAATCAAATGGGGTTCCGTGGACTTATCAACACTGGGGGTGCTTGGAAAAAAAGGTTGAGAAGAGTCAAGAATCAACTTTATTGTCACATCACAGGTTTAGAGGTGTAATATGACAATCCCTGACTTAAACTATAATGGAATCACAATCTGCCAGGTAAAATCTTCAGTGTTATTTAACCCATTAAGACCTGAGGCCGATTTAAAAAAAAAAATCTAAATCCTAACGCTTTAAAAAAAATATATATATATTCAAAGATGTGCACAAATTTTCACGATTTTACAAAAATAGCAGATCTACAAGCTCATAGCACGGCACTCGGTGCCGCGCTATGAGCTTGTATATCTGCTATTTTTGAATAGCCTAAAGAAATCTAAAAGTGACACAGATGCGTTCCCGGTCTTAATGGGTTAACTCTAGAGAGTGTACAAATTGAACTGAACGGGTCCATTGATGCGGTTCCACTTGTACGCCCAGAGTTACAGACTCGTAGAGGGTCCATCTGGGGACCCCCGGGTGGTCCCCGGACCTGTCGTTGAGACCCGGTTTCTCTTATCCCGTGCTGATTGGGTGCGTCTAACAACCTTTGGACGCACAGGAGAGACGGCGCTCCGTCAAAGTTCCCCCCCTTTTTTTTCCACGGCGCAAAAAAAAAAAAACGAAGGTCATTTTATCCAGTCATGCAGGAGAAAACCATCTGTTTGGCTTAAGCATTAAAAAGAAGGGAAAAAAAGATACTGACAGTAAAACAGTTGACTGAGTTTACAAGAGCCTAATCTGGGGAATAAATAAGCTATTATATAAACAGTAGAGGAATTGTAGGATCACGGCCCTGTGTAACCAGTGAATTAACCCATTCAATCCTTTCAAGATTTCTTTGGCTATTCAAAAATAGCAGATATACAAGCTTATAGCGCGGCACCGAGTGCCCCGCTATGAGCTTGTAGATCTGCTATTTCTTTTAAAGAAAATCGTGAAAATGTGTGCAAATCTTTGACTATATATATACATTTTTTACTCGAATATTTGCTTCTGGTGGGGGTCCCTGGAACACAATATTTGGAGATGTGGGGTCCGCGGCCAAATACATATCATTTTGGCCGGGTGGTCCTTGACAAAAAAAAGTTTGAGAACCACTGATATTATAGCAACATATGTTTTTTCCCCAAAAAACTGTTAGGATTTAGAAGACATTTGTAGAATCCCCAGAAGCAAAGATTTGAGTTAAAAATGTTCGCTTTAAAAATATACAGTATATATATTCAAAGATTTGCACAACAAAAAACTGATATACAAGCTCATAGCGCGGCACTTGGTGTCATGCTATGAGCTTGTATATCTGCTATTTTTGAATAGCCCAAAGTATGGTTATAACTAAAATGGGTTAACATGGATTGAATGGGTTAACATGACTTTTTGATCAATAGGAGACTTGAATGGGGAGTTTAAAAAAATTATCGTCTCTGTCGGGTGGAAACCTCATATGTCACCAAACTGTTGCTTTTCAATATTCAGATTGAAAAACGGCAAAAGCAGCAGCTCTACAAGCTCGACAGCTTTCGAGCTTGTAGATCTGCTACTTTTGATGCTTTTGTGTGACGCTGTTGTATGATCAAGTAGGGCGTTAATTTATGAAAAAACACAAACAGTAAAACATTTGGAGATGAGAGGTTTCTGCCCGAACAGCAACGATATATATCATCGCTGTCGGCCAGAAACCTTGAATCTGCATTGTACATCGTTTTATGTTTTTATTTAGCCATCATTCTATAATACGCTACTATATAATAAGTTATAATTCTGCCAATGTTCTGGTAAATGTATGTCACAATGATGATGATGCGAGTGAAGAATCAAAGAAAATCAACGATCCAATCCTAGTTTAACCCATTAAGACCAGGAACGCATCTGTGTCATTTTTGATTTCTTTGGCTATTCAAAAATAGCAGATATACAAGATATACTTGTAGATCCGCTATTTTTGAAAAATCGTGAAAACTTTTGCAAATCTTTGAATTTATATTTTTTAAAGCAAACACTTGTAACTCATCATTATTATAAAAAAAAATGTTTGATTTTTTTTTTAGAATTGGCCTCAGGTCTTAATGGGTTAATCATGAAGGTAAAGGGCCTTGTCATGGAACGGTTTTGGGAGCCCTTGGAATAGGTGGTGGGATTTTAGTTCTGCCTTGTTTACACATGATGTGGACATATTGGGGATAATTTGTCAAGGAGAAACACTGAGATCTAGGCCTGTTTGTCCCAAGAGTGACATCAGCCAGATGATCTAGGCTTTCATAAGGACATGAGGATGCAATAAAATTGTGCCCCAACCCAGCCTAACAGGTTTGGATTTATCATGGAGGGAAAGACATTCATGCTGGATCTACATGTTAAGCATGAGTGTTGACTTAACCTAGATAACATCTTGGCACACACACACACACACACACACACACACACACACACACACACACACACACACACACACACACACACTCTGTCTCGCTGCAACGAGCCATGATGACACCTCCCCACACACACCCCAAACACAGCGCTATCAGCAACGCTGGAGTCACAGTGTACCGAATGCGAAGGTCGCATCTTCACACACACACACACACACACACACACACACACACACACACACACACACACACACACACACACACACACACACACACACACACACACACACACACACACACCAGCTTATGTCATCACTCATTGGTGTTCAAGGGTGACAGACACACACACACAGACACAGACACACGCGCGCGCTCGCGCTCACACACACACAGACACGTTTATATTTAGACGGCGGCACAGGGACGTTGAGTGACATTACACATAACATGCGCTCCACACACGGACACTTTGAATTTCCATACTTGTAAATAACAGAAAAAGAAGGTTAGAAGTGACCTCAGAGAGCTGGTGTTATACTGGGAGAGGCAGAGAAATGACCGTGCACCATCTGCACGTGAACTTGAACAAGACAAGTCTCCGTTATACTATACCCAGCCTACTGTGTCTCCTAGGGGTTTCACCAACTAGTCCAGTTGTTCTCAACCTCTTCAGGCCCCGACCCAAATTTGATTACCCCCCCCCCCCCCACACTCTGACAAGCACTTGGAATTGTAGGAGTTGAGGCATTACATCGTGAGCTTATAGATCTGCTATTGCGTTTGTTGATTACTTTTGCTGTAATTGTCTTTATTTTATTTTATTTCTTAATTTCTTATTTTATGCTTTTTTTGTATTAAAATGGTCTTAAAATTCCTTAAATGGTCACTTCACTGTCACCTGGGGACCCCCCCAAAATCACTTGGGGGTCCCGACCCACAGGTTGAGAACCACTAGACCACTGAACTAGTCGACTCCTATAACCACTAGTCCACACTGTGGCAGTAGTCGAACTAGTCAATATTTGTTTTAAGTATGATTGAATTATTATTAATATTTTCTTTATAAATCAGGGCTGTATATCTACAGTACATAAGCAGCTGTGGGCCCTAAAACAATTGTTCTCTTAATACATCCATGGGTAATTGTTGACAAACAAATAATAGCAGTCATAAATGATGCTGTGCCTACATAGGAAAACGCACAAGCCGAGATACAGGATTTTTAAGTAATAAGTTAACCAGGAAGTGAATGGAGCAGTAAATCTTCCGTTCGACGTTCCACACTGACGGCCCCAGCCCGTAGGAGTACGTGCAGTGACAAAGACTACCCTCCCTGTCCGGCTTTTCCCCAACCCGAACACGCCAAATTGTGTTTGTATAGACGCCCGGCCAAGCGGGATGCACCACGGTGGATTCGAAACGCCTTAGACTGCCCACCACGCGGTGGTGGGCAGATACTTTACCCCTACATCATCTGAACACCACCCGAGCCCCCACCCAAGCCCCAAATGATCATTTTAAACATCGGCATTAGTATCGGCCCAGAATGTCCCAATATGTGGATCCCTAGGGCGCTGAAAGTTCTCAAACTGACTGTCTGCATATTGAATCAATGTCTAATTCAGTGGGGTTCTTTCAGGGGGTTCAAGGAGGTCCATTTATTCACTGTCAGAGTTCATGGGGGTCCATTTATTCACTGTCAGAGTTCATGGGGGTCCATTTCTTCACTCTGAGAGTCCATGGGGGTCCATTTCTTCACTCTCAGCGTTCATGGGGGTCCATTTCTTCACTCTCAGCGTCCATGGGGGTCCGTTTCTTCACTCAAGAGTTCATTGGGGTCCGTGGCCTAAAAGTTTGAGTCCCACTGGGTCTAATCAGTGTCATGTATTTGATTTGTTGCAGATCACAGATGTGTCCTTGCCAAACTACCTGGTGGCCTCGTCGGTGGGCCTGCTGCCCACCCAGCTCCTCAACTCCTACCTGGGCACCACGCTGCGCACCATGGAGGACGTCATCGCCGAGCAGAGCCTCAGTGGATACTTCGTCTTCAGCCTGCAGGTCAGCGGACAGTGAACCACAATGACACACATGACAACACCAAATACACCTGATAAAACTGGAATAAACCCGATACAACTGGAATAAACCAGATACAACTGGCTCAATAGGAGCTGGGATGAACCCTAGCATCCATATTCTAGGTCCAACATTTGGCATTAAAAAATAAAAGACAAGAAAACATGCAGTTTTTCCCTGCAATACACATTGTGTTCAAATGCTTTCTTAAATTTGATGGACTTATAATGTTATTTAAACATTTGATACATTTAACAAAGTGGCTATATATATATATATATATATATATATATATATATATATATATATATATATATATATATATATATATATATATATAATTATTAGACCACCTTTAATTATGCTATGGACCACTCGTGGTCTGTGGACCACTGTTTGAGAAACTGTGCACAATCATAAATCACTCCTGGGCACTAGCGAAGCGCGAATGGAATGGCAACAGGTGTAAGCAACGTGGTGACAGTTTCAAGCGACCTGCGGGTCAGAGAGATAGAGCGGTGGCACATTTCTCCCTTACACACACACACACACACACACACACACACACACACACACACACACACACACACACACACACACACACACACACACACACACACACACAACAGAGCAGGAACTGCCCCCTGGTGATTCACACCCTTCTTGAAACACAAGTCACTTCATCTGTTCACATGGGGCTCATAAAACTGCTCACCAAAACATTAATACTTTGCGCGCACTCATTTCCCAATACAGAGGATATATAAACCCTACAAAATAGATATGTTTTAACCACTTCAACCCTGGGTCCCTATTTTGGGCCATGTCATTATAGGCGAAAATTATTATTATTATTTATTTTTCCCACACATTTTCTATCTACAAGCTCACAACGTGTCGCATTGCGATGTGCTGTAGTGGTTAATGAGACTTTATTTTAATGAACAATGTTTTTCTTTTTTCAATTATGTGATTAATTGAAAATGTAATTGAAAGATTAATGGCTAAGACAATCGATAGTTGCAGCCCTACAATAAATCCAATCTCCTTTTAATCTAGGCTCCTATTTTAATGGTCTATCTAGGGTGTTTTATGTTTTATGCTTCATGTTCTTAGCAGTCTAAATATCGTCTAACATAGATTCTTGAATGTACCTGGTATCCTAGATTCTTTGAGGCGCTACACTGTTCTCTCTACACTCTATTTATGTGATTATTTACCTTTAATATTGACTAGAGTTCATGCTTACTCTTGCTTATTCAGATCTCGCACTTTGTTAGTCGCTCCGGATAAGAGCGTCTGCTAAATACCTACATTGCAAATTGCACAGGAAACGACAGTGTGGAATCAGCCAGCTAGCTCAACCAGTTAATGTCTGTACCTCTGAAAACGGTGTTTAAAAAGCCCACAGGAACAGATGACTGCATTCATTGCGTGCTCACCTCTTTAACAGGGCGTGTTGCTGTCTTATGGCATACCTATCTATTATGATGTGTCCTGACCCTGCCATTAACGGTCTATTTAATCTGGTTTAAGCAATGCTTAGTGGAATGTTTTCATTATCGGTATCGGTATCGGAGCAGGTGTGTCATCGAGTAAAAGCGACTTTAGACTGGAATGTGACCTAGTGAAGTTTGTCATATGTGGGTCATGTGTGATGACTCATGGGGTGCGTTCGGAAATACAGCACTGAGCGCACTGGCCAATGCAAACTAATAGGCGAGTGCGCTCCGGTGTGCAATTTCCGAACGCACCCAGAGTTACGATTCAAAAGGTTGTTCTTTGCCTTGTAGATCTGCTATTTCTGCTATTTTTAGACATTTTTTGAAAATGTATGAACATTTTTCAACATGGAAAACCATTATGACGATCATGCAAAAATAATTGTGATTATGTAATAATCAGTGGTGGAAAAAGTACTCGCATGTTTTACTTAAGTAAAAGTATCAATACTGTAATGTAGAAATACTATGTTACAAGCAAAAGTCCGGAATTCAAAATTGACTTAAATAAAAGTACAAAAGTATTGGTATCAAAATGTAGAAAGTACTCATTGTACTGAATGTCCCATTTCACAAGTTTTCAAATCCAGTCAGTAATTGAGTACATGTACTTAGTTACTTTACACCACTGGTAATAATTGTGCCGGTTCTAGCCGGCAATGACAGCTGGTCTAACAACTGGCAAAATTGCAAAGCAATTTGCTCTGTGCCTTTTTTTTATGCTTCCCGAAGGATGAAACCTTACTGATATTGTGTCTTTTACCTTCCATATCCTCTGGGCCATCTATCTACGGACATAGTTCCATACCGTGCAATCTGTACTGTACTGTAGTAGGTACATTCTGTACCCAACTGCATTTCATCCGGCTTTGAGATCTTGCACGGGGGCCGTTGTAACATTTTGACATTTTGGGAATCTTTTTGTTCCCTCTCGTATTCTATTTTGGTTTTGCTGAGACTTGCATACTTACCTGCTTGTTGGATCTTTCTACTCCACGGCTCTTCCTGTAGTAGTTTTTTTTTTTTGTACAGGTTTGCACATTTGATGCACCTTCAAGACTCATCGTAACCCATTAAGACCGGGGACGCATCTGTCATTTTTCGATTTGAGCAAAAAAAAGCATAATTTTACTCTTCGGCTATTCAAAAATAGCAGATATACAAGCTCATAGCGTGGCACCGAGTGAATTATTTTACACTTTGGCTATTTTTATTTATTTTAATATATATTATTAAATTTGTAAAACTCAAATCTTTGCTTCTTCGGGGTCCCTGGAACAAAATATTTTGAGATGGGGGTCCGCGGCCAAATACATATACATTTCGGGGTCCTTCACATGAAAAAAGTTTGAAAACCACTGACATAGTAACGTTGTAGAATCGGCCTGAGGTCTTAATGGGATAAGATCTTCTTTTTTTTTTTTTTTTTTTTTTACCCCCAGCGCCTCACAAAGCTCACTCTAACCATCACTAACTAGGCCTGTCAAAATGATTACATACTAGCCTGATCGCAATTATTTGAGACAATCCCAATTATTTTGAATCATTTCCCTTCATCTGTATGAATGCATCAGCCGGCAGATATTCATACATTTTCACGATGTGACGGGTTGTGAGCCTGTAGATAGCTTATTTCCACTACCGTATTTTCCGCACTATAAGGCGCACCGTCAGTGCGCCTTATAGTGCGGATGCGCCTTATAATCCGATGCGCCTTATATATGTATCAATATTGGTTCCCTTGGTTTCCGCACTATAAGGCGCACCGTCAGTGCGCCGTATAGTGCGGATGCGCCTTATAATGCGCATCCGCCTATATATGAAAATAATACATTTATTGAAGGTGCGCCTTATACTCAGATGCGCCTTTTAGTGCGGAAAATACGGTATTTAAAACAGAATTCAAAGACTTAATTTATTAAATATGGCCTGTTTTAGCCATATAGCACATTATTTATTTTTATTCGATTTTGATTATTATTTTTTTGTTTACAAAGCCTAAAAGAAACTAATTTGGATTTATACGTTTAATTTATAATGCCAAAACCACAATTAAATCGTTAATCTCAAATCTCAATTTGTATGACAAATCATTTTTAAGTGAAATGTCATGATCGTGACAGCCCGAATCACTACTAGAGTCCAAAACTGTTTCTTTTCAGGATTCAAATTCAAAAATAGCAGATCTACAAGCTCAAAAAGCGTCGCTTCACACCACATTTCGAGCTTGCAGATCTGCTTCTTTTGATAGGTCATTCGTTTACTGGAAGTAAAGAACACAAAAAGTTGAAATATTTTGATAAGAGGTTTCTGCCTGACGACGACTGTATTCAGTCAATCAAAATGTGCAGTGTCTCAGTTTAAAGTATAGTTAACTATACTTCATAGCAGGCCTGGAATTAAGTCGTTATACGGGCAAGGCCACTTGGCCTTTGGTGTGGTCAATTTCACACAGGCCAAAGGCCAAATGCTAAAGCAGCAAGTCCATAAAATAAATCAATGATTTTATGAATTTAATTGAAGGGTTAAGGATGATTTTGTTTTAAATACGCAAAATATCAGCGAAATAAATAAATACCGATTTGTTATTTCAGAATTTCAAGAAGACACTGGTGTCTAAAAAACATTGACAGGAAAGAAGTAAATGAGAAAACGCTGAAATCAGCTGGCACACTGGGGCAGTGTGAGTGGGGCATCAAGACAACTGTGGCCTTAGGGTATGTCATTGTTTGAAGGGCATAAGTCCAAAATGAGGGGCAACGTCGTGCATTGGAGTATAGATAAAGCTTAAAGGTAGGGTAAATTATTTTTTTGGGGGGCTTTTTTTTGCCTTCATTGATATTGAAGTGAAGATAGACAGGAAAGAGGGAGAGAGCCTAGGTGCCGGGACCGCTAGGCCAGCGGTCTGGCTCAAATAGCTTTATATTCTGATAGTACTCATTGCTATAGTTATAGTATAGAGCATTAGAGTATTTGTCCAGTAACAGGAGTCTTCCATGTCTCCAGCTCAGGTCAGGATACCAATTTTCTCCAATTAGGATCGAGAACTCAGACAGGATACAGATAAAACAAGTGACATTGAAAGTGATGACACAATGAAATGAGTGGACAAAATTGGAACTGGATCTGGAACACTATAAACATGAAGCTGATAAATGGGTACTCTCTCCTGATTGTCAGAAAAGTTGTCACCTACCTGAAAATGTATTTTCTATTAAATGAAGAGGAGATGGAGACCCCTGTTACTGAACAAACACTCTATAGAAATGATTACTATCAGAATATAGAGCTTTAACCTTTTAGCCAAAAAATATCACTTACCCTGCCTTTAAGCTTTGTTCTGAGCTGTTACAGTTACTGGTCTAAACGGACTGATTGGCACACTGCAGAAGAAGCCTTTTAGGCTAATTTATTCTCCTGTTAGTGCTTTGTGCTTAGAGTGCCACTGACTGGCTCTTAAAGGTTCAGATAAAACACTTTTTGAACTTGAACTTGAACAGTCAAATCCTGAGTGTTAATTGAACTCTGAGAGCGTACAAATGTAATCAAATAGACCCTTTCTTTCTCATTAAAAAAGAGAATATTTATCAAAAATCTAATTGAAAAATGTCGATCCCCTCATGCAATAGAAGGACAATATCAGTCACCAGAAGCAGGGACATGTGTTTTCAATGAGTCTAACATGATTCAAAGTTTGAAGTTCAATGGGCTTATGTAGGAGGGGGGCATGTGTGATAAAATGAATATAATATATCTAAATATTGAATCAAGCTACTTAAAACTGTTTGGGGTGCACACAAAAGCCTGAGTAAAATGTCAAAATGACCCCAAAAGTGCCTGCTGCCCACGGAGAAGGCCCCCAGGTACTTTGGCAAGGACACGTCTGCACAAATCAATACATGCACTGATTACACACTGCTTCAATGTGCAGGCGGTCCGTTTCGGAAAGATCACCGATTGGGGAATTGTGGGTGGATACCGATACTGATGTTTAAAGTTGCTCTCAGCACGTAGCTCAATATTTCTCATGAGTATCGTATGTGGCAGTTATTTATTTATTTTGACCTTTATTTAAACGGGCAGAACAGTTAAGAACCAAGTTCTTATTTACAATAGGCTCTATACACAGCAGCCATATTGGACAGAAATTGGGCCTCTTCCTTACTTCCTTCACAGGTGTTACCTATGATAACTAATGAAGGCTCTGTTTCATTCTGGTCAAACAGAGTCAGGGTGTTGATATTGTGTGTGTTGGCTCACTGAAAACACTCTGCTACACCAGTGGGTCTCAAAGTGTGGTCCAGGGACCCTCATGGTTCCTTGAGGGGGTTCCAAATGGCCCCTTACAGATGTGTAACTCTGAGAGTGTACAAATGGAACCAAATGAACCCTAATGGTCCATTTGGTTCCATTTGTACACTCTCAGAGCTATGATGGTCCTTCAAATGAGAACCGCTGTGCTACACTAAATGGAACAGAGCCTTCATTAGTATCATTGTTAACACCTGTGAGGGAAGTAAGGAAGGGGCCCAATTTCTGGCCAATATGGCTGCTGTGCATAGAGCCTATTGAGGCCTGGCAAAAGGCAAATCCTTTTTTTGAGGCTAGAATAAATCAATCTGATTAAAAACAAAATTAAAACAAAGCACAGTAAAAGAAAGAAAGAGCATAATCAATGGGTAAACACAATAAACCACAAATTAGTGCAGAGTGTAAGAGCGTACATGCCTGTTCAGCCAGCAGTGTGAAGGAGGACAGGACATAGTTGGATGACATATGGCACAGGTTCAAAGCCCATATCAATGGGATTAGTTCTGTACTGAGCTAGTTAACCCACTTAAACCCCAGAATCTGTATTGTGGGGAAAGCTTTTGCAGAAACTAGCAGATCGACAAGCTCTTTTCTGCAAAAGCTTTCCCTACAATAACAGAAAACAGTAAAGACAATAGTATAGAGTCCTGAGAGACTCCGGTCAACCATATAGAGTTTGAGTGGTTAATCCACTTTCTGAAACATTAGACTTATCACATCTCCCCAGAGATAATGTGTACCAATTTGTATGAGTTTGATCGATTTGTGGGAGTAGTAGGAAAAAAAAGTGTTTTGAAGATGTTTTAGCGCCACCATGAGGCCAATTAGAAATGTTTGGGGCAGAGCTTCTTCCTTGGCCTCCCGGGAATGTGTGTGCAAAGTTTCAGACAGACGGACGGACAGGGGGGAAAACAGTCTTCGGTAGTAGTGCAAAGTATACACAAATAAAACAAAAACAAAAAATAAGTCTTTCCTCTCTGTTGTTTAAATTAAAAAATGTTGTCCACTCCTCTAGATCATCATCAGCATCGGCCTGATGTTCTACGTGGTCCACCGGGCGCAGGTGGAGCTCAACGCGGCCATCACCGCCTGTCAGATGGAACTCAAGACGTCCCACATGAACGGCTCCTCGGCCAGTCACGGCGGCTTCACCTACTGCAGCAAGAGGGCGATGGCGGGGGGAGGGAACTGCGTTAACGTGGTCTGACCCCCCCCCCCCCTCCGAGACTGTCCGGACCTGAATGAAGCCCCCGGGAGGTAACTTCCTATGCCTATGAAAATGCTGAAGGGATACCCGCACAGCAAAAGAGGATTGAGGATTTCCGGGCTCCTCAAGCGTGTGTGTTGGCCGTTGGTTTGTCGACATCGCACCGCTCCCGAAAAACAAAGCACCTGGGAAAAAAATCCTACCACAGCTTACGTCTTTATGCAGACGATGTTGTGCTGTTCACTCGGTACGTTTTGTACAAGCGCGGGACCATGCGCCGTTTGACGAACTCGCTTAACGGCGCTGAAAGAAACGGTTTTGTGGTACGTCATCACAAGGCAATTTTCTTTTTTTCTTTTTCAAATGTTATAATTATAGTACTTCATATCAAATTAGTCCGGCTCTGTTACAAGAGTTGTCGTGCGGAGGATGGCTTCGGGAGAGGCAGTAAGTGAGTGAGTAAAATCACAACAAAGATGGGCGTAGAATGCCCGCCAATACAATGAATGTGCAACCAAGAAATCTCTCGGTAACCTGTTGTCATCTTTTTTTTTCTTTGCCATGTCGGTGTCAAACCATTGCCAACCTATGCACCTCTCACCAGTACAACATCGTCTTTTCATTTATGGCGATTTCCCTGTTCCTATTTCATCTTGTGCAGTCAATGCTTTTTTTTTTTACAGTATGATCAATAAGGGCATTATTAATTTTCTGAAAGACTTTGACTTTTTTCAACTACGTAAACCCTACAGTATATACTTAGTTCTAGTTCCCCCAAGGAACTATACTAGGTCTGCTTATTTATTTTTTCCCACAACTCTGTATCTCTTCGGAAAAATTGCAGATCGACAGGCTGTAGACCGGCAATTTTTGCCGAATGTTTGCTCCAGAATAGGGACACTAGGGTTCAAATGGTTGAGTCAAATTCTCAAATTTCTTTTTTTAAGTGTCTTATTCTTGGGCTAGTGTGTGTGTGTGTGTGTGTGTGTGTGTGTGTGTGTGTGTGTGTGTGTGTGTGTGTGTGTGTGTGTGCGTGTGCTCGCGCGCGCGCGCGTGTGCGTGCTTGGAGGATCCTCTCAGTAAGCATTTACCAGCCTATCTCTGAGTGTGTCGCGAGTTCTGCTGGCTAAGAAGCACACCAGCGCGTCTAGCTAGCCTGGGATCATTTTAGCGCTTGTGCAGCTTTGATAGGAACAGATGGATAGGGGAGCAGGCTTCACACAGCGGGGAAACTCTGCTATGTTCTGCCAGAAAAGCTGTAGTGTCAGCAGGGAGAGCACACCTAGTAGCTAATAAGCCAGTGATTCTAAACCTGTCGGGACCGGGGACCACTGGTTGGGCCGCGAGAGTATTGAAAGTGGGCCACCCCAAAAATAATTGGAACCATTTCATTGTGAATCCGATAAATAGGAGCGTAAAAGTGTACTATGTTTAGTTTCGGCTTGTGATCATCCAAGCCGGAACACAATCGATTGATCGATCATTCAAATTTATGTGCTCTGAAAATGTACGCGGCCCACCCATCTGACCACTTAACAAGTTAAGTGGTCAGATGGGTGGGCCAAGAACGAGATTTCCAAATGGGCCCTGATCCAGAAAAGGTTGAGAAACACTGTAATAAGCTACAGAAATGTCCCCATGCGGAGTTGCGAATGAAACCTCATTTGTTTTTGTTTTTAAAGCCTTTATACTTACTTTATTGGGAAAGTGAAGATCTATTACTTTAGTTGTTAGGCCGGTAGTTTTGTCTTTGACTTTTTCTGTGCAATACAACGGTCAGCAAGCAGCACACAGCATGAATGTCACATTTCAGTGCTGAAACCAAACTTAATAAGAAATGCTACTGCATTTACTTTAACAAAAGTTTTTTTTTTTTTTTTTACGGTTCTGTTCTGTTTTATCATTTTTATTTAGACTGAAAGCCGATGCACACCTTAAGTATCTTAGCGACAGGTGCAAAGGAGAATCCAAATGTTAAAAGAAGAGAGTGATCCCGCACACTGTCTTGAACTTGCATAAAAATATACTTTAACACATTAACCGCCAAGAACGTAGTCCTACGGTCCGTTAAATCCAACTGTTAAGCGCCGAGACCGTAGTGCTACGGTCCGGGTGCTTTTTCCTTTTTTTCGATTTTTTTTTTTTTTTTTTTCAATTTTCTAGACGGACCATTTTCAGTGTAACACTACCGGAAGTCGACCGGAAGTGCGATCCCGTTTTTTGTTTCCCGTCGGCCTCCATTCTAAGGCGCACACTAAAAGTCAGAACTCAAACATGGCGGCTCCGTTTGACACGTGGTCTGCACAAGTAGACGCAGGGACATGTGCACGTTGTTTACAAACAGTCCATCGCGCATTCTAAAGGACTTTAACGGGGCCTATGGCGATGTGAAAAAGCCCTTGGCAGTGGATGTGTTAAGGAACACTTTGACCTTCATCAGGACAAAGACAAGGTTCTGATCTTAACTAATACTTAAGTTTACAGAGGTCCGCACTCTACTTGGTGCCCTCTTTTTTTCCCCTCTACACGACATCTTTCCAATCTACAAGCCGATCTACAAGCTCACAACAAGCTTGTAGATTGGCTATTTTCTGCAAATGTCCCCCTCAGAAGGGACGCTAGGTTTCAGGTGGTTAATGATGTATATTTTCTTGCAAGTTCATAACAGCGTGATCATTTCTCCTTTTGTATGTTTTATGATTTTGTCACTGACGTTCTAGATGCATTTAAGCCAGAAGAGATGACAAGGCTGTTATTTTTCTATGTGCCATAATGAATCGATGCCGCATGGAGGGTTCAGTACATGTGACTTAGTTTATTGTATTCCAATTAAAGTAGGCAATATCAGCTGTTGTTCATTTCCAGATAAACAGCTGTGTTTCTTTTTTCTTGTATTAGCTCTCAACAAAACAAGCATAAAGTTATAGGTTCTTTTGCACAGTCCGTTAGAATAGGTAGCAGATATTTTCATACGGTTTAAACGTGAAGTCAGAGAGCAGTTTGTTTTCCAGACGATGGAAGCTCAAAAACAATGTGTCTCAAAATCGACAATCAAACACAAACATGGACTCTAATCGATGAATGTGATCATACCTTTCTTTTTGTTTTTTTTATTACATCTATTTTCATGATGCTGCTCCTCAGACACCGTCTGATTGAGGAATATAAATAAGGGCTCCTATATGAAATCTGTTTTATGTTAGTTTTTTTTGTGTGTTAATTTTTTTCCCACACAAGCCTGTCTTTGATGTATTCTCATTGCTGGCACAAATTATGTTCTTTTGTGAACTTTTAGGCGGTTGATGTGAAATTAGTCTCGCGAGGTTGACATGTTGCCTCCCACAATTTTCAAATGCTTCGTCCTAATCCTTAATTGATGCTCCATGGTACGATGACGTTCGTCAAAAATAGGTGATCTTTAAGTTTACAAAGTGTCGGATCCGCGATACATTGAAAGCTTATAGATCGCCTATTTTTTCTGCGCAACACGCATAAATTGTGCTTGACAGTCTGTACTTGAGAAGCTCTGAAAATGGTTAGAAAATACGTTCATTTCCCTACTTCCGTTTTGCCTTTGCAATCACGTAAACAACTACTACTGTAAACAGAATTAGCCGAAGCCTAGCTGCTTAGCAGAAAATAACAATTCAAAAATATATTTTTTACGTAATATATTTCTATTTTTTTCCGCGATTAGGCCGAATACCTTTCCGGTCTTCAGAGCGGACGACAGCTTCCTTGTTCTCAACCTTTACGGGACAGAATTACAGACTGTCAATGTAGCTTTTGAAGATTGTGGAAGAAATGGTGTGACTTGAGAGACTCATGTGAACCAAACACATTCCAATGCCGTTAGACAGTTTGAAAAAGCTGTAGAATTATTCCCACGCTCAATGTCTTCACATTCTCTACTGGTTGATCGGGGGCCCCCTTCCTGTGTGATGATTTAGCAATAATAATCAGAGTTTAAAGCAAAAAATATATATATAAATAAATATATATACAGTATATATACAGTATATGTGTGTGATATAAGTTGTACCAATGAGAACCAAGGTTGGAGTCAGCCGAAGTGTTGGAAATTGCCCATCACTTGCAGTATTTGGAAGAAAAAAAAATGTGAATATATTTTGTATTTGTGGAGTGTAGTAAACTAGAAGTTGGAACAGCAGTAGGACACAAATTAGATATGAATTGGAATGTGGCCCCGTGTTACAATTACAAGCCTCCGTAACGAACCAGACATTCCCAGGATTGTGCTCCGCTACGTTGTTCAGCCTCTCTTCATTCTCCCACAACTTTTATCTGTGAAATGTCCATGCTGCCTGTGATGTGATAGAGAGATTTCATGAGAAAAGAACAACAACCAATACCAGTATCTAATACAACAACATCCACCCCAGCACCAGTGTTGTAATACATCCACACCCACCCCAACACCAGTGTCTAATACAGCTTTCAGCTTAGTAGCACTTGAATTGGAGAGCCTGTCTACAGACTATTTCTGGACGTTTAAGTTCTCGACACGTTGCCCTTTTGGCATGTGAAAATATTAAAGTCTGATTTATACAGAATTGTGCGCTAGTGTCACACATTGAAAAGAGCAGATACACAAGCTCACAACATGTTGTGGTGCAACACTTTGTGAGCTTTGTGAGGTTCACAGATTGCACAACCAAGTATAAATTAGGCATTTGTCCGAGTTTTTGTACTTGAATTGATGATTCACACTGTCGTGCGAATGGGTTTTGTGACATGAGGGCGTGTGTTTTCAAATGGTACTCAGATAAGTTGTTCTTTTTCAACATTGTTTTTTATTATTATTCATGAGAAACCCATTTTGAAGGTGCAAGGCTTTCTGGAAATGGCGGTCAGCAGCGATTTCTTCATGTTATTGTCTTTATTGTCAAAGCTTAGCTTTTGCTGCAGACTAACTGACTAGCCGCAATCGGCTGGCTTGCTGACGGCCATCAGCTGGTTTTATCTGTATGGAGCGTCCTCTCCAAACGAAGGGTGATTGTCATACTACAAGTTCTTTGACGGAACAGAGTGGGGAACAATGGAGGTTCTGCTGAGTTTAATGCAAAAAACATTCAACCACAGCAGACTTAAGTTCACAATCTGTCACTGCGGTCATGCTTTGCATTATTTTAGACTCCCAAATTAAGATGTTTGAAAACGTGATGTTGGGGAGAGCAAATAAAACTGGAAGAAGTAGGCCTGTTTTTTACTTAAAGGAATAGTTCAGCCAATAGTGAAAACACTGTTTTATCTCCTCACCCTCATGTCAGTTGAGAGACGGATGCCATTTCTTTGGCCACACAACACAAGGAGTTGGTTCGCAAAAAAACGTCACGGCAGCTCTCTTCAAAACCAAGTCAATGGTGACCTGTTGTTCGAGTTCTGCACAATGCACAGGCAAGACTATTATTGTCTTGCGGTCTTCAAATTCAAATACAAATGCAAAGTTTAACCTATTAAAACCCTATATTTGTTGACCGGCGGAGTCACCCAGGTTTCCCTCCACACAAAATCTCTTTGTTGAAAATAGCAACAAATAGCGATAGTGATCTTGTAGATGTGCTATTTTTGCTGTATGTTCATCCCCAGAATAGAACAGTGTGCAGTGTTGCTTCAGCATCAATCCGGTGCTCTGGTCTTCTCTGACGCACCCTGTCTGGTTCTGTTGGCGTGCTCTGTAGAGTTTTGCTTGTTAAGAGTTCTGTTAAAAGTAAGTCTTTTGCACGCCTACGAAAGCAACACGTGCGTGGGAGAAGACCAAACGGGGACCCAAAACATCATTGAAAAAACTTCAACTGCAAAAAAAATAGTATTATTTTTGCATTTTAAAACAGTGTTGCGGAGGGTTTTTTCTCTCTATTATATCTTAAGAGTTCTAAAAATGAGTCATTTAAAAAAACATGAAATGACTCAAGGCAGTCTTCGAAAGCCAAGCGGGTTCATGCGCTGCTCGGTGAGAACACACAAAGTCTCCCCCGCATGTTTACACCCCTGCGTTGGAGGTTGACTTCACAGAGCTCTGCAAGCCCTGGGTGTACGACGGCAAGCATGATCACTTTTGAAAACAATAGCTATAGTGAAGATCTGCATTTTTGCAATCATTTGGATTCAGAAGGCTTGGATCATGCAAAAGGCGTAAGAAGTCATTTTAGGGTCATTATCTGCCCTTTTCTCTTAATTAGCGCCCAACCAGTGTCAGATTGTTGGGTCCGATTTGAGAGTCTTAGAGACCTAGACCACCGTTCCAATGTTTTGATCGATATCGTTTCAAAACGTGCAAAGTTTTGATTAAACTGTCTAAATTGAGAAATTTTCCTAAGCCAGAGAAATGTCGTTCAGGGCAGTGTTCATTTCGTAGACTAAAACTATGACGAAAAATGTTCGTCGACTACCTTTTTTCACTGATAAAACAAACGAAAAACTAAGCTATGATGTCTAAAACTATGACTAAATATATTGACAATGTCCTCAACAAATAAAAACTAGACTAAAATGTTAGGGAGGGACTAGTGGAGAAGAGATCCAGTAGAACTAAGACAAGTCATTTTATGCTTAGCTGTGCCTGGGTGTCATGCTCCGAAAATAGCTGATCTACTAGCTCACGACGCATTGTGAGCTTGTATATCGGCTATTTTCTATAGCCGATCCACAAATCAGGCATCACGACACCATCAAGGCCTGCCAAAATAATTTCTTGTCGCCTAAAATCTTATGATATTTAGTCAACTAAAACTAAAATAATACTGAAACATTTCAGATGACTCAAATATGACTAAATTGAAGTTTATTCAAAAGACTATGACTAAAACTAAATAGTTGCTGTCAAAATTAACACTGCCATTGACTTGAGTTGCAGAAAGCTGCTTTATCCTAGTTTTGCTGGAAAACTGCTTACATGCGGCATGGAAGAAGAAACGTCCTCCATCTTTCAACCGGCATGAAAGTGAGCAGATAAAATGGCTGAATTCTCATTTTTGGGGCGGTGAACACATTCATTTAAGGCTTTGGTTTTTCCTTAGGTGGGCTCTGAACTTAACTTAGATCTAGTTATGCAACAACCAATTCCCAAGGGAAGTTAATCTTTCATAGGCACCCACACGGACCCGAGTCTGGGAAGTTAGAACTGCACATTTTTAACTGTTGGTACGTGAGTACACGGGTACAGTATCATATTAACTTAAGGGTCGGCTATTAGGTACTATGAAATGAAATACTTCCCCACCTGTATCAAGTGCATTACACATAATACTGTATTTTGTAATACAGAGAATTTTACAGACGGTGTATGAATATTGATATTTATCGCTGTATGAAGCTTGTTCAGTGTTATTTATGAGAGAGAGAAATAAAAACTGTCAAGGCTTTCTTAATTATTCTTGTTTGTGTGTTATTTTTTTTGTCCGTGTTGAACGGGGTATGACTTACTTTAAAAATGGGTTATGTAACAGCTAATTTGTCAACTTCGCCAAAATAAGCATTTTTACTGTAGCCAGGGTTCATTTGTAAAAAACTAAACAAAACACACATGGGGGGACATTCTCTTAAACACTTAAGCCCTATATACTTCTTCATACGACAAACGGCGAAAATAGCAGATCTACAAGCTAACAAGGTGTTGCAATATGACGCGTTGTTAGCTTGTAGATCAGCTATTTTTTCGATTAAAATAAATGCTAAATTTGTTTCTGCTAAATTGAAAAATAAAAACTATGTTGAAATTATGCTCAAAATAGGGATGACAGGGTTAACGTATATAATTTTTACGGTGTTAAATTGTGATATTATCGTACATATTTAAAGGAAATGCATGTATTTAATCACTATCACAAGCAGGGATACAACTTAAAATGGGCGGAGGGCGAATATCAAAAGCAGAGGCATTGATTTCTCCCCCAGAAACATGATGCAGCTGTACCACAGTTAAGCTAATATTGTCTCTGTCGGGTGGAAACCTCATATGTCCAAAACTGTTACTTTTTAAGAATTCAAATTCAAAAGTTGCAAAAATAGCAGATCTACAAGCTCAAATCATCCCGCTTCGCGCTGCGTTTTGAGCTTGCAGATCTGCTACTTTTGATGCTTTTGTGTGATGCTGTAATAATATGATCAAGTAAGGCATTCATTTACGGAAAAAAAAAAAGAATTCTGTCCGACAGCAACGATATGCGTGTTGAGGGCTGTGTTGTATCATGTCCTCTGTCCTCTTTACCTGGGTTAATAATCGGCAGACTTCAGCAGGTGTTATGTAAAGGCACGTGTATCGTAATCCTAAATGTGAGTAGGCTACTTTCCAAATGGGACAGTGTATCTATGAGGTAACTTGCTATCAATGTCTGGAGTTTGCCCAGATGATTCAGACCATTTATTAGGTCGGAAAGCCCCTATAAGCCAGTGTTGCTATCAGATCTGGGGAAACCTCGTATCGTCGCTGTCAGGCGGAAACCTGATATCGAGGGCTTGGAGCGCAAAGGGCATGGATGACATTTTCCGAATTTTACAGGAGAGCTTTTCATTGATTGTAATTATTTAATTAAAAGCAACATATTTAAGCAATCTATACTTTTACACAGAATAGGTGTCACGGTTCAAATATATTTGTTTAATGTAGTTTTTAATTAAATAATTACAATCAATGAAAAGCGTTCCAGTAAAGTTCTGAAAATGTCACGTAACATCCTTTGCGCTCCAAGCCCTCGAGATTATGTCCAACAGGGTTACTTTTCAGGTAATGGAAAAAATAACCTGTTTTCCAATGGATCCAATGTAGTTGTTATTTAGTCACAAGCCCCTGTTAATACTTTTCATTGGTTCAATATTTATCAATTCCACAGACGCACTTAACCACTTTCAACCTGGCGTTCCTACTTTGGGCATGTTGTTATAGGTGAAAATGTTCAAACATTTTCAAAAACAGTCAAACTACAAGCTGACATCACATCATGACATGTTGTGAGATTGTAGATGTTTCTGTCGGGTGGAAAAAAAATGTCCAAAAGAATTTTCCAAAACTGTTACTTTTCCAGATTCAAATTCAAAAGTAGCAGATCTGCAAGCTCGAAATGCGGCTCGAAGCGATGCATTTCGAGCTTGTGGATCTGCTACTTTTGACGTTTTTGTGTGACGCTGTAGTGTGATCAAGTAGGGTGTTAACTTACTAAAAAACACAAAAGGTTTCAGCAGACGATATACTTGACCTATGAAACTCCATTGTAGGGTGTTGTAATGTTGTACTGTGGTGTTACTCTGGTGAGTAAAAATGGAAGAGATAATGAGAATTAGCATAGTGCATGTAGCAGCTGCCACACTTAATTTTAGGGCTGCAACGATTAATAATTGAATACAGAAATCAACAGAATTTAAAAAGAATGTACATGTATTCATTGAATAAATGCACTTGTTACGTGTCATACAATGACAACTTTTGCAGGGTGGGTTTATTAAGACGTTTCGAGCTGTCTGGGTTCAAATATCATGATTATTTTATTACCTCATTTTACTGCCATTTTATCATCTACATTAATCGCATAGATTAATTACAGTAAGCGTCTATGGGTAATTAGAAAAGCGTTATGCAAATGTGTGATATCATAATTATTATTATTAATATTATTATTAATAGAAATTAATCTGAAGACCCACCTCTTCAGACTCCACCTTAGCCCTTAACACTTGACCTAGTCTTGACAACCACGCAGACTTATGCAAAGGTTAAAATGTCATTTAGATGGCATGTTATTTAGACAGATGCTAGGTTCATTGTGTACCTGTTATCCTATCATTTCAATTGTACAGATTGTTATTTTGATAGTGTACTGTTTAGACAGATGCTAGGTTCTTGGTTTACCTGTGATCCTAGTTTACTTAGGCACTAGACTGTCTCCACATTTGATGTTATGTGTTTACCTTGCTTATTGTAAGTCCCTCTGGTTAAGAGCGTCTGCTAAATGCCTAAATTGTAAATAGAATAAAGAGAAAAATAATTGACACGTTAACAAATAATGAGATCGTGAAAATAATAGTTATTTGCTAGGTCCCCCTTTTTATTTATTTTCATCAAACTAGAACTCTTTCACAAACATCTAACCATAACCCTTTAACCCTCTTCATAACCTAAACCTTTAAATTATCATTCTGAACATGTAGTCTTTTTTCTGCCTTATCTGTCTTGACTTTGTGATAGCAGTTGTTCAGTACTGGGACAGTGTTGCCAGATTTTGTGAGAGAAACAAACGGACAGGTCTACGCAAACAAGCCCAAAAGAAGCAACCTTATATATTATATACAGTACATCCCCTATTTGAAAATAGCTGATCTACAAGCTCACACCGCGTCGCACTGTGACGCGTTCTGAGCTTGTAAATTGGCTATGAAAAAATCTTGAACAAACATTTAGAACATTTGGAATATTTCTGAAACATTTGAACAGCACAAATCTTGTCTGGGCGTTCCTGGCAGAAAACATTTTCAGATGGGGGGGTCCTTGACATGAAAATGTTTGAGAAACACTGGTTTAAACAACATTAGACAGCCCAAATAAGCAACTATACTTTAGACACAAGCCCCTATATACTGTGCCAATATTTACAAGTGACTTAACAGAAAAAACAAGCCCAAAGTCGCTTATAATAAGCAGACTTGGCAACACTGCGCAGGGATGATGTGGATAACAAACTGTGCTCTACTGTAGCACGAGCAATGTCACAAATAATGCTGTCCTTCTGGGTCACTGTCACAGCGATCAGGGTCTGAAGCTTTGACGGGAGTGGAGAGTGGCTGAGCAGCCATATCACCGCTTACTGTAACCACTTAAAGCCTATTTTATCATTTGTCACACACCGAAAATAGCAAATCTACAAGCTTGTAGATCTGCTATTTCTTTTACATTTTGGAGGGAAGAAAACATTTATCCTTTTGAAGAGTTTTGTGTATAATGGCATGCCAAAAAATAGGGATGCAAAGGTTAAAAGTGCTCACTTATGCTTTTCCTTGTTTTCTGTCATATACAGTATATCTTTTGATCCATAAATGCACAGAATCTCTAGCCAGGCCTATAGACCCCTTAACAGACGACGTCATGCGCAACGAAACCCATTATATCAGGTCTCGTTAGGACGCGTCTCACTAGCCAACACACACAAGAGGGGGTTGGGGTGTGCTGAAACCAGTGCACCCCGAAACAGGTTGGGAATTGATTGCGTGAAACAATCACCTGTGTGTCCAGGCTCAATGTTAGTAAACAAATAATTGGTCTATTCCACAGAGAGGGCGGGTCCCTAAGCTCAGGCTGGGGGAGGTGGTAGGTGGAATGTATTATCCTGTCCAGGTATTGCAGCCACTGGGAGCCTGGCAATGGACTCACCTGCAGCCAGTCAGGCAATCAAGGGGAGCCTTTAAGTAGCCGGCTCACAATCTGGGTGGAGAGTCAGTTTGGAGGAATGAGTAAGCAGGCCACCTCACGTCACTCTGTTCAACATGGAAGCTATAGTAGGAAGGACATCTTGCAAGTGAGCACAAGACTTAACTCCAACACTTGGAACCACCTTGGATGTGCTTATACTCTTGTGGCTCACCTACTTTCTCTCTCTCCCTCCCCCCTAGGCCGACTGAGCTCCAAACCTACTGAACCCTGAAACATAGTAGTCACTGCTCTCTCACTGTTTACCCCCAGGATTGTGGAGCCCCCACCTGTGTGTAGCGTATGTACAGGCCCAAGCCCCGGACGGGAGGATTCCTAAGTTGCTTTTGCCCCAATTCCCCTTTCCCCTAATCGTTTGAATAAAAGACTATTTAATTTAACAAGCCAACTGACTCTGAGCCTCTTGTTTTATTGTGAATCTCACCTGTATTCCCCTGGGTTGCCACAGTCCATATTTTTTCGTAAATTAATTCCCTACTTGATCATATTACAGCGTCACACAAAAAGCATCGTAAGTAGCAGATTGTAGATCTGCTGCTTTTGTTATTTTTTCATTTGAATCCTGAAAAGTAACAGTTTGCATTAACAACTTGACCTATTTCATTCTTTGGACTGTTTGGCCAAAATATCTACAAGCTCACAATACACAAATCAGCTATTCAGCTATTTAAAAACTAAAATAAAGAAAATCTACAACTTTTGAAAGCTCTTGTCTACTATTGCTTTGGCACTCTCCGTACCTTTCAATGCCAATAAAACCTTTGTACTTTTACTCCAGTCATATTGTGATAACAGCCTTTACTTTTAACAGTATTTGTACATTGTGGTATTGCTACTTAACCACTTAAACCCTATATAGTCCCTCAGGGCTCTATACTAGTGTCTCTATTTTGTGTTATTGTGGGGAAAGCTCTCACTGAAAATAGCCGATCGACAAGCTCACAACGCTAACTCGGCGTGTTTGTGAGCTTGTCGATCTGCTATTCTCCTGCGAAAGCTTTCCCCACAATACGGATGCTGGGGTTTAAGTGTTTATGTAAAAAATCTGAGTACTTCTTCCACCACTGATGAATTCACAAAGAGCCCCGCCACAGTCTATCAATCAGAATGTGAATAGACTGGGGCTCCTCACGCACTTAATGGCTCCATCTGTTACCAGGAGCTGCCGGTTTGTCTACTGCTTTCTCTCCGGACTCTCGGGTCAGGTTTGCGTCCGATCCATCATTACCCACAAGGACAAAACCTGAGACCCCCGCCCCCAACCAGCGGTGCAAAGTAACTAAGTACATTTACTTAAGTACTGTGTTTAAGTACAATTATGAGGTACTTTTACTTTACTAAAGTCCAATTTTCAATAGGATTTAATTGGCTTAATGGCTACATTTTGGAGGAAAAGGGTAACAAAGTCATTGGGTACTCTAAAATCGACACGCTCACAACACGTTATGTGGTAAATGTTATACTCTGTCCTTAATTCAGCCTCTACAGTAGTAGGTGTGTGGAGATTTGTGGATTCGTAGAGGGAAAGGTTGACGGGTCTTTGGTTGAAGGGTTCTTACTCGAGGCAAACGGATAAATCACGTGACCTGTAGTCTCTTGGCCCGGACATCTGTTGTTGTTGCCTCCATCCGTAGCCTAATTTTATACTTGGATGAGAATAACCTACTGGATTTCCCCACTGAAATACGTTGTGAATCTGTTTATTTCCGTCGAGGGAAACGGTCGCGTGACAAAGAATGAATTAGCCGTGCAAAAAAAGACACATAACCTGTTGTCACCTCTTGACACTGTGACATGGCTGTCACTGTGAAATGGTACAAAGCAGGGCACCTCTGGCAGACCTTTACTGTCCATGAGAAATGAATGAAGCCAGCATCCTGGCGATGCACAATCTGTAGCATGTACAAGTCTTCATGACAAAATGTTATAAAACACAGGTTTTCAAAGAGAGGACAGTTGGGGGGTGCGGGGCTTTTTACGGTTTTAATCTATCTTCCCTATTTTGGCCATGTCATTGTCAAAACATTTTCAAACATTCACAAACGCGGAAATAGCAGATCTACACGCTCACAACAACGCCTCGCACTGCGAGCAAGCGTGTGGATCTGCTATTTTTGCTTCTTGTCTTTTGTTCAACGTATTTCACAATAGGCAGCTGTACAGGCTATGGCTATTTGGGTTTTCTCTCTCGGCATAGTAAGGTATGCGAACCCCTGTTAAAAGTTCTCCTTCAATGAAGGTCTGTCTCTCCCTAACATTTTAATTGAACTGTATTTCTTTGTTTGACAGTTATTAGGAGGTAGGTGCCTTGTTATCACATCAGTACAGTGAAGAGATACAGTCAGTGTACATACCTGTTCATTTCAGATTCAGTGTGCTGCTATTATATGGTTTTATCATGCCACATGTCAAGTACATTTACTCAAGTACTATTTAAGTACAAATTGCATGTACCTTTACTTTATTTGGGTATTTCTATTGCCAATACGTATATACTACTACTCCATTGCATCTCTGAGGCAAATACTGTATTTTTACTCCAATACATACAATTATTATTTTTAATTTTTAATTTTTAAAATACTAAATTTAAAAATACTTTTTAAATTTGTATTATTAGTTAATACAAACCATACATTGACTAATTAAAGGCATAGTATGTAACTTTGCCCTGTGTTTGCACAACAAAACAATTACTTATTTTTTACCCATCATTTTCATTCTGCGGTTCTAGTGTGGTGGTGTTTACCTGCAGAAACACATTGCCCTCTCACTGTATTTAGGTGTTTTCACTGTTTGTTTTGGTAGACGGTGATGTTTTTGGGCCACCAAAACAACAGTGAAAACACAAAAATACAGTTAGAGGTGTTTCTGCAGGTAAAAATCATCACACCACTCCAGTGGCTGATAATTGCTGGTATAGAAGGAAAAGATTGGTAAAAATATATGTATTGTTTTGTTATGTAAAAAAAGGGCAAAGTGACATACTATGCCTTTAAGCTATATTTTATACTCTGTCTATTCAAAAAATAGCAGAGCTAAACTTTTTCATAGTTTTCATAGCTTCATAGACTTGTGTAGCGTTGTGTTGGATTCATGTTCATGTGTATTTTCAGACAGTTCACCACTTAAACCCTCAACACTTAGAAAACTTGTACTTGGCCTGTTGTTTTTTCCCTCTACACCAAACCTCTTTGGCAAAAATAGCCGATCTACAGTTGTGTGCTTGTAGATCTGCTATTTTAGGCTAATGTTCCCCTCAGAATAGGGATTCTAGGGTTCAAGTGGTTAATATCACACAAAGATTTGGCGGCCCCCCTATAGTAACTCTGAGGACCCCCTGGGGGTCCCGGACACCCTGTTGAAGACCCCTGCTCTATATCAATATGTGTATCAGCTTTAGCAAGGAGTTTGTGACGATACACTGCCAGATTTGTTTTTAGCACATCCCTAGTCACACGATTGTGTGACTCATTGCCACATTGCCCTCATTGTCCGGATGCCACCGACACAGTCAGTCAGTCGCACCACTCCCAGGGTCGTGTTAGACCTAAGATCCCCTCGGTTCCATTATATCTCCATCAGAAGGGATTATGTCAGTGCCAGGGCGGTTTTAGGAACCCAACCCAGGTGTGACAGCATCGACATGGACCAGCTCAACAAAGGCTGCCTTTACTTGATTTCCACTCATGCGAAACAATGGGGATTGAAAGGAAATAAAGGGGTTTTAACCCTCCATGAGTTTTATTACTCATTTAATCGAGAAGACAGACATGGTGCCATACTAGTACATGCCCACATAGGTAGATAGTAAATAGATTACATTTGTAAAATATAGAGGGAGGAGGGCATTTTCATAACCCTCTTAACTTAATCAGGTTATTTATTTTTCTTGGAAAGTGTCTACATTTAAATACAGCATGCTTTGATATTAAAAAGAAAATGTACTTTTGAATACTTTCATTTGTAGTTGAGTAATGTTTCACCAGGAGTATCTATACTTTGACTCAAGTACTGGGGTTGAGTACTTTGGTCCACCACTGCTGCCAGTAGAGCCTCATTTTGAAGCATATAGTCATGTTCAATTGTCCAGGACCCTTCACTGACCTGCTACAACAATATTATGTGCCCAGCAGGACCCTAAGGTCAGCTGTTCAGGGTCTATTGGTCATTCCTCGTACCAGGTTGGGCGGCTATAGTTGCATGGTTAGAGAGCCCGCCTGAGAGGCCTAAGGTTCGAAGTGTCCCTGAGCATGACACTTAACCCCTAACTGCTCCCCCCTCCGCGTTCCCCCACGAGATGAAGAAAGGTTAAAAAAAAAAAAGGCATGGAATGCCCTTCTACTGGTCTTGAGAACTGGAAAGAAAAAAGGTCAGCCTCTGTGGATTTTTTTAAGAACCACTTACAAACATTGCTGTTTAAACAAGCATTTGTGGAATGTCTTAGATTTTTTGTTTGTTTGTGTTTTTGTTGTTTTTAAACTGGAGGAGGCAGAAAAACTGAAGTTCCCCCGCGGGACAAAAAAAGGTCAAAAACAAAAAGGTATGGAATGCCCTTCCACAGGTCTTGAGAGCTGCAGGCTCTGTGGACATTTTTAAGAACCACTTGTGGAAAGCTTTAAGCCCATATGCTTGAACGTGTATGGCAATAGCATAACAAATGCTGATGTAGCCTACAAGCACAACGTGTCGCAATGCAACGCATTGTGAGCTTGTAGATTTTCACTATTTTGGAAGAATGACAAATTGAGGGTTCATGTGGTTGACATAATTATTTTTTCATTAAAACATTAAATAGTGATATTATCAAACATAGATATTAAACATATCAGACGGTCCATTTCCCAGAATTCATGCATTTCATTCAGTCTGACCAGAAACAGGGTTAAAAAAATACCCCCACTGGACAAAAATATGCATGACCAGAGAGGAGTGGGATATCAAAAGCAGAGGCAATGAAAGTGAGCTTGTAGATCGGCTATATTCAGCGAAGACATTTTCATATTTGTAGAGCACAAACCAGAAAATACACCAGAATAGAGCCCTTAGGGACTGCAACAGCTCAACAACGTATGGGCTTTACAGTAAATGTTTGATGGGGAATCTGAGGTGTGTGTTGTGATGGTGACATGGTGCGCTCCATGGGAGCAGTCACACATCTGTGTCCTCTGCTAAGGTCAGCACTTCTTTATACTGTGTGTAAATGTGGATGGTAGAAATACAGCCCTGTACATCAGTGTTGCCATGTCCCACTTATTATAAGCGACTTTGAGCTTGTTTTTCCTCGTTTGCAAATATTGATAGTTGTGGGTTAAGGTTTTTGGGGATTGTTTCTAAAGTGTAATTGCTTATTTTGGGTTTAAACCAGTGGTTCTCAACCATTTTCATGTCAAGGACCCCCAAATTATCATGTACAGTATTTGTATGCAGACCCCCCATCTGAACATATTTTATGCCAGGGACCCGTACAAGATTTGTGTTGTTAAAATGTTTCAGAAATATTCCAAATTTTTCACATTTTCTTGAAGAGTTTTTTTTTAAATCCCTTGTGAGCTTGTAGATCGGCTATTTATTTTCAAATAGCCAATGTATGTCGGGTTAAAGGGCTCAGCCTCATATAGCGTAGTTGCTTCTTTGGGGCTTAATTGTTTTCTTAGTTTGCTTACCATGTTTCTCTCGCAAAACCTGGCAACACTGCCATACAGCTTCTATATGCCACTGAGCTAATACCCACAACCCCCCTCTCCCCCTGTCACTGCGACTCAGGCATCTATATGCCACTGAGTTAATGGCCACAAGCAGTGGTGGAAATTGAAGTAATTACATTTACTCAAGTACTGTGCTTAAAGTTCTATTTGAGATACTTTCACTTTAATTTTCCTCCACTACAATTATCTGACAGCATTATTTACTAGATAGATACTTTGTAGATTTTGAGTATTATTAGAAAACTTTATTATTAATAAACTGAAAATGTAATGATTTAGGCCTATCATTATAGGTTAATCTACCCAGCAGCACGTAAAGTAATTAAAACCAGCCCCACCCTTACCATCTGCAATGTTAAAGTGATGAACACATTAATGCATTAATACTTACAATTTTAAAGAATAGGCTATTTAGATGTTGTACTTTTACTCAAATACAAATTTGAATACAGGACTTTTACTTGTAAAAGAGTATTTTCACATTGTCGTATTTCTACTTCGATCTGAGTACTTCTTCCAACACTGTCTGCCACTGAGCTAATGGTGACAACCCCCCCTCCCCTCCTCTCCCACTGTCTCTCCGTCTCAGCTGTAACCGGCACATCGCCGAGCTGGAGATGTCCTGACAGTGTGGCTGGCTGACAGGCTGGCTGGCTGGCTGGCTGGCTGGCTGGCTGGCTGGCTGGCTTGCTGGCTGACTGGTTGGTTGGCTGGCTGGCTGGCTGGCTGGCCGACCGACCGGCTAGCCTCGTTCCCAGCCTCGCTCATCTGCCAACCGGCTGGTTGGCTGGCCGGTGGGGGATGGCGAAGAGATGACTATAGACGGGGTTTGGGGGCAGATTGACGTTACGCAACCGAGGTCTAAGAGGACAGCTCCTCCGGTTAGAGCAGTCATTCTCTCAACCTTTCTTACATTTCAAGGACCCTCCCAGTTTGATATACATTGGCCCCCGACCCCCTTCTGACACCATGTTATTGTTGTTGTTTTTTATGTTGTTGTTGTTTTTTATCCCTGGGACCCTTAATCTACACTGATAAAATCCTCAGTGTTAATGTAAGATGTTCAATCTGTCCACTCTCAGAGTTACAGACCCGTATAAGGCTCCATTTGGACATTTGTGAAACAGTGGGCTAGACATGGCTTAACTGGGGGGCGGATTGGTGTTACGCAACAGAGGTCCAGGAGGACAGCTCTAGTCTGGAACATCCAAGACTCCGGGTCCCGTCTGAACAATGTAGAGTCTACACTCAGAGGCCTTTATGTAACAAGCATCTATTAAGCAGTTGCGGTCAAATATAGTCCAACGCACCAAACAAATGTCCCTGTTCAATGAGGCATTTAGACATATTCTCTCACTATTTGACAGTGTCATCTTAGTTTTTGTCATTGAAAAAAAATACAAAACAAATGTTTTGGCCTTATAAGCACTTAATCCCTATACTATACTTTGTTGACCGGGGTCCCCCAGCAGGGATCTAATACATGGCCCCTTCTTTTTTCCCTCTACACCAAATCTCTTAAAAGTACAGCCAATCTACAAGCTCAAAACACATCACTCTTCATCCAATTTTTTACATGCCCAAAATAGAGACTTATGTGGTTAACCTATTAACCCTTAACCCTGAACTTGGGGCAGCAGCAATGGCCTAAAGGATAGAGGAGCGCACTTGTTGCCAGAAGGTTGCAGAACCGGCTGGAAAGATCTGGATGGGGAAGTGAATGGCCAACACTCAGCCTCCCCCAACACAGCTACTTCAGCTGTGTTGGGGGAGGGCCCTTGAGCAAGGCACTGAACCCGCAACTGCTCCAGTGGGCCTGCTCAGTAGCCAACAGTGAACAGTATAAGACTGTGGTTGTACTGGTCAGCTCCCAGGTTTTAATGTGTGTGTGTGTGTGTGTGTGTGTGTGTGTGTGTGTGTGTGTGTGTGTGTGTGCGTGTGCGTGTGCGTGTGCGTGTGCGTGTGCGTGTGCGTGTGTGCGTGCGTGCGCGCGCGCGTGTGTGTGTGTGTGTGTGAAAAAGAAAAACACATGAACCCCAGCGGCCCCAATTTCTGGGCATGTCATAGGTGAACAATCTGCAAAAATAGTGTTTTGAAAAATGTGTTTTCGTTGTGATACAGGTAAATATTAACGTGTTGAATACCATGTTAGTTCCATTGATCCAAGCATCAGTCGACTGATTGATAATTCAAATAAATGGGGCGGCCGACCCATCTGACCAGCTGGGTGGTCCACAAACGCTTTTGCGATTTTCAAGTGGTGCCCTGATTCAGAAATGTTTGGGGAACCGCTGGTGTAGAGGGAAAAAAAGGGGAGGGGACCAAGCGTAGAGCCCTGAGGGACCCCGATCAGTGAAGTATATCGGGTTGAAGTGGTTAAGCAAGTCTGTTTGCTTCACTGGTGATGTCAGAAAAAGAACCGCCATCAAACTCACCGACAAAATGCGGCCTGACAGCTTGCAAGGAATCTACCTCAGTCAAGGAGGTCATGTTCTCACTCCCCACCTGTCTGTCTGTCTGTCTGTCTGTCTGTCTGTCTGTCTGTCTGTCAGGAAAGGTATATGGTTTATTTAGAAAGCACCTTCCAAAGGTGTTACAAGGTGCTGTACACATATGCTGTACATAGGAAGTTAAAGACTGAAAAAAGTATATTAAGAAAAATAATTCCAATAGAGGGAGACCACTGTATAATGCATATTATAGATTTAATGCCTTCAAAGAGTTATTTTACAACTTTCTGTTTATATTAGGCAAATTAATAAACGATTGGCTCAAAATCTAGACAGACTGTACTCAGCAACGTGACTCGAGCATGATAACTCTTCCTCAGGCAATGGTAAGCGTGTGAAATATTGTCAAAGATATAGGGAAAGGGTCGTGATCACTTGGGTTCAGGCAGGTGTGGGAAGGGTTTCTACCCCGGATTTGAATCTGGTTTCCTGCTTAAGTGCAGACATTTTTACCATTGAGCTAATAGAGCCGGCCTGCTTGCTCGTGGGATAAATTGAATCTTGACCATCAGGTCAAAATTGGTGTCCGATCCTGTGTCTAGGTGAGACATGACCTTTGACACGATCTAAATGTCTCAATAGAAGAGCAGGGAGACTAAATACAACCAACCCAATTGTTTAAGTTATATTGTATTAACATTCTCCACCGTACAGACTGGACAAAATTACATTTTATTCATAAAAAAAAGCTACATAGTGAGGCTTTAACACAAAGCGTTCAGGTGGCTCAGCGGTACCTCCTGCCCACCACTGTGGAGTGTAGGGGTTCAAATTCAACCATGGTGCATCCGGCTTGCAGAGCATCTATCTGATACAAACACAATTGGCCATGTTCAGGCGAGGGTGACTGATATTTGTCATTGCACATAACTCCTACAGGCTGGGACGGCACCTGTCAGCGGGGAATGTTGAACGGGATGAGTAGTACGGAGGTGGTACTGCCTCTCGGTGGGGGCTCCTCACTGGCAGGTGAGCCACTAGGCTACATCAGCAGTGGCAAGCAGTGGGAGGAATTGATTGGCTTAATGACTTATTCGGAAGGAAAAAGGGGTTAAAAAAAACTATTGGCTATTCCAAATTTTGAAGAAAAAAGTAAAACAACAAAAGGTGGGGAAAAAAACATTACACGGTATAGTGCTTGTGAAACAGGTGAGTTTTTATCAGCTTTTTGAAGGAATCAACTGACTGTCCAAGAGCGGGGGTTATACGCCTACGAAGTTAGCATGATATCTCAAGCTGTTATGACTTGCATATCGTCGCTGTCGGGTGGAAACCTCATATGTCCAAAATCTTTTCAGGATTCAAATTCAAAAGTAGCAGATACACAAGCTCAAAACGCAAGCTTGTAGATCTGCTACTTTTGGTGCTTTTGTGTGACACTGTAGTATGATCCAGTACGAAAAAAACACAAAAAGTTATGATATGGAGATAGGAGGTTTCTGCCCGACAACAATGATACGCACACAACTGGGTGGAAAGGTTTGTCCAAGGACTGTCATAAATGTCCTGAAGGGAGACACCCCCCCCCCCCCCCCACACACACACACACACACACACACACACACACACACACTGACCCACCCTAATCCCCTTCAGTCATGACCAATTCTATTGCAACCTTGTTCTTAGGCCTACCCAATAATTACTGTGACCAACACGGTAACAAGCACCGCTTCATTGTGCTGTTCTCTTAGTTACCTTGTGCTTACTCTATAGGGAGCAAGAGGTGTAAGCACCCATTACTTATTGCTTTGTTACCATGTACCATTATTATACCCCATAATTATTTCATAAGTACACCCGTAATTACAAAAGAATTACGCCACAATTGGCAGGCTGCAATGTAAAGCATTATGCAGAGTTTATGTAGAAGCGTCTGTAGGTTGCATTTATTTTGCTTCTATTGTAGTTTAACTTATTTCTCACTGCTGCAACAAGCCAATTTCCACCCAGGGATTAATACAGTTTTATTTTGTTTGTAATATTATCATTACTTTATAATATGATTTGTATAACCCCAAAGCAACAGCAAGTTTTGTCTTCATAACTCATGTTATATTATGAGTTTCTGGGAACAGTGTGTCAGTCTGTGACATAACCAGAAACAGAGATGGCATTTTCAAACTCCACAAAAATATTTTTGAATAGAAACAAATGTTATTCTAAATGTCCAACAGCCGCCACACACTGCCTCTCACTTCATACAATACCTTAACTCTGTAGTGCTCTCAAGTGGTCATGTCGCAGTACTACATTTCATTTTGCAAAGTCAGACAATCACACAGAATTACCGCAGCCAATTTTATTTGTACAACCCTTGTGTAGAAGTGCTTAAAATGCCGGGCTTAACAAGCCCAGCCCGCTATTAAATATAGAAAACAAAACAATGTCTGTGGCATGACAGAAAAGCAGAAAGAATAGAGATAGAACACAAACCAAACAAATCACAATTATCAGGCAACCTGAAAACCCTCAGACGAGCCCAGAGCACGTTAAGCTTTCAACACAGAAAGCATTTGAATTCAGTGGTCCATTAACATAATGATGATTACGATGACCAAAACATTACAAACCTCCATGTTGGAAGAGGCAACACTTCTCTCAACATTTGAAGACAATCGAGAGGCTATTGTTCATTTATAAACAAAAAGGCTGTTTTCAATGACAGTTTCAATGATATTTTTTTGAATGACTGAGTTAAGTAATCCATGCAAATACTTTTGAACACTGTGGTGCCATTGCATATGAGTGAGAACCCCTGCATACAAGGATTTTGAACAGGCTAATAACCAGTAAAAGCGTCAGGAAAGTCTTAGCCTGGCAAACCATCCCGGTCGCGGGAATTCACATTATCATGTGTCTTTGCCAGGATCTGTCTTCTTCATTATTATGTTGTATTGTTCCTGTTATCCTTGTACTTTTATTGTATAGTATTGTTCCTATTGTTTCCTGTCTGCCCTAGTGTTTGCTACCTGTCTTGTCTCTCCTCCCTGTGATTACTTGTTTCTCCACCTGTGTCCTGTTAGTCTCCCAGCCAATCCCTGTGTTGATTGTAGTTATGTTTCACCTGTGTCTTGTTAGTCTGTGTCTATTTAAACCTCCCTGTATTCAGTGTTCCCTTGTCAGATTATAGTTAATGTCATGGTGTGTCCTGCCCTTGTATGTCCTGCTTTACTGTCAGTTTGTATCCTGAGTTTATTAATAAATCTTCATTGAACCTTCTCTGCCTGCCTGGTTCTGCACTTGGGTCCAAACACTTGTCTCACATCGTGACAGTCTTCTGCAGACCGGTCTGGTTTTAAGCGCTGGGTGGGCGTTTTGTAGAAACCAAAACGTGGAAGAGCCAATCAGCGTGTGTCAGTCACAGGGCCGGAGGGCCTTGAGCGCAGACATCTGATTGGCTCTTCCACTTTTTAGTTTCTGCAAAACACCCATCACCCACCCAGAACTTGGGGCCAAATGATGATGTGAATCCCCGCGACCTGGGTATTCTATGGATATGATCTAAACTGGTTTAACCCAGCCCAGTCTCACCTAACCCACATGCTTAAATAATAACACCAGCAAAGCCTTTTCGTCGGGGCTCATAAATCCCTCCCTTAGCCAGCAGCCCCCCTGACTCATGTTTCAACCTGTCAATTGTGAGCCGATCTGTTCTCTCGCTAGCTAGTGGTGAACTGAGCGTATATCCCCCAGTGATCACTGGTGAAGCGGTCACAGTCCAACCTCTCTCGGCCAATCAGAGCCATGTTGCAGGGGGCCGGCCGCGGGACCCCGTCCCCGGTAGCAGGTCGGAGGTATATGCGGTCGAAGCGGAGCATGCTGGTGTAACGTGCATCCTTGTTGTCGTTGGCCCTGGTGTCCCAGGTGTAACGGCAGTGCTCCCGACTGCCCAACTTCTCCCATATGTCACACACGCCGGGTGGCAGCCCCACCATGGCCATCTGGGATGGAAACATAACGAGGGTATTATTAGAGGTGAGCTATGAATGGCCCGAAGGACTCCGTGGGCGAGGTTTAATTAATAACTCCATGTAACTGATCAAGATGCACAGCATGTATTATGCTTAGATGGCTTCACTATTGCTATATTGTTATTTCAGTTAAACTGCCATCCTAAAATGACATATCGGTCAACTGTGTGAAAGAATAATTCTGGAATTATGGTGAAATAACTCCTTCACTGTGTTCAATATGACTACAACTCCCAGGAACATTAACAAGTATATCATCTCTGTCGGGTAGAAACCTCATATGTCCAAAACTGTTACTTTTCAGGATTCAAATAAAAAAATATCAAAAGTAGCAGATCTACAAGCGCAAAGCGCGTCACTTCACGCCGTGTTTCGAGCTTGTGGATCTGCTTTTGATGCTTTTGTGTGACGCTGTAGTATGATCACGTAGTAGTAAATCTTTATTTCGGTCCATTTAAAAGAGCAAATGTACATACACACATTTGAGTCTACGAATGCTAGTGGCACCGAAAAGGTGTAGGCTGAAGCCGAGGCTTATTTTGCCTACCCTTTTTTAATTAAAATGTAGTAACACATCATCACATCCTTTTCAAACACATCAAGTAGGGCATTATAATTTACAAAAATGGAGATAATAGGTTGCTGTCCGACAGAAACGATATCTGAAAAGCCAGCTGCGTGTAGTAATAATAGGAATAATAATTAGCTGCCATAGAGGTCAAACATTTGCCTGGCAAATACCTGGCAATTCCTGGCAACACAACAGTGCCATACGTTCACACTGTCAGCTACAAAAAATACAAAGTGACAGCATAACTGCGTCACTGTTGAAGTGTTGATCAATGCGCCAAACCCGTCCGACAAGCGAGAAAAATACAAAGGATATATATAATGTTTTTCCCCCTGTAACAAAGAGGTCCTCCGTTACTGATAATTGGCACTAATTTGCACTTTACTCTTTTGCACAGTATATTTGCACAAGGATATTGGATCATAAGAGGAATGTGCAATATGTTTTAGTGCAATATAATTTGGCAATATATATGGGATGTTAGATTGTGATTTTAATACTGCTTATGTCTGTCTGTTCCAGGGTGTTCGGGCAAAAGAGTCACCAGGGTGCCCGAGCACCATATATGGGTGGACTGGACCACAGAGAGAGAGGGGGGTTTTGTGTTATATATTGGAAGCTGCTAATAATGTGATAATGTTTGTTTTGCCATAGGGTACTTAAAGGAGACACACCATGAATTTCACTTTTCTTTATTTTTTCTTTATTTTTTGGGCTCCCCAGTGTCTCTTGTACCCCAAAAAATATTTTTTTTTAACATTCAGTCATTCATTCTCATTTCAGAGATTTTCAGAATGGGCGTGTCTGAACAGGCCATCTCAGAATGGCAGGTTTGCTTACATCACCAAACTTTCTGCCCATGTATTTTGACAGACAGAATTGCTCCAGAATTGCTCAGTAGCACCCCTCTGCCCAACAGGACGTTTTGGTATTGCAGCTGAAAGTGCTTTATAAGCCTGAGAGAATTGACTTGGGATGAGTATATCTGAGTGTTGATTTAGGCTCAAACCTTTTGAAAATGGTTTGAGGGACATACACCATATGATATTAAATATATATATTTTTTTTTTTATTCATGGTGTGTCTCCTTTAAGTTATATGTTTTTTGCCAGGGTTATTGATTCAGATGTTTTAATGGAAGGTGTGGTTTAGATTTGTTGCATGTTTGGAGTAACCTGCAACATGGTTGAACCCACACTGATTGACTCACACTGATTGGCTCAGCTGAGTATAAAACGCTGCCAGAAACAAACATACTCAGTTTTAGTTGTAGGACAAGGACATGGTGGAGCTGCCGACCACCATGCCACCTTCCGCTGCTGATGCCCTTAACCTGTACACTTTGGATGAATAAAAGCACTTTGGTTGCAATTTACAGCTGACTCTGTGCTGTTTCCAGCCGCTTATTGGGCCAGTCCTTTACACCCCCCATTACAAGCAGGAATTGCGTTAAGAGCGAAGGTGAGTGGAAATGGTTAAATAACACTTGCTCGTTTTGTAGCTGCAGTGAAAGCCAGCTCAACTTGGATTGTAGCTTTGTAGATTCTGTAGCAGCTGCAAACGTCAAGCGTTGCTTTGTATCTTCATGTAGCTTGCTTCCATTAAAAAAATGAATGGTAGCCTCTAGCTTAGTAGCTGCCAGTGTGAACGGTGCCTCAGGCTTGGCCGGGCGCTTCAACGAACAGGATTGCCAGTGTTGTTCACTGATTGGAAGACATGGAATGATGTCCTTGCTGCATTAGCAACCCCTCCTGGTTGATCTGACAGGAGGGGTTGCGAATTGCCGGTGAAGAAAGAAACTACTACTAGACTAAGGCCTGACCTCCTTGTCTCTGAGGTTGGTGTCCCCTCCAAACAGCACTGTGACGTTATCGGGCGCCTCGGTCATTCTCTGCAGAACCAGTCTGAGCTGGTTCATTCTCTCTGCGGCGCTGGGCTTGCAGCTCTCAAAGTGGGACGTCATCAGACACAGATCCAGGCCTCTGAATTGCACCTGTGGTTACCAGAAAAAGCAAACGCACACTGGTCAGTTCGAGATCCAATGCATAAACGTTGACCTTTTCCACCTGTCTTCCTTTGAATTCACAACACAACTGTATTCAGTTTGTTTATGTGGCTTTGTATCTGTCAAATGATTAAAAAAAATTATCAAACTGATTAATTAAAAAGGTTTTCCATGTGGAAGTCTGGTACTCTGCACAATTAATTGTTTTCAATTAGGGTGACCAGGTCTCCCACTGCATGTAGGACTGCAGAGCATCTTCATCTCTTGTCTGGTTTTCAACAGTCAAACCACTGCAGGGCAATTTTCTCAAATCTGTCTTTTATCCAATGACAGTGAAGGAATCAGTCATCATCATGGGGTTGTGTTTGATGTCAACCAAACTGTGCACACGTGACGTGGGTCAAGTGCAGGTTAACCTGTTACCGTCTTTATTGCCTACGCTACGCCCACCGGGGATGTCATTTTAAGAGGATAGAAACTACCACAAAGAAAATTAAGTGCAGCTACAACAAAAAGCCAGTGTAAGGTCATTCTCAGGAAATGTTGTTTTTGCTATATTTTGCGGGTTTATTTTGCTTTTGGAACAAAATGTGTCCCACTTGCCCTTCAGTGTTGTTGTGGTGGGTTTTAGACCATCGGTCTCAGCTGTACCCGTTCAGCTGATGCGATCACACATCAACTGTGGCCCTGATAGGGCTGAGGGAGCATAGGGCTGAGGGAACTTGAGTACGCTCCCCTACTGATAAGACACTGACGTTTTAAACTGGAGGCCAAATACTTGGTTCTCAAAACAGCGGTTCTCAACCTCTTCTGGTTTTGTGAAAATCATGCAAGTGTTCGTGGTCCACCCATCTGACCACTTAACACGGCAGCCTTTTTTTGCTTTACAGAATCACTGTGTTTGTCTGGGTTGAGACAAACGTGTTATTAATATAGCACTGATATGAGAACCGACAAAAGCAGAGCATCAAGGCAAATGTTATTTGTGACAATATGCCAGTGGCTTAAGGAGGGCAGTAGAGTGGCCGCTTGGGAACGATCCCGGGCTCCCCCAGAGTTAGTGTCGAAATGTGGTATTAAACTTGCATGGTTTCATCTGCCGTCGGTGTGTGAATGCAAAGCTCTTTGGCTAAAGCTATATAAATGCACCATTTACCAATGTTTTAACATTCTATAACAAAGCTGTGTCTTCTGACATAAGGTGATGACTGAGACAATTATTACCAAAGTATTTTTCATAACTGCATAATCACCTGAGCTACCAGCAGGTTCCTCATCATCTTGCTGTTAGGGTACGCGACAGTGTTTCTCTCCAGCAGCTTGACCCGGGATTTCTTCAACATAATCCCAGTGAAGTAGTTCTCCTCTATGGAATCAGATCACTGCAATTACTCCTAACTTAAAACAAAGGTTTCAAAGGCTTGACAAATTATTTCCAAGACTGAAAACTCGCTTTGAAAAAAGTTTAGCATCTCTGAAAAAGGTTTTGAATCTCAAAATACAGTTTTGATAGGCATATGACCTATCAGGCAAACTCCTATCTCCATATTCTGCAGGAATATGCATTTTGGCACTGTTCTCCCAGGGTATTATTTTGTTTTCCATATTTGAAACCTTGCAAATGGTGATCGTTTTTGAAACTTGCAACTTTATTGTTGAAATCATCCTTTTCAATGGTTAAACTTTATTTTGAAACTGTGATTCAGTGTCACACACAGCAGCACAGGCAGCGTTCTCCCCAAATCTCAGAAAAAGCCTTCTGTTCCGAAACTCTGCAGTGAGGAGGGGGAGCGGGACAGTCTAATCACATTTTGTATTTGCTGGGTTGGGTGGGCCAACAGCGTTCGGCCAATGACTGACGCGCACAGGGGATTGGCAGACTGCTGTTACATAATAAATATTGTCTTATTGCTTGTATAAAAAAATACTGTCGGCCATTTGGAAATAGCCGATCTACAAGCTCACAATGCGACGCATTGTGAGCTTGTAGATCTGCTATTTTCAAAAGATTGTTATACATTTGAAAACTTGAAAACTGCAGAATGAGTACTTTGAGTACATTTTGATACCAATACTTTTGTACTTTTACTCAGTACATTTTGAATTCCAGACTTTCACTTGTAACAGAATATTTCTACATTGCAGTATTGATACTTTTACTTAAGTAAAAAAAATGTAGTACTTTTTCCACCACTGCTGTACAAAAGATTTAACAATAAATAAATCTTGACAATTATGGTAGTCTATATTATGTTCTTTGAGATGATGCTGTAATGTACTGAGTCTGTGGGTCCTGACGTTTATGGGACTGTCTATCTCAACAGTAGCCTACTGTGGGATAAAGTCCATATAATTAACTGCTCATCTTAAATCGGTTTCTTTTCTCTTTTGAATTGTTTTTAATACACCCTAAAAGTTCAGAAACCTTTGAACTTTTAAGCAACATCAAAGGTTATTCTGTATCCGCATGGTTCAAAATGTATTAAAAATAGCTGATCTACAAGCTCACAATGCGTCGCATCGCCACGTGTTCCAATGGATCCAATGTAGTTATTATTTTGTCACAAGCTCATATTAATACTTCTCATTGGTTGAATATTTATAAAATCCACAGACACACTTAACCACTTTCACACACAAAAATAGCAGCTCTACAAGCTCACACCGTGTTGCAACGCTGTGCGTTGTGATCTTGCATGTTGGCTATTTGTGCTACCTTTGTGTGACACTAGTATTGCGATAAACATTAATTTACGGGAGGGGAGGGGGAAACATAAGAATAATTGACATATGGACATATGAGGTTTCTGCCAACAGCAATGATTATATTCTGACCTGGAATGGGGATGGACCTCAGACTGTGTTCCTTATGAAGCCCAGTGGACTGACAGCCAGAGCACAGGTCATAGTCATCACACACTGTACACTCATACCTGGTCCCGAAAATATCTCCCTCACAGCCGTCACAAACCACATCCTGGTGCAGCATGCAAGGATCTGGCAAACAAAACAAGAGAAATGTATCAGTATGAATTTAGCATAAAACTAGAAAAAGTGCTCCTCGCAGCAGGTCTCCACCAGGCCAGGTAGCTAAAATGGACCTCATGGTGGCGCTATACCAGGACAATCTGAATACTTTTGAATGGAGGTTCTTCCTTGGCCTACTGGGCGTGTGTGTTCAAATTTTCTCACTTTTGGGTCCAGCATTGCTTGTGGCATTATGCACCTGATTCGGATGCTATCAATGCAAACGTGCCCCTCCTGAAAACTTTGTCAGGTTTTCAATTCCATTTTGTTTGACTATGATTGGCTTTCAGATACATCTTGATAACATGACTTAAGGGATAATGTGTACCAATTTGGGTGAGGTTTGGACAAAATTGGTAGGAGTAGCAACAAAATATGTCTGTGTTATGCAACGAAAACGCAACATGGTGGAAAACTTGTCAGGAGGAAATTTGGGGAGTTCCTTAACTTTCTCATTGCCACACAACGAGATATCCCGAGTTTAAATTATTATCATTATTATTATTATTATTTTGGAAAAAAATGTTCAGAACCCAAGATATCATTATCTGAAGATTTTCAGCTCCATTTTCAGCTCCATCAACTGTTCAACTTATAACTGAAAAAGGCTGTATCTCGCTTCCTAAGCACTTTTTTTTTACTTTGAAAAAACAAAAAAAAATTGCTGGCACAGTATGAACATATTTCTTTATTTCATTGGCACTGAGAGAGTTAATAATCCAAGAAATCCAAGTGTAAAGAATTTTGATTGTATGACGGTTCAAGAGTTATAGGCCAAAACGTGAATCGTCCTGTTATAGAGCCACCATGAGGCCAAAATTAAAAAAATCTTCCTTGGCCTAGTGGGAATGTGAGAGCAAAATGTCACGCCAATCAAACGCTGCGTTCATGATTTGAGGCATTTTGCTAAAAAACAATCAAGTCTTCATTTAACTCTGAGAGAGTATAAATGGAACCAAATGAACCCTTACAGGTCCATTTGGTTCCATTTGTACTCTCTGAGTTAAATGAACACTTGAACGCTTGATATCGCAAACTAGGAGTCCTTGGCCCCATCAGAAATCACATACTAACATACTATTTTAGTATGCCAAATAACTTTTTAGTATATCCGAGCAGCAACAGTACTAAATAAGAAGTGAGATGCATGCTAAATTCAGGCCTTCTTCTACTGCCTACTGCTTAGAAGATACTAAACAGTAGGCTGAAAATAGCATAATGTGCAGTACGTAGTACGTTAGTATGTGATTTTGGACGCAACCCTTGAAATGAAAAGAGTCTAGTACAACACAATAGGATGAATGGAGGTCAGGAGATAATGCACAGATAACAGAACACTAGATGCACTACAGACATGACCTACAAGTAGACTAGTGTTTCTGGCAGGACTGTTGGTACTGTTGGCATTTTAGCAGGAAGTTATTTTCCTTCACCTGGTGTCTTTGTGATTCTGTCTAAATTGGGGACTCGGACACCAGGTGAAAGCAAACAAGTACCTGGTAAAATAGAGAACCAGCTCTACAACAATGCCATGCAATACCGAATCATTCCATAATGAGAACTGTTTATAAGCAGGTCAATAGTGTCAGTCACTAGGTCTGTCTTCTCCTAAAGAAATAGGAATTTCCAATGGATCAATGAAGTTATTATTTAGTCAAAAGCTTGTTAATTCTTGTCATTGGTTTAATATTTATAAAACCCACAGATAGACTTAGACACTTTCACTATCACTTTCATTATTTTTTTAGCAGCTGATCTACAAGCTCACAACGTGTTGCATTGCAATGCATTTCTCAGTATTATAGATCAGTTATTTTCACTATTTTTGCGTGACTCTTGTACGGCAAGTAGAGCATTAACTTTCAATGATAATGATAATAAGTTGAAATATTGAGATGCACGTTTTCTGCCCAACAACACAATGTGGAAGGTGTCCACAACCCTGTCAGAACATCAGGCGACTCGCTTGCGGGTCCCGACCCGCTGTTCGAGAAACGGTGTTCTTTTGTTACCTAGGACGAGCAGGTAGTTGACAGCTTTTTTCTTCAGGTACATGACGTAGGGTAGAATGAGCTCTTGAAGGAACACCACGTCAGGAACATATCTAGAGAGAAACCACATCACACTTATATACTTCAAAAACCTATCAAAACCAACTCATTTTATTTTACACTTATGTACCTGCACACAAGACATAACAGTAAAGAAACTTGAAGAGTTCAAAGTCAAGACTTACTCAGCTAGATAGGAACAGAAGCCTTTGGCGCGCTCCATCAGGCATTCCAAGTCAAGTCCATCCACATTCCAGGAGATCAGAGACAGTCTGTCATCTTCTTTCTCTGGAGACTTCTGCTTAGCTTCTGTTTTGCTGGTTCCACTGGAGGAGGCTGGTTCCTCCTTTGTTAGATCAATGCTGGATAATCAAACATATCAAAGTAAATTAGTGCCTCTCAAACATTTTAATTTCAAGTTTGGCGGCATGACGCGTTGCGAGCTTGTACATCTGATCTTTTTGTACAATGAAGTATAAATGAGGCTAATGGCCATGGGGTTTAGTCCAGTCAGATCGCAGCTCATTTGTTAACAGCCTCTCAGAGCCAATGGAGGACTCTGCTAATTCATCCACCATTGGTGGGTCCTGCATACATTAGTTAACCATTTATTGGTCAGTATTTGAGACCTTTTTGATGAGAGTTGATCACTGTTATTGACCTTGAACATTCAACTTTCTCACCCAACAAGTAGGGGATTGCCTGGGTATCACCCTTTTCTTTTCTTGTGTCTTTGAAAATTATATGTGGTCAAGAAGTGAAGCTCTGTAACCACTCCTTGACTGCAGTGACAGTACAGTCTGTCCTGGGCAGCTAGGTCTTTCTGGGCTTTCTCGATGTCCAGGCTGTGTGCTCTGTATCTGTACATTGTTAAGCTTTTGCTTCGTTTATTAGTCACCGTGGTAAAATATTCTGCCATGGTGTACTGTCTATTTAGAGCCAGTGAGCATTCAAGTTTACTATGTTTTTTGTTTTTGTTTTTTACAATGGGTTTTTGTTGTTTTGATCAAATGGGGTTCATCATTGTATTTTTGTTGAAGGATCATTTGGTTGGGTTTAATTTGTTAAGAAATAATATCAGTGTCCCGAGTATTAGTAGTGTTACAATAATGAGGAGGCTGGTTCCTCCTTTGTTAGATCAATGCTGGATAATCAAACATATCAAAGTAAATTAGTGCCTCTCAAACATTTTAATTTCAAGTTTGGCGGCATGACGCGTTGCGAGCTTGTACATCTGATCTTTTTGTACAATGAAGTATAAATGAGGCTAATGGCCATGGGGTTTAGTCCAGTCAGATCGCAGCTCATTTGTTAACAGCCTCTCAGAGCCAATGGAGGACTCTGCTAATTCATCCACCATTGGTGGGTCCTGCATACATTAGTTAACCATTTATTGGTCAGTATTTGAGACCTTTTTGATGAGAGTTGATCACTGTTATTGACCTTGAACATTCAACTTTCTCACCCAACAAGTAGGGGATTGCCTGGGTATCACCCTTTTCTTTTCTTGTGTCTTTGAAAATTATATGTGGTCAAGAAGTGAAGCTCTGTAACCACTCCTTGACTGCAGTGACAGTACAGTCTGTCCTGGGCAGCTAGGTCTTTCTGGGCTTTCTCGATGTCCAGGCTGTGTGCTCTGTATCTGTACATTGTTAAGCTTTTGCTTCGTTTATTAGTCACCGTGGTAAAATATTCTGCCATGGTGTACTGTCTATTTAGAGCCAGTGAGCATTCAAGTTTACTATGTTTTTTGTTTTTGTTTTTTACAATGGGTTTTTGTTGTTTTGATCAAATGGGGTTCATCATTGTATTTTTGTTGAAGGATCATTTGGTTGGGTTTAATTTGTTAAGAAATAATATCAGTGTCCCGAGTATTAGTAGTGTTAGGAGAGTCTCATGCTAGTCTGTTGAGCATCAGGAACAGGACTATATTCTTTGTTGATCTTTTCGTTCTGACTCTATAATATGTTTACTGACTATGTTACTGACTAAGGTGCTAGCTAAGATAATGGCTATGGTGCTGACTGTGTTAATGACTATGGTGCTGACTATGTTACTGACTATGGTAAAAGCAAAGTTTGTTGTTTACCCAGGGTGTCGGACTAAGTACGAAACTTGTTTACAGCCGGACCCTGCATGGAAGCCTTGCTCAAGGGCTATTCAGCGGTGATTCATGATTGATGTGATGAATTGGGGAATCGAACTAGGGACCTTCCGGTATCAAGGCCGCCCCTCTAACCACTAGGCCACCGCTGCCATTTGTTGACTATGGTGCTGACTATGGTGTTGACTATGGTGCTGACTACATTAATGACTATGGTGCTGACTAGGTTAATGACTATGGTGCTGACTATGGTACTGACAATGTTAATGACTATGGTGCTGACTATGGTGCTGACAATGGTACTGACTATGTTTAATGACCATGGTACTGACTCTCGTTAATGACACGCACGCACGCACGCACGCACGCACGCACGCACGCGCACACACGCGCGTATGCACCCGCAAGCACGCACGCACGCACGAACGAACGCACGCACGAAAATATATAAAATAATAAATAATCTGTACATTGAAACTATACTATATAAGATGCCAGGTCAACAAATGAACCTGGCATCTGTTTAAATAACATAAAAATGTCATTTTAAACTGCATAAGCCTGCAAGGTTGTCAAGGCTAGGGCAAGTGCTACGGGTGATATATATATATATATGTACAAATATTACAATTTCCGCATCACTTTATTCAAGTTTTCTTGGCATTATGTTCCACTCACAGATACTGCCAAAAAATACAAATAGAAATAATGTCTCTTTTAATTTGAAATGAACAAAGTGAAAAATATTAACAAAATAAAAAAATATTTTGAGAACACTTTCATTTACTTAAAGTATACTATCAAATATTCCATTTTTGTGGTTAAACCATTTGACATTTCCAGGCGCATTCTGTAATTTTCATTGCAAAAAAAAGGTGCAAATGTCTATTCAAATGACATTAACATGACTACAAAATGTACATTTTAACAAACCTGATTCATGCCTTTAAAATGCAATTTTGTTTTTCAATAATGCTTTTCTGGTCGGTTATGTCTTGTGAGCATTAATAACAGAATCTCATACAGTATTTTTAAGCATCTTCCAAACTGCCACTAGGGGGCAGTAAATAATGATGTTCTCCCTCCAATGCCCCTCCCCTCGCTGTTGAGATGAGCGTCTGAGTTTCGTTTCTCCATAACATTAGCCAGACTGAACAACATCAACATTGGATGGAAGACAGTAATAATAACTAAACAATAACTTTTGTGTTTGCTCTGCACACCTCCACCACCTCGGTTCTAAGCCTTTAGGGCAGGGGTCTTCAACAGGGGGTCCGGGACCCCTAGGGGGTCCTCAGAGCTACTATAGGGGGTCCGCCAAATCCTTGTGTGATAGGATTTCGTTTTTTACATTAACCACTTGAACCCTAGAATTCCTTTTCTGAGGGGAACATTAGCCGAAAATAGCAGATCTACAAGCTCTCAACGCCTGGCGCTGCTAGGCGATGAGAGCTTGTAGATCGGCTATTTTTGGCAAAGAGGCTATAGGTGTAGAGGGGAAAAATAGCAGACTAAGTAAAAAAAAAAAGTAATCTGAAACACAATTTTATACAATGTAGAGTAGGGGGTCCCTGCTTCATCTCTCTCTCAGCTAGGGGGTCCTGGCCTGAACACGTTGAAGACCCCTGCTTTAGGGGAAGAACCAGCATAGACTTAAACTTTAATACATATCTAATCAGATTGTTAGGAGCCCATCATGGCACAAAGTAAATACTAGTTTTATTTACCATTCCACCTGCTTCTTTTCCGGAGATGTGTCCCTCTTGCTTTGGTGGCTGATGGTGTCTCTCTCGATTTCCTTCTCCATGTCAGCCTTGAATAATTAGGCTAATTCTGATTCATAAACAAGCTACTGAACTCAGTGAACTGTATGTTGCACGCTCTATGGTTGCACGTCGCTGCACTGGACTGACAGCTAACTACTAGCCTTAATTGGAGGAGTTCCATATCTGGTCCCATGACCTGTTAACTGAGTCTAGCCTGGGCAGCGCTCCTTTTCGGGTATATGATCCGGTCGGGAGCGGACCGGATCGCGACAAACCGGAAAGACGTCTCACCCCAAAATAGGTCCGTCCTATAAAATCCTTGATGCGGCGTAGTTTAGCTTATTTTTTTAAATATAAATGTGAGTGTACTTTCCGGATACTATTTAGCGTCTGTATTATCCGTATTATCCCACGGGGAAATTCTATTCCATTTAAATAGGGATTGGGGAACTAAAACAAAGCGGCACCGCAAAACCGGATCGCGACAATCCGGAAAGAGGATTCTTTTTTCTTTTTTTTTCAGTAGGCGTGGCCTAGACCGGATCATATGGGTCTTTAGTAACGCATACCAGGCTTTCCTCCGAGATGCGAGGTTAAACTGAGTCATACACCTATGACCACCAGTGGTGTAAAGTAACTAAGTACATTTACTCAAGTACTGTACTAAAGTACACTTTTGAGGAGTTTTTACTTTACTGGGGTATTTCCCATTTTCAATACTTTTACTTCTACTCCATTACATCTCAGAGGCAAATATTGTACTACTCCACTGCAATTATTTGACAGCTTTAGTTACTAGTTACTTTAAAGATTTAGATTATTATCACAAAACATACATTAACCACTCCAGCCCTATTATTTCGGCCATTCGAAAATAGCCGATCTACAAGCTCATATGCGACTTATTGTGAGCTTGTAGATCTACTATTTTCTAAATATTTGTATACATTTTGAAATTGTGAAATGGGACATTCTGCACAATGAGTACTTTTGCTTTTGGTATTTTAATACATTTTGATACCAATACTTTTGTACTTTTATTCAAGTACATTTTTAATTCCAGACTTTTACTTGTAACTGTCCGGTAGAGTATTTTTACGTTGCAGTAAAACATGTGAGTACTTTTTCCACCACTGAACCTATATAGTATTTCAGAATCAGAATGATTTTTATTGTCACATCACTCTTGACAGGTGTAAAGAAGTGAGTTAAATTTGTTTTGGGGTAAGGTCTAGTACATCATTCATTTCTTTTTGTGTACAGTTTAGACTTTAAATAGGCTACTGTTTCTCAATGTTTTATAATTAGGAATTTACTGATAAAAAGTAATTTGACTTAGTTAGATAAGCCTATTCCTGAAAACATAATGCTAAGGCTATAATGATATTGTAAACTACTTGCTGACCGTAAGCTAATATAACAACAGCTTTAATAATAATACGTCAGACTCTCTCATCTTTCTAGATATTAAAAAATGCTTTAAGTTACAAACAAAACAAGGGGTGCAAGAGTTAATCGAAATAATCTATTTAATGATTTTTTTTTTATAATAAAAAAACATTTTAACATTTTAAACAAGCTTATCATACTAATAACTGTGTAGTTAACATCTCTGACTGTATACCATCCTACTGTATGTTCAATGGCAACATTTACTTGAGTAAAAGTACAAAAGTATTGGTATCAAAATGTACTTAAAGTACCAAAAGTAATACTAAAATGATTGAAAATAGCAGATCTACAAGCTCACAACGCGTTTCATCGCGACACATTATGAGCTTGTAGATCGGCTAATAGCCTATGTATAAAATAGGGCTGAAATGGTTAATGAATGTTTTATAATATGATAATTTATATCCGAAAGGTAACTAGTAACTAACGTTTTCAAATAATTGTAGTGGAGTAAAAGTACAATGCACTGAGATGGGCAGAGCAGGCCTGTTTATGCAGATGTATTATAAGGACCTTTTATGTCTCTAATAAAGGAAGTAATTCCTTCCTTACCCTCAGGCTATTCAGATCAAGACAGGCATACAGGGAAATGAGCAATATAAAATGCTTAGAGTGAATGGAATAATGTGACTAAAATAATGGCACTCCCAGAGTTCAATTCAATTCAATTCAATTTTATTAAAGTGTCAAATCACAACAAGTTGTCTCAAGACACTTTACATAGAGAAGAGACCCGACAATCCCACCCTGAACAAGCAAATTTTGCGACAGTGGCAACGAAAAACTCCCTCTTAACTGGAAGAAACATCAGGCAGACCCTAGGCTCTAGGGTGGCGGCCTTCTGCCTCGACCGTGTCGGGGAAAGAGGAGAGAGAGAGAGAGAGAGAGAGAGAGAGAGAGAGAGAGAGAGAGAGAGAGAGAGAGAGAGAGAGAGAGAGAGAGAGAGAGAGAGAGAGAGAGAGAGAGAGAGAGAGAGAGAGAGAGAGAGAGAGGGGGAGAGAGACAGAGGAGAGACAGAAAGAGATACAGAGACAGAGGAGAGACAGAAAGAGATACAGTGCAGGTAGTAACAGTAACAATAGTAGCACATATAATAGTGTAAGATATATATGATAGTATAATATAGTCCATGGACCTGCGACGTGGGAAATAAAAGAAACTCCGGGGAGCGGGTCCCCGGTTGTAGAATTAGTGGCAGGCCTTACTAGAGCGTGAATCCGTACAGGGTTAAGGTCCTTACACACCGGTGAATATAGCGAATATACGCAAAATTCGGAATCGTTCCGAATAATTAAAAGACGCTTTTCCGCTTCGCTTTTTCGCCTTTTTGCTCCATGTACGGAGCCATTGATTTTAAGGTTTAAAAAAAAAACGCATTATTCGCACGAAAAAAATCGCCCCGGTGTGTAACAACCTTTAATCACGATTGTACCATTTTACCATTGGGACACAAACCCACACAACCAAAGGGAGGACGAGAAGAGAGAGGACGAGAGGAGAAGGGGGGGGGGGGGGGGGGGGGGGGCTCAGGGGAGGGGAGAGAGGATAACTATAGGGTGACTGAGTCTATACACTTCGGCTATAGGCTTTATCATAGAGAAAGGTTTTTAGTCTAGTCTTAAATATACAGAGTGTGTCTGCTTCGTGGACTGAGACTGGGAGAAGGTTCCACAGCTGAGGTGCCTGAAACTTAAATGCTCTGCCTCCTGTTCTAACTTTTTTGGGGGTTTCCTGGAGCCGTAAGCATTTTTTCATACTGTGGGCGCAGTGGTGTTCTGGCTGGTTTATAGGGCTCGATGAGTTCTTTGAGATATACTGGTGCCTGTCCATTGAGAGCCTTGTATGTGAGGAGAAGAACTTTAAACTCGATTCTGTATTTAACCGGGAGCCAGTGCAAAGAGGCCAATGAAGGAGTGATATGATCTCTTCTTCTGGTTCCTGTCAGTATGCGCGCAGCAGCATTCTGGACTAGCTGCAGGCTATTTAGGGACTTACTTGGGCAGCCTGATAGTAAAGCGTTGCAATAGTCCAGCCTAGAAGTAAAAAATGCGTGGACAAGTTTTTCTGCATCATTTTTGGACAGAATGTGCCTAACTTTTGCAATATTACGCAGGTGAAAAAAGGCATTTCTTGAAATTTGTTTTATGTGGGACTGAAAGGACATATCTTGGTCAAACGTGACTCCCAGATTCTTTACAGTGGCCCTGGAGGTCAAGGTAATATCATCTAGGGTAAAATTCTCATCGGCTAATTTATTTCTGAGGTGCTTAGGGCCAAGTACAATAACTTCAGTTTTGTCCGAGTTGAGGAGTAGGTAATTACGGGTCATCCAACTCTTGATGTCTATAAGACATGCTTGAAGTTTAGCCAGTTGATCTGTTTCATCTGGCTTCATTGATAGATATAATTGTGCTGCACAGTACATGTACTCAAGTTCTGTACTTTTTTAAATGTATTTTTTACTTTACTGGAGTATTTGAAGTTTTCAATACTTTTACTTCTACTCCACTACATCTGAGACAATTGTTTGTTACTAGTTACTTTAGTTACTAGTTACTTTGTAGATTTTAATTATTATTATACAACATACATTAACCACTTCAGCCCTATTTAAACTTCTACAAGCTCACAACTATTTTCAAAATATTTCATACATGATACCTTGTGAAACGGGACATCGTGCATAATTAGTACTTTTTGGTACTTAAAGTACATTTTGATTACCAGACTTTTATTTGTGAGTTTCTACATTACAGTATTGACACTTTTACTTAAGGAAAGACTCAGCACTCGGCACGGCACTCCTGTTCTTCACAGGCTCGCTGTTTTGTTTTTTGTCATGGCTGCCAGTTCCCACCTGATGTCATGTGGTAGTCCGGTCTGCTCCAGACCGTACTGAATAACTGCCAGCTTGCATAATGTCTGCAGACTAGGGCTTAAGTCTAAGATGTGCAGGTCATCGGGTGTGCAACACCCTCCAAAGAGGGTGATACGATCTCCCACCATGCAACAGCACATGTTGGACATTGCACACGGGCCACTCCCTTTGGGCACAACCTTCGCCCAGGAGAAGGTCCCGGGATTCAATTTCCACAAATCCGTGAAGTCCTGGTCAACCTTGTCGCCGCCGAATATGTACAGCTCTCCATCGTAGGCAAAGGCTGAATGGCCCATGCGTTCCTCTGGATGAAGCCGTGCAGAAGGCGTGCTCAGCCAGCAGTTGGTCTCCGTGTCGAACACTCTGATGTCGTTGTAGTGGTCCCACTGGCCCCCCCAGCCCCCAAATACAAACATCTTTGTCCCGATGACAGTGGCAGAGTGACACGATGAAGCAGGTGGCGGAATGCCTTTGGTGTTGATTAGAGACCAGACCATTGTGGCGGTGTCCAACTTGTAGACGTCATTAGTGTATACGTTCAGCTCGTTGCATCCTCCACAGATATACACGACCTTCCCCAAGACACAGGCCGTGTGGTCGTCCCTCGCTTCCGGAACACTCCCGTAAATCTTTGGATTGAACCATCTGTGGGTGTCGACGTCGAATGTGTAAAGCTCACTGCTGTACATCCACGGGCTAGAGTGTCCCCCCCAGATGTAGACGATATCGTCTATCAGCACAGCTGTGTGGCCGCAGCGCATGGGGGGAACCTCAAGGGGACGCTCTCCTCTTCCAGTTGTCACCGGCGGGGGCAATTTCATCCAACGGAAAGACACCGTATTGAAGATGTGCACTTCAATCTGACCCTTTGCTTTGTAGGACCCTCCGAAGTAGTAGACTTGGCACCCGACTGCTACAGCAGCACCGGTGGGGAACCCCTTTGGTGCGTCTTTCAAATGCACCGTCCAGCGAAACATTTCACAAAACAGCACCAACTGGGATCAAATTGGATTCCTGCAAGAAACTTGAGAAAAAGAGTGCTCCGGCGTTCAAGATTTGTGAAGAGGTATTAGAAGTGGTCTGTGGTTCCAAGAGGGTGGAAAAATCCATACAAAAACAAAAAAATAATCCAAGACACTTGATTTAATGTCAGGCTTAGTGCATAATTGAACAAGTAAAATAATTGCCAACACGTTTCGACCCAAAGGTTGCCTTCATTAGGGCAGACACGAGGAATCCTGGAGTGTTGCTCTCCAAAAGAATGGTGTTTTTCTGTGCTCGCTACCACTTATAATTAATATAATGGCACAAGCATCCGGCTAAGCTTGGCCAGTCCATGAAGTGGATGGGAGGGGTTGGCCAACCAGGGAGGCCGATGCCTGTGTATCTCCCTATTGGCCCAGGGCAAATCAGGGAAGCCCTTCCCTGATTATGTCCTTATCAGTGGGGAAAAAGTACTGATTTTAGTAAGAGTATCAATACCACAATGTAGAAATTCTCTGTTGTTACAAATAAAAGGCCTGTATTCAAACTTTTACTTGAGTAAAAGTACAAAAGTATTGGCACCAAATATATACTTACAAAATTGTGCTTACTAATTATCTAAATCTAAAAAGTAACTTTGTATTGTAATTGTAGTGGAGTACAAAGTACACTATTTACCTTTGAGATGTAATGGAGTAGAAGTACAAAGTATAGAAAAGTGGAAGCACTCAAGTAAAGTAAAAGTACCTAAAAATTATTAATGAGTAAATGTACTTACTTACTTTCCACCACTGCTCCCTATTATGGTAGATCAGGGAAGTCAATGCCTTTTTATCTCCCGATTATGGCAAATTGATGGCCATAGTGACCCCACCAAGGCAGGCTCTGGAACACAGCCGTCCAGATGGTCAATGTGTAAAAAGGCCAATGCTATTATTGCATGGCTTTATATCAATGGTTCTCAAACTTTTTCATGTCAAGGACCACCAAATTGATATTTATTTGGCCACGGACCCCCATCTGAAAATGTTTTGTGCTGATTGTGACGCTATGTTAACTACTTTTGCTGGGGACCCCTGGAACCCCCCCAAGGACCCACTTTGAGAACCAATCATGCTTTTATGGGATGGCTTTATATGGCTAAAATACAAAAATAGACCCCACTTTGAGAACCACTGGTCTAGAAGAGGTTCTGTCTGACTGTGTGTGCTTGTCTGTTGGCTAATCTCACAAACCCCTAAACCAATCCACACCAAATCTATTTGCTGCTGCCAGTAGGCCAAGGAAGTAGGGATTAAAAAAGTGAGTTTGTAGATTTGCTATTTTCAAAGTTGTTTTACAAATTGACCCAAAAAAGGCTATATTTTGATGTCAATACTTTTGTACTTTCACTCAAGTAAAATTTGTAATACTGGCCTTTTATTTGTAACAGAATAGGCCTATTTCTATAGTAGTATTGATACTCTTACTCAAATCTGAGTATTTCTTCCATTTTTCTAGATGTTTTAAAACTGCCAATAAAGTATTCTATCTATCTATCTATCTATCTATCTATCTATCTATCTATCTATCTATCTATCTATCTATCTATCTATCTATAGGCATCAGATGAAAAATATGTATAAAATATGTTAAAACAACCTGTGTTTTATGAAAAGGGTAAAGCTTTATATTGTGATAGTACTCACTGGTAGGCCTATAGTGTTTGTTCAATAGCGGGGGACTCTCTGTCTCTCCATCTTTTTAGCGGCGCGATATTAGCCCTCTATACCTGGCTTTTGCGTCAACGTTCTGATTGGTCAGGCTCGCCAAGGTTCTGATTGGTCAGGTCCGTCAACGTTCTGATTGGTCAGGCCCGTCAAGGTTCTGATTGGTCAGGCAAGGGGACTATTCATGACATCACTATGATGTCAAGGTTTATTTTTTATTTCCTCATGTTTTTTTAGCGGCGCTGGCGCCGCTCTATACTATGTGATTTTTAATTAACAGAAAACACATTTTCAGGTGGCTTGCCAATTTCATTTCGACAATAACCCATTCATCAGCTTGATAGTGTTCCAGTTCAGGTTTTGTCTGCTTGTTTTTTGTTTCATCACTTCCAATTTCCCTTTATCCTGTATGAATCCTCTCCTGATTGGATGAAATTGGTTTCCCAACCTGAACATTTATTTACTGTTCACTAAAGAGCTGGAAAGATCAGATTATAGAGCTATTTAACACTTTAAAGAAAAATACATCAGTAGAGTACAACTTTACAAAGAGTAGGTACTTGCTATTACAGGCTTTGACCAGTAGGTGGCTCTATGTTGTCCCTCGTCCCATCCCCTTTGTATACATTTCCCCAAATATTGCCTAAAAATTGAGCAGTTAAACTAATTTAATATGTTTTAATGTATCATGCCTGGATGTGTTTTAATGTACCATTTTTAACGGCAGACTTATGCATGTAGGGATTTTAAAACCACAATGAATTTAAGAAATGGTATGTAAACTGAATTTTGAAATATTCCTCCCCCTCCCTCCCTCCCTCTAAAAAGATCAATAAATAATGGTCTGTGATTGCTTTTGCTTACCATAAGTATACATTTAAGAACATAATTAATTTGAAAACAATATACAATCAGGGCCTAAAATATGTCAACAACAATTTCAAGAAAAATACATATGAATATTGTAAATAAATTCCCGTATTGGCTAATAATTTCATAAAATCAAAGTTCTACCTAAAATGAATGTATAATTATGCATTCAAATGGACGAAGAGGACTTCCAGGAACTATTTAATGGTCATATTATGAATAATGTGAGATTGGATCAAGTACAGTGAAATCTTCTGTTGAAGTGACTCTCTTCATTGGAGTTTTATTTTTTATTATTTTTTATTCACAAAACAACACAGTACAAACTCAATATGCAATTGATAGAACAAAACAAGAGCCAGGAGCATTTCACGCTATCAAAAATATTGTAACATGCAGAAGCTAGTAAGTGATTGATTTCAATAGCTTTTTGTAAGTCAGATTATAATGCATTTTCATATTTTGTTCAAGCAAAACATCAAAATAAGATTTTTACTGCTACATTTACGAATGGCACTTCTCTTTCAAACCATTATGAAATGTATTATACATTTATATTACATACAAAATGTGGCTTATTTTCTTCAAACACCACATATAATGACCCACGTTTTTTTTTAATATTTGAAATGCATGATTATTATTATTATTCTGTGAAGGTATTCTAAAAACAAACAAATAACTTTGTTATATTATATAGTATATATATTATATAATATTTCCGTATCCGGTAAAAAAAAAAAAAAAAAAAAAGACCGGATATGCTACATCCAAAGCGAATTGGTCCCAAAAGTGCCTGATGTACAGGTCACTCCTACGACGGTGTCGCGCGAAGCAAAAAATAGCAGATCTAAAAGCTCACGAAGCGTGGCGAACGCGACGCGTTGCGAGCTTGTAGATCTACTATCACCCTGTTGTCCCCCCCCCCCCCCCCCCCCACATGGTCACGTGGTGCGCGTGTCGTCATATCTTTTGTAGCCGTGTGTGTCGTCGCGGCCATTTTGGGGGCAGGTTCGTTCAGACCGTCGAGCAGCTCGCTCTCCTTACAATCACCCACCGTGAAATAGGGACAAAAACAAACGACGCAGACAAAGAAACGAAGAGACAAATCCACATAAATAACAGCAGAGCAGTGAAGATGGGTCCGCCGGGAGACAGAACTCAGCGCTTGTGTGATGAAAGAACGGAGGACTGCGGCTGGATGCTCACTTTATCTTGACATGGCGAGTACGACGTTGTGACGACGGAAGAAAAAGAAGAAGAAAAAAAACGACGAAGAGGAGAGAAAAAAAACAACGACGAAAAACTGCATAGAACAACGCATTTCATTGTTTAACCGTTCAAATCCCCTCTTTTCCCCCGTCGTCGTGCTGTTGTTCGGTCCTGTTGTTGTTATTATTATTATAATAAAGCCAACACTGGACCGAGGGGGGGCTTCGGTTCCATGTGTCAGAAGAATTGTGTCAAAATGCTGACGACGAAGTGGAAACGGTCGACCGATTAATCGTGTAACGTCGGGTCCGACCAACCGTGTAGTGTAACGGGTTTGACTAACCGACCAACCGTACGTTTAGCAGCGTGGTGGTGGTAGTCCCGGCCCTTGCACACACACTCACTAACACACACGTACGGCCCCGCAGACCCAGAGGCCAGGACGGAACCATGAACCAGCCGTAAACGATGTGAAAACGAAACAAGAAAGGGCGTCTTTTTTCAAAGATGACTACACGTTTAAGCTAGGTCTGCCAGTTGACTGTCAAACCGACAGAAAGATAAGATGTAGCTAGTCGACTCGGTTTGTTCACTAACTAGCTAGTGTTGGAGAATGTGTTGCGTAGATTAGCTCGAGGGAGGGGTGTTAGCTAGTCTAAGAATAGACTGTTTGACACGATGACAAACGACAACAACCGTAGGCCCCTTGAATGGCGCTGAGCAGAAACAAAAATACCAGAAATGTCAAGTTATTTCGGTGTTACCCGATGCCAACCTCTCCTGGCATCTGCGTTTACCTGCTGCCATGTTTGTCTCCTAACCCCCAATCCGTCTGTAATACTTATACAAACACTTTAAATAGCCACAAAACCACAGCCATGTATCAGAGACTCTGAGATGACCACCCCTACAACTATAGGAGATTTGTCTGCTTGCTAGATTTTGTAGTCTTCAATTTCACTAGCAACGTATATATATTTAGTGTTGGTATGGGTTTTGGTAGTAGCAGCCCCTTTGCTGTCAACCAAGAATAAGTGCATTTAATTTGATTTGCCCTTTTTAATTTGAAAGTAAATGTTTTAAAATCTAGGGATTCTCGAATAAGAAGTTAATTTGGCCCTCATTGAAAAGTCATGTCTTAAACATGCATCCTTGAGTTCTCAATAAGGAAATGTAGTCTTATGCTGATAAGCGTCCCCCCCTCCCAATATAGTCCCTTTACAAATCTGAAAATGACTTAGATTGATTTTGGATTTCTTTCCTTTTTCACTTGGTAGTTAGCGGGTATTTTGAAGAGCTAGTATAGAGTTGTTTGACGTATAATTTCTGCAAAGGGTAGCTAGCTACACCTCTTTGAGAGAGTGAGTGTATAGCCAAAATATTCTGTACAAGCAAGGGCACTACCATCAAAATCTAACCATGGGGGACCCAACCTCACGAAGAAACCAAACAAGGAATCGCCTTCGTGCTCAGCTTCGGAAGAAAAGGGAATCTTTGGCTGACCAGTTTGACTTCAAGATCTATATAGCCTTCGTATTCAAAGAGAAGGTTAGCATTCATAATACTGGGATCTTATCCATGGTACAATTTAATGTGAGGGTGTTGGCCTTGATTTCATCTCTTGCATCTTCCCGTGACATACTTCAATTGTTGTGTAATATCAACTGTTATGGCAGTGTCACTCAATGACGGAATGGTTTGTCTTTGTTGTTTGTCCTCACAGAAAAAGAAGTCTGCACTGTTTGAGGTAGCTGAAGTGGTGCCAGTGATGACCAACAACTACGAAGAAAACATCCTCAGAGGTGTACGGGATTCCAGCTACTCCCTTGAGAGTTCCATAGATCTCCTGCAAAAAGATGTGGTGCAATTGCATGCCCCCAGATACCAGTCAATGCGCAGGGTAAGTCAATGAGCCATGTGTTTAAGATGGTGTTCTTTCTAGGCCCCAATGTAGAGAATATTTGCTCTCTGGTGTCACAAGGCAGGTACACACTACACTTAGCCTTTTACATATTGATGCCGTTGGGCAGAAACCTCTTATCTCCATATTGTAACCTTTTTCATAAATTAATGCACTACTTGATCATACTAGCCTGGCATGGCCAGACTAATATCACTGCGTAGATATTAGTCTGGAATCTCTGTGTGGAACCTGCATTTCCGAGGGGCAAATAAAAAAAATGCAGCTGGTGATAAATCCGCCGCATATTATTTGCATACTGGGCTCTGATTGGTCCCTCACAACTTCGGAGGGAGAGAAATAAAATCTCTATTGAGAGGGGCCAGACCTAATCTGCCGAGGGCAAATAATTATTTTTTTGCAATGGCAGATTTGTCTGGAACCAGGCTATGATCATACTACTATGTCACTCAAAAGTAGCAGATCTACAAGCTCGAAACGTAGCGCGTTTTGAGCTTGTAGATCTGCTTCTTTTGCTATTTTTTTATTTGAATCCTGAAAAGTAACAGTTTGGACATTGAAGGTGTCTACCCGACAGACGATATCCCTAGGAAAATATCCGTTTGTTATAGGTAAATCACAGTGTGTCACTCCTAGGTTTAGTGATTCGAGGTGATTGATGTCATTGATTTGTTGTCATTCCAGAAATGAATGTCGCCTAATGTGACAAATTGAACTGACTACAACAGTAACAACACTTAACTCTGACTACTAATATTAACCAAGAACTAACTAACAATATAGAAAGTCCCCAATATACGATAATGACAATAAAGTACCACATCCACCCACAGGGTTTCAGCTCGGCTCATAAAGTTGCACAGCTTGTGCAACTTTGAGTTGACGTAATTTGACTTGGTATGAGTATGCTCCCTTAAAGCTCTTGCTGCTGTTCCAGTTCATAAACGGCATCTCGCCAATATAAGTGTGCATTCCCACTTAAAACTTATGTTGCAGATTCCATGGGGAGTAACATTTCTACACAACTCTTTCAGATAGCATTTAGTATTTGTACGTGGGCTATGTGGTAATGTATGTAGGCATCCTTCATTGCAGTTCACACTTTCACTTTTGATCTTCAAATACAACAGTGTCACAAACAGTGTGCTAAAAACAATGTTAAACTGCCCAGAAATCCCCTTTACGTTGGCAGAGGCTTCAGTGATCATCTTAGAAATGGTCAATTCATGATGTCGACAGCTGTCAGAACCTTTTTAACATTTAAGTTCAAGATTTTAACTGTGTTTATTTAGATAAGCTGTTATAGATATTTTAAGTATTCTGTCTTTCTGATTCACTCCTTTTAATTATTGTTATTTATGCATGACTCCACTATGTTGAGTATTGTGGTCTTTCGTTACCTCGGGCTACATTGAAAATGAGGGTCTGCCCCTCAATTGTACTCTGAGTTTAAATAAAGGTTATGATGAGAGAATGCATAAATGCAGAATGCATACATATTTGTCTAGTTTTACTGTATAGTTGCAAACCGGTGTTGTGCACCAGAAATATGTACTTGCTCACGACAGGTGAGCTTGTAGTGAGCTTTTAGATTGGCCATTTTGGGTGCACAGCACACCGGTGTGTAACATAGTATAACTCAGACTTGAGAGACCCTTTAGAACAGAAAAGCAGCAAAGATTGAGAAGCTGCAGCCCTTAAACTTGCCATGCTGTTTGATTTAAATTGTGTGATTAAGGAAGTTGTGGAATCAACAAGGCGTTACTTAAGTTCTTGTCATCATGTTGTGTCCATCAGGATGTGATCGGTTGCACACAGGAGATGGACTTCATTCTTTGGCCACGCAATGACATTGAGAAGATCGTCTGTCTCCTGTTCTCCAGATGGAAAGGGGCCGATGACGAACCCTTCAGGCCTGTTCAGGTTAGACGTTTCACCATGCTAGATTAGTATTAACACTGGGAATGCAACAGCAAGTCTGCTGAAGTCTTATCATTGTATCCACGGTCTTGTGTGGCGAAAATAACCGATCTACAAGCTCAGAACTGCTATTTTTAGAACATTTGGGGGAATCGGCTATGCCACAAATAGGGACGCCAGGTAGAAAGTGATCAATTTAGTGACAAATGGGTATCGCAGGGTTAAAAGTACTCACCCACTGCTGGACCCTGGGGTTCATTTCCTCCAATTGGCCTCCAAATGTTCATGGGTGAAAAGGCGGCAGGGGTTTCTGGTCTTTTTGTCACTGTACTCGTAGTCTCGCGAGCCAGACAGTTGCCTCCCACAATTCTCAAATGCTTCCGTCATACAGTCTGGAGCACGGAAGCGTTGAAAATGATCAGAGAATAAAGCGGATGTGAGGCCTCCTCCCCGCCTCCGTTTCGTCTTTACAGTCCTACAAAATGTTCCTAATATAAATTAAAAAAAATCAAAGCATGTATAGCTTGCTGCTTATCAGAAATGGAAATTCTAAAATAAAATTTAAAGATATTTTAAAATAGCATTTTTGTGAAAATGACAAAGAGATGGACATTACAACTTCCGTTCTCTGCTTTCGGGACGTGTAGTTCTAGACTATATAGCGTTCAAAGATTATGGAATAGTTGTCTGGCTACGCCAGACTTCTGCAGACGTGACTCCCACAGGCCGGTCGGGGCACTTGTTCCGCGAGCAGTGGAACTGGCGGATAGCGTGTTCCTCCTGGTGAAACTCTTCACTGTCATGTGAAAAGAAGCGGCTGTTGACTCCATGTGTGTCGTGTGGTTGTCTACACCAGTGGCTCTCAAACCTTTTCATGTCAATTAATACATATTAGCTCGCAGACCCCCATTTGAAAAGATATGCAAGGGACCCCCAGTAAGAGAATGATTGTTTTACGGCTATTATAGCAGTGATTCAATTTCAAGGAGACCCACTTTAATATGCATTAGTCCACAGACCCCCATTTTTTTTCTCCCAATCTACACCGTAAAATCCTCAATGTCATCAATGGACCCTCACGGACCCCTGGGGGTCTTTGGGCCCACCATGAGAACCACTGGTCTACACCCTCCCCAAGACCGACTGTGGTGGATAGCAGAGACAGGCGCTGTAAAGTATAGTTAATTGTTCCAGGAGAATTGGCATAACGATTGATGCCCAATTTATGCACTGTCGTAATGGCCGCCGTGACGCTTTGTGATCTTGTAGATTGGCAAATTTTGGCACACAGCACCATTATGACAAAGTAAAAACTGGGCTTAAGTTGGGGGAATTGGTTGATGTGTTTATTTTCCTCCTTGCTGCCAATTATACTGGACTTTTATTGTCCTTGTGGGGAAATATGCTTTGGACTGTCCATCCTGCAGTCATAAGATAAAACGCATACAATACTTTCATACACATGCCACACTTCAAATATACACATAAACACACCTGCTGACGATGATGACATTGCACTGCCCTCATGGCCCACATATTGTGCAACTCTTATACTTTCATTATAGCAGAAGTGGTGACATATCCTGTAACGTCTATGTGGATGTAGCAAATGAAACTTCCTCTGCGTTAACAGGCCAAGTTTGAATTTCATCACGGAGATTACGAGAAGCAGTTCATGCACGCTGTCGGCCGCAAGGACAAGGCTGGAATGGTGCTGAACAACCCCGCCCAGTCTGTATTCCTCTTCATGAATAGACAGCACTTACAGGTGAGTCTGACACCAGCATTATGGATAGACAACTGAGGTCGTGCTGTAGATTGCTTGATCACTTAAACTTAACCCAGGGGTCTATAATTGGTCCTCCTTTTTTTCCCGTCTACACAAATCTCTTTGCCGAAAACAGCCGATCTACAAGCTCTCAATGTGTAGTGGCTAGTTGAGCTTGTAGATCTGCTACTTTCACAGAATGTTTGCCTATTTTCGCAGAAGGTTTACATATCGACATGCCCATAATGGGGTTTGCTAGGGTTCATGTCGTTTAAGTATCCCTCCGGTATTGGTCAGCCTTTGCTTTTAGCTGTTTAGTGATCCCAGAGGAACCATAGACCATTTAAGCACAACATTAACATTCTAAGTTTTTGGCGAAATATGGCACATGATTAATCCCGGTGACACGGCTACTGTATGTTTCGGAACTACAGACTTCATTATTTGTATACAAACATTGAGACTGTGCACATGCACAGTTGCACACAGGTTGCGTTCATCTTGTTTCACTCAACGTCGCGGCAACGAGGTCCCCCTGCGAGTCGAAGCCAATCACAGCGATTGGGAGTGGGGTTTCGAGAACAGCTGGTTTGGGAATCGCACATGGGAAACCAATGAGTATACAGTATATTAAAGGAGACGTCACAGTACACTAAGCCTTCTCCCTTCGCAATGGCAGGCAAACTGCAGCCGAAGGTTTGATGAAATGCATTTCTACACGTAACTTCTTCTCCATTGCGTCTTATGAACGGTCAGGCTCTTGTGCAACCTGCCTGCGTGATGGCGTTGTGATGGCGTCTTATAAGGGGACTATTTCTGTGTGTTCTGTTCCATCTGGCTCTTCCTGGTGACTGAGGGCAGGCCCGGTGTCTTGACCAGGCAAAAGCCAGAACCCTCCCCCTCAAGTGAATGTTGTGCCCCCATCAGTTACAATGCTGCATAAAATCATTTTCATTTACTGTGTACTTTTGTTTGTTTATTTCTCCATTTCTTTTTTTCTGCCAATACACGTTGCTGTGGCAAATTGGTCAAATGAGAACTGACACTGCTTAATCTTTTTGGTGCATGGCTTTGGTACCATCACCCGGCGGGCCAGCCACGCTGTCATTGGCTAGTTGTTCTACTGAGTTGTATTTTATAGGTGAAGTTGTAGGAGAGTTATGTTTCACCTGGTTGCCAACTTGCCATAGCATCGTTCAGGCAGAAATGGAACATAAAATTGGATATAGGGGAGCTTAAGCTTGTTGTTTTGTATTTCATAATATGACTGTCAAGCAAAAGCGGTGAAAATAGCCGATCTACTGGCTCATAACTCATCCTATCAACACACTGTGAGCTTGTAGATCTGCTTTTCTGTTTAGGCTATAATATGCCCAAATCCTAAACCGTATTGCTTGCCCCTCCAAAACAAGTAAGCTTTAGCCTCTATTTTTTTGTTGTTAAATCTTTTGTGTTTTATGGCTCTTTCAGACTCCTAAAACCAAGGCAACCGTGTTCAAGTTGTGCAGCCTCTGCCTGTACTTGCCCCAGGACCAGCTGACCTGCTGGGGTGTGGGAGACATCGAGGACCACCTCCGCCCATACATGCCTGACTAGGACACCCACTCTGAACCCTCCTCTCTCCCCACGTATACCTAAAACTACTGAATCAACCTGATCTAGTTCTCACCGCCCCCTTTTTTCCATCCAATAGTATTGAACTTGTGCTTGGATCTGTCCTATTTGTCACCCACTCCTTCCTTTTTGTTTGTTTTTAGTTTTTTCTTCCCCGACCTGAAGCCGATTCAGTTCCTTATGTTTTTTTGCCTTCATCACCCTACCGTACATCCCATCCTGTGGATTGGTCGCCCCCTCCTCCCCTTTTATTTTTTGTTCAACCCTCAACACTCACCCCTGTTCAACCCCACCCTTCTCGCTCATCCACTTTTTATTTGAACCTGCACGTTGGTTTTTGAGTGGTTGTTTGTTCTCTTGGGAGCCATACTGTCAACAACACCTGTCACCGAAGGAACTCTTTTATGTTGTCACAAAACAGGAACAAAAAAAACACACAAAACACAGGTCTTCACGGAGGTCCTCAGTCGGACATGTTTGATAATCCTTGCTGTCAATACAAAAGGATTGAAAAAGCTTGTTTGTGATGTAAAGATACCTGGGGGGATTTCTAGAACAACCTTTACACAATCTTTTGACCAAGGACAGGCACGAATGGGTGTTTAAAACTCCTGTATAGACAAAGATAACAAGATGAACAATATTTGTCAAAGTCATTTGGTGTAGGTATTGCTTCTCTTTTTGAACCTGTTAGGTTTTTGTTTTGTTTTTGGCTGGACAGTTTGTTTAACTTTCAGGTGTCATTTGCTTTTTCTCTAAACATGCTAGGCAGTAGAGCCTGACTGATGCCAGATGTTTTGGTCCGATCCGGATTTTGGACAGTGCTAGACCACCGGTTACCGACAATTTTGACCAGTATTTTGTGAAAAAGTGCAAACTCTCGAATCAATTTGAAAAACTGATTTGTGATTTAACTTCTAAACCAAAATTTAAAAAACTGTTTTTTGATTGATTAAAAAAAGAAAACAAACTGAACTTTATTTTTAACATTTTTTAATAGCCGATCTTCATTTTCGCAATGTGATGTGTTGACAGCTTGTAGATCGGCTGTTTTTGAAAATCTATAGCCTATAACTATTGCGACACAAGGCATAGTCACTGAAAAAGTCAAATAATGGCCGATATATCAGTCGGGCTCTACGGGCAGACCTTTGGTAAAATCAGAATTGGAAGGTGTGACAGATGCAGACAGTTGAAATGTTTGGTTTAGTTGCTCATGGTTGTCACATGCAAGCCATTCATGCACTATTGATTTAAGCTACTGAAAGTGATGTTTTATGTTTTTGGGGAGTGTGGGTTATTGGTTAACTAAATGCTGAGGAACTAATGTTTAAATATAATGTACCTAACAGGAAAGTTTAACAGATTTTTAATTTGACTGACTAAAAAAAAGAAATAATTTGCTGCAGTGCTTATTAAAATTGAAATTCTTCTTTGCAAGCTTGCTTTTCAAAGAATCCGAAGCACAGATGAGTACATATAATTTAGCTCCATGTTGATTCATTATGTTACATAGAAAGGGGTTAGGGTGGGTCATTTGTTTTTGCTTTATTCTGCAATGATTCTCAAATCAACACTGCTGAACATATCCCAATACAATGCAAAATTTGAAAGCATAACTATTGTCTTTTTTTTATTGCATGTATGTTTGGTTGAGCTTGTGAATCCAGTAGCATGTTGCCGACCATTCAAAGAATTCATTTATTGGTCACAAATGTAAATCATTTCAAAACAATTTACAACAGCCTTGATTGCGACAGTGAGGTGGTGACTTGTTAAAGCCACAATCTACGTGTCATGTCCTCTCCGTTATACATGAACTCATATACAGCTTATTTAAAAATAGACCCAAAAAATATTAAATGAAGATGAAAAGGTCAGTGACAGGCTGATTTTACAGCCAAATGCTCAGTTCTACATGAGGTAATGCACTCTTATGCACAGCAGCCATATTGGAAAGAAATTGGGCTTCTTCCTTATGTCCTTCACAGATGCCCAATTTCTATGATTGTAATGAAGGCTCTGTTCCATTTATTGTAGCGCAGTGGTTCTCAAACTTTAATTTCAAGGACCTCAATAACTCAACAGTGTACAAATGGATCCCAAATGTTCCATTTGTACACTCAGGAGTTACACATCCGTGAAGGGCCATTTGGAACCAACTGTTGTAGCAGAGTGTACAATATCGGCACCCTGAGACTGACCAGAATGGAACAGAGCCTTAATTAGTATAAGTGGTAAGACCTGTGAAGTAAGGAAGAGGCCCAATTTCGCCTATTATGAGTGTAACGCCTAGAATTTGAGCCCATGTCACCTGTGTGGGGAAACCAAACATCTACCTCTCAAGAGGGAATCAACCCTTGGGCTTCAGACAGTACTACCTGTCAACCAGTAGGTGTCCTACTGACACCAAGGTCTTCAATAGTAAAGTCAGGAGACCACCTCCCAACCACTGCAGATGAACTAGTTAGTGTGGTTGCCCGAATGGGCAACCAGACTATAGTACTCCTTTGACTTTGTTTATTTATAGATAAACTTTATTTCGGGCCGCTACTCCTCCCACAGTCTATTTTTCCCAATTTAGTGCTATATGTCAAAATGACCGGTCTGACCGGGAATCGTGCGCTTGCATAAGGCTAAGAGATTGGTTGCATAGTTTAATTGATATTGATTTATTAGTGCATTAAATTTCCCCATCCACTTTAATGGAAACGTGAAAAAACTCAACTTCAAGTATTTTTCCCTCAGAAACCGTAAGAGCTACAGTTACAAGACTTTGAGGGAAGGTTCATAGTTTATTGCTAAATTATTGAAACAGTTATTACACCATTTGGCCTCATGGTGGCGCTATAATAGCCCACTTTACCTTTTGCCCTATAACTCTTGAACCGTAGGTCGTAAAATCAAAATTTATTTTTCCCTACATTCCTTGGGTCATTACGCAACTCCCCATATAGGCCATGCCCATTTCCGCCTAGACAGATTTTTTGATATTGATTTATTAGTGCATTAAATTTCCCCATCCACTTTAATGGGAATTGCAAAAACTCCCATTCAAGTATTTTTTTCTCAGAAACCGTAAGGGCTACAGTTACAAGACTTGGAGGGGAGGTTAATAGTTTTTTGCAAAATTATTATGAAAATAATCACACCAGTCGGCCACATGGTGGCGCTATAACAGCCCACTTTACCTTTTGGCCTTTAACTCTTGAACCGTTGGTCGTAAAATCAAAATTTTCCCCTGGATTCCTTGGGTCACGACGCAACTCCCCATATAGGCCACGCCCATTTCCGTAGATTTTCCGCCATTTTGAATTTTCCAAAAAACACACTTTTAGCTCCTCCCACATATTTTGTCCAAATTTCACAAAAATCTGTACACATGATCTCTGGGCCCATGCGGTAAACATATCCAAACGGCATTTTCATAGTCCTTACCGTTCGTCAGTAAATGGCTTCCAAAGTTAGTGGGAGGGGCCTGTTTTACCAAAAATGCCAGAAATCACGAACGAAACGTCCGGTCAATCCCAAATTTAAATCACATGTCGAGGGTGGTTTACTCAACAAATTACCAAAACCATTTCCACTTTGACCCATAGGGGGCGCCACAAATGCGCAAAATTTAACCGTTTGATGCAAAAACATTATTTCGGGGTGGATCGATCCTTTCAAAATGAAACGCAAGCGATCTCATGAGAGACGTGACAATGTAGCCTCCGACGGTATTCATCCCAGCGTATTCTTCGAGTCCCGGCGGCCGCAGCCCGCGACCGGCGTTGGCGCAACCACACTTTGCAATTGCCCTGAATTGCGACGCGTCTAGTTCCAGTATATTGTATTAACATACTCTACCATACAGATTGGTTAACATAACCTTTTATTCATTCAAATAAGCTCTGGATTGCAGCCTTAATAGTCATGGAGTAGTGTAGGATTGTGGCACAAACATAGATCACCACTGACAGAGTTCAAGCCATAAAGTGTTTTACAGTGGACTTAACACCATTTCGTTGCTGTCGGGAAGAAACCTTGTATCTCCATATCCCCCCCCCACACCCACACAAACAAAATAATGCCCTCATCCACAGGAGTGTCGCACAAAGGTTGTGAAAATAGACAATCCGCAAGTTTTCATTGTGAGGCATTGCTTAGTACTGAGCCTGTCGATTGCCTATTTTCACTTTTTGAAAATATGTAAGAGTGGTTATGTCGTGTGCTTTTCAATTTTGAAATATGTAAGAGTGGTTAAGTCTGTGTGGATTTATAAATGTGAACTAATGGAATTTAACAAGTGCGTTGACAAATTAAGTTTTGAATTCAGGTTTACATTTCCGTGAAAGTACAGTTTGGACATACAAGGTTTCCACCGTCAGTGACGATTTACGATGTTGGACTCAGTACATTACAGCACAGAAAGTCGGATAAGGTCCAGGGACCAAGCCTTGAGCGTTAAGCCATGTTTAGCCGCTTCCAAGGTGCTTTGTGTGTCTCCCCTGTGCAAGGAGCTTCCCGTGGCCTTGTTGGTGAGGTCTACAGTGGCAAACGCCAAGGTCCGGCCCTGCTTCAGAACCTGTGCGGTGATAAGTACATCTTCTCCTATCTTGGCAGCGTTCATGTACCTGGAAAGACAAGAACATTTCCCACTTTCTGTTAACCAGTCAGTGAGGTTGCACTTCAATCTTGACCTTATCACCCAGTGCCAGACAGTGAAAACCACCACACTGGGTTTCCAGAAGGTGGCATAACCATTTCTTGTTTTGCTTCAATTTCCCATAGATTCATTCGATTGGCTCCGCAGCCGATTTGAACCAGAAAAGCACCCTCGTATGTAGTTCCAGTTCAAATCTGCTGCAAAGCCAATCAAATGAAGCTAGGAAACTGAACCCGAACAAGAGACGGGTATGCCACCTCCTGAACATCTGGGGCTACAGTTATGCACAGAGCCTAGGCTATTATCTATTGTAGGCCGCTAATTAGAATAACACAAGCATAGAATAAGTCAATAACATAATAACACCTGACATACGCGTGTGTCAATAATTTAATATGAATAATAAAGATAAGACAAATTCTGACTATCTGGGAAGGACATGATTTATACACATCCAACAAAAATGGTTAATAATGTTTGTTTTCTGATTAACGCGATCACATCAACAGCATGATCTGATCATCACCTGGTAAATCAAAACGAGGCGGTTGCCCTCTCCTCCCCTGCCTGCACTAAGGAATAGTATTTGTGTGAAATTGAACTGGACATGACGTCACACTCACGTGATGTTCATGTCCACGCTGACCCCCGGAGACCCCCTCTCGCTGTACATGATGGCGGCGGTGGAGATCACGTCCACCAGAGTGGCTGTCAGGCCTCCGTGCAGCGTCCCTCCTCGGTTGGTGTGTTCCTCCTGTACGGTCATCTGACACACCACCTTACCAGGACTGGCTGAAACCACGTTCACCTGAATGACACACATTGATTAAACACTTTCAACCTTGACGTCACTATTTCTGGGCTCATCATTATTACCCAACAAAATAGTAAAAACAGCACATCGTTGCTAAATTTTAACTTTGTGTGTTTTGTTTTTCATAAATGAATGTTTTTTTGCGGTGCTGTACCATTGCATGACAAAGCATACAACAGGGCTTAACCACTATGGGTCCCCATTCTGGGCATGGCATAACACAGTAGTTCTCAACCTGTGGTTGAGAACTACTTAACCAATTAACCAATTAAAACCAGGAAAGCATCTGTGCCATTTTAGATTTTAGCATTGGTTATTCAAAAATAGCAGATCTCCAATTAAATGTGTGCGTTGCATTGAAGGGGTAATATTTCTGACAGACATCCGCACTCTGTCAGACCTACACTAAACAAACAAGAAATGACTAAAGTCATAATATAGCCGCCAGCGGCAGGCTTTTTTTGCCCCAATCTGCAGCACAAAATGTAAAAGTGGTCTTTAAAATGAAATTTCAGCCATTCCAATGCAACCAAAATAACTCAACAGAGAGGTTCATCGGTTGGCTACCAATATAAAGGATGTGTGTGTGTGTGTGTGTGTGTGTGTGTGTGTCGCAATGTACTTGTGTGAAAGTACAATAGTATTGGTATCAAAATGTACGTAAAGTTCCAAAAGTGAAAGTACTAAAATGTTTGAAAATAGCAGATCTACAAGTAGGTATTATACTTGTAGGTGTGAAATAGGGCTAAAGTGTTAAATGTATGTTTTATAATGTAATGCACAATATTTGCCTCTGAGATGTAGTTGAGTAGAAGTACATTAAATTTGTATCAGCAACAAAAATAGTTAGCCTAGCCTACTTATGCTTAGGCTATGAAAGTAAAGTGCAACCCTAATCCTAAGTGAAACCACCTTTCAGGGTGAAAATGGCACAGCCTCGCTTCTCCATCTAAACGTGCAATACAGGGGAATCCGCAAAAGTGTGATGTTATGTGTCACGTAGGCTGACTAGGCTCTCTTGCATGAGTGAAATAAGCAGTCAGTTCTATGAAAACAAAGCCAAAAGAAGCGACTAGGCTACATGAGCAGTAGCACAGACTAGTACATTGGCTATTTGAAAATAGCATATCTACATGTGCGCAAAGTGTTGCATTCACAACGCTTTTTGAGCTTGTAGATCGGCTATTTTCAAAAAGATCTTGAAAAGAAAAAGTTAAAGAATATTTGGAATATATATATATATACATATATATATATATATATATATATATATATATATATATATATATATATATATATATATATACATACATATATATATACATATATATATACATATATATATACATATATATATATATACATATATATATATATACATATATATATATATACATATATATATATATACATATATATATATATATATATATATATATATATATATATATATATATATATTCTGTCAGTCATTGTACGTATATTGTAATGAATTGATTACTGCAACAAAGTAAGGATACAGCACTATTGTTACAACTTGTGCGACTTATTTCAACTTAACCACAACAACAATATCATTATGTGCATGCAAATATGCACTGAAGGGCAGAGCAGATCACTCACTCCAGACCGTTCTTTGCGATCCGGGGCGACCGTGTTTAGGGGCGAGGCAGAACGGCACTGGTCGCTCACCCCAGACCGTTGCGATCAGGGGCGACCGTGTTTAGGGGCGAGAGATAGTGAGTTGTGGCTCGTTGAGTTTTTCGGAGCCTCAACACGTATGTTCGTCTGTTAAGAGGTGTAAAGTAACTAAGTACATTTACTCCAGTAAAGTACAATGATTGTGAGCTTGTAGATCGGCTGTTTTCAGAGTATTTCAGACAGTATGCGCGTGTGTGAGTACTCTAGGGGGTTCCCATCTGTTTTGAGAGGGAACCCCCTTCCCTGCGGGGACGGGCGATGTGAAGTCGTCGAAAAATAAATGTTCTAAGTAACTAAGTACATTTACTCAAGTACTGTATAAGCGTGCATCCGTTGTTTGGCCGCTATTAGACCTTTGCAGTCAGAGGTAAGGGGGGGTGGGAGGACAACTGCCCGGCGTGCCTGCGCCGCGGTGCTGCGAGGGGAGGCGGGTGCTGTAAACGACGGCCGTCCATTGGCTAGGACGGCCGTCCATTGGCTTTAAAGTAGTGTCTCCCCATTGGCTGTGAAGTAGTGAAGGACAGCCAGGACAGCCAATAGCAAAAAAAGTGTTGAATACATGTCGGAAATCTGTCGGGTCAGAGTCAGAGTGAATACAGAGCCGCGCTTTCAGCTGGCGGCTAAAAAAAAGGCTGGGATTCCGAGGCTAGACCTACACAGACCCATGTGCATTACATTGGAGGGGGAGACAGAGACACACACATTATGACAGGGTCATGTACAGTGGCACAACACCTGTTGATAACAGGTTAGCCTAGACGTGTTCTGCCTGTTATACAAATCATCATATTCCATTGATGTTTGTGTGTTTTCCATCATTCCACTCCATGGGCCAAAACTATGTCATTTAAACCCCAAAATACCAACAATGAATCATGAAAAAAATCTCCTCAATGATGTATATTTAGCAAAGTTTCAAGGGATAATGTGCAGTGGTGGAAAGTAACTAAGTAAATGTACGGAGTTAATATACTTAAGTAAAAATGTTGAGGTACTTTTACTTTACTGGAGTATTTCCAAATTCCAGTACTTTTACTCCACTACAATGAATTGAAAACTTTAGTTACTAGTTACTTTGTCAATTTTGATTATTATTACAAAACATACATTACCCACTTCAGCCCTATATACATTTCGGCCATTTGAAAATAGTAGACCTACAAGCTCACAACGCATTGCTTTTGATCGGCTATTTTCAAATGATTTTGATACATTTTGAACACTTGTGAATGGGATTCTGCATAATGAGTACTTTCGACTTTTGGTATCTCAAGCACATTTTGATACCAATACATTTGTACATTTACCCAAATAGATTTTGTATTCCAGACTCAACTTGTAACAGAGTATTTCTACATAGTATACTTTTTCCACCACTGATAATGTGCAGGCACATCAATATGGCTACCACCGGGTGTATGATCTAAACAGTAGTGGTATTTATTGAGTGTTGTTACCTTACTGAGGACTCTGTCGAACCCTGGACTGTCCACCATGGCCCTCATGACCTGTTTTATAGCGTTTAATGACATGGTCACCATGATGATTGCTGATCACTGAGCTTCAATGTCAACTTCTGCCAAAGCTACCTGCTGCTGCTCAGTGTTGCCATGTTTTGTGAGAGAAATAAGCAACCAGGCCTAGGAACACAAGCCCGATTCTACAAGATCTGCTATTTTTTGTAAGATAAGGGGGAAAAACTTAGTAATAATCGAATATTTGTAAAACATTTTAACAACACAAATCTTGTATGGGGTTCCTGGCACAACATATTTTCAGATGGGGGTCTGCGGACAAATACATATTAATGTGGGGGACATGAAAACGTTTGAGGCACTTGTTTTTATATATATAAAAAAGAGAAACACTGGTTTAAACAACCTTATGAAACAAGCCCCAAATAAGCAACTACCCTTTAAAAACAAGGCCTAAAAACAGCAACCCGCAACTACCAATATTTACAAACAACTTTACAGAAAAACAAGCCCAAGGTTGCTCATAATAAACGGACATGGCAACATGGGTGCTGCTGCGTTGTTTACGTTTCACACCGGAAGCTGTTGCGTTCGTTAAAACGTCCGGTCAAAACCATAGAGTGGGTAGCCTCGTTCCCAGCCTTACTCATCTCCGAAGAGAAACATGTCAAAATACAAAATACATACATGTACTCAAGTACTGTACTTAAGTACAATTTTGAGGTAGGCCTACTTTTACTTTACTGGAGTATTTCCATATTTCTCATAGAGTTATAATGTATCAGTGTGCAATACACTTCACAACCGATAGGGTCGCGTAGTTGAAAGCATATGGAGACAATACGGAGAAAATGTCCACTGGTTGGATTAAAAGGCTTTTTATTGAATAAGACGGAACATACGAGTAATTTTGAGGGCCCGTACATAATTGTAACATCCATGGCCATGGGGTAAGCACTTTATATTTGAAATCTGAATGTTTATGTAGATGTACGGGCCAAAAGGGGAGAACGTGCAAACACCAGGTTGATGTTCATCTATGACTGACTGTCATTTTATAATGCAGGACAGTCATGTATCACGGCTACACAGGCCTGGTACTTCGGGTAAAAGTTAGTGATTCCACCCGGAGGTTTTTATCGGGTACACCTCAAACGTGTGCATCAGTAAACTTGGTGAAGACAGACAGTGCTACAATGAGCAGCCCGCCTGAAGCTCACAAACGACCTCATTCTGATGTAGAGCAGAGCAGGACTCAGCTCTGTGAGGAGTTTGCTAAGATCACAGGATCAGACAGCGCTGTGGCTCAATGTTACCTGGCTGAGAATGAGTGGGAGATGGAGGTAAGCAGTCACAATAATAACAATAATAACACTGCATGCATTCTACCCAGTGGTGGAAAGTAACTAGGTACATTTACTCAAGTACTAGTCTACTGAAGTACAATGGTGAGGTATTTCTTACTTTACTGGAGTATTTCCAATTTTCAATAATTGTAGGCCTACTTCTACTCCACTACAGCTCAGAGGCAAATATTGTACTTTTACTCCACTACTATTATTTGGAAAAAAACCTGCTGGTTACTAGTTACTTTGTACATTTTGATTATTTTTACAAAACCACATAAGACCTGCACATATACTTTCGCAATTTGAAAATAGCTGATCTACAAGCTCTTTGTGACGCGTTGTGAGCTTGTAGATCAGCTATTTTCAAAAGATGTTTATACATTTGAAAACTTGAAATTGGTCCTTCTGCATAATGAGTACTTTTACTTCTGGTACTTTAAGAACCTTCACGTCTTTGCCAATTTTGACCCATTTCAGTTAGAAACAAGTATAAAAATGTTGGAACACTGTTTGAACAAACCGTAACAATATGGTACATTTATTATTCTTGGGTTGGTCCATAAATGTTGGGATAATAGATTTAAAGCCCAGGGTATAGTGCAGGAGCGTGTCCATGTTCCCATGGCCCTATGTTATCCCTGAGCCTAAAATTAACCTTAACCCTAACCCTGAGGGAACAATGCTAGGTTCTTGGTGTACCTGGGGGGATCCTAGTTTCTTGAGGCACTACTACACTGTCTCTCTGCATTCTATGTATGTGATTACCGTGCTTATTTGTAAGTCGAGCCTCTGATAAATGCCATGGCAAATTGGAAGATAGAGTTGAGGGAACATTGGGCTGATGGAACACGTAGGGCTGAGGGAACATAGGGAGGGTTCCCTCCAGTGCAGCAACTTCCCGAATAAAACAGAGTGTTTTTTCTTTGTACTAATTACTAAATGATCCTGCAGAGAGCACTGAACTCGTTCTTTGAGGCTGACCTGGAGGCAGTGTTCGCAGTGGACGATTCCCCAGAGAGAGACACCAGCCACCAAAGCAAGAAGAAGAAAACTGACAAGGATGCAAAGGGGAAATGGTAAACTCAACAGGGAGGGATGCACTTGTAATTGACCAAGTCTGAATGTTTGTAAACAAGATGGGTAGGGTGGATTTACGGGTGTATGTAGCATCCGGCTTGCCTTGTAAACAGGATGCAACTTTAACAAAATCTAGACAATAACACCAAAATCTTGTCACGTTTGTGGCTGTAAGTATTGTAATTAATTAGGACTAGGCACACACACACACACACACACACACACACACACACACACACACACACACACACACACACACACACACACACACACACACACACACACACACACACACACACACACACACACACACACACACACACTTTTGCAGCGTGCTTCAGAGGAACTTCTCATAATTAAACATCCAATGCACAGTTTATTACAACATGGCTTGACAAAAACAAAACACAAAGATCTAACTCGTTTCAGCTCAACAAGCCTTCATCAGGGTCCACTGATTATAACAGGTGACACGTAGAGACACCAAGCTGTCAAACTCCATCAATAACAGATCTCAATAGATCAATATGACATTAAAACAGGGGTGTACACATTATCAAACATAAGATGTGCCGTATTATTACAAAGTACATCTCAGAAAGTATGTGTGAAACATGAACAAAGATACAATGGGGTAGGCAATAAATGTAATAAGCCAATACCCATGACCGTGTCCTCTGATAAAACACTGAGTCATTACTAATTGTTAATCTATTTGGTTTGATTGTCCAGCATTGATCTGACGGAGGAGGAACCGGCCTGCTCCAGTGGAACCAGCAAAACAGAAGCCAAGCAGAAGTCTCCAGAGAAAGAGGATGACAAACTGTCTCTGATCTCCTGGAATGTGGATGGACTTGACACGAACAACCTACAAGAGCGCGCCAGAGGCCTGTGTTCATATTTAGCCTTGTAAGTCTTTATTTTGAACTCTCATCCTTGGTTGGAATTCCAGGATCCTGCATTATTGTTGAGGTCAATTATTATCGAGGGGCGGCCATAGCTGAATGGGTAGAGAGACCGTGATCACTTCTTTGTGTCATTACTTATAATTTCACTTGTTTATCCTGTATGAGTTCTCTCTCATGATAGGTTAAAATTGGTATAATGACCTGAACATGTATTTTCTGTTTGTGTTTACTGAAGAGCTGGAGAGACGGGGAGACCACTGTTACTGGATGAACAAACACTCTGTTGCAATAATTACTATCGTAATATAGAGCTATTTACCACTTTTTATGACAAAAGAATATCACTTACTTACCTTTCAATTTACTATAACAGTACTTTGTGCAAGAGCTGGAGAGATAAAAGCCATTTAACACTTAACACCTCCTTTAACCCATTAAAACCGTGAAAGCATCTTGTGTCATTTTTTATTTTAGCTATGCATATAGCAACATACGTTTTTCAGAAAGCTCTTAGGATTTAGAACAGTGGTCCTAAAACATTGCAGATATCCAAGCTCACAGCTTGTTCATTTCGCGGCCAAATACATATCAATTTGTGGGTCCTTGGCACGAAAAAAAGTTTAAGAACTACTGATTCAGAAGGCATTGAGGTCTTAATGGCATACGTTTCTGAATGAAATGTGTTCTACAGTATAAAAGACACGTAGCCTGTCGAGCTAATTCATCTGAAGGTCTGTGTTTATTGTGTGTACAGTATTGTACACACAATACACATGCTGTACAATATGCTGTATTTCAAAGTCCTCGACCTCACTCAGTCACGTGGTTTCTCTGCAGATATACCCCTGACGTGGTGTTCCTTCAGGAGCTCATTCCACCCTACGTCATGTACCTGAAGAAACGAGCCGTCAGCTACCTGCTCGTTGAAGGTAACAATAGAGCAGAGTTTCTCAAACTGCAGGTCAGGGACCCTCAACTGAGTCGCCAGATGTTCACGACAAGAACCACTTTCCATTGGGGAACATTGTGTTGTTTAACCATTAAGCCCAATATACTTGTGGTCATATGACGAATAGCGAAAATAGCCAATCTACAAGCTTACAATGCATCGCGATCCAGCTTGTAGATTTTCGGTGACAATCTTCACCTATAATCATCTATTAACCACTTTCAACCCGGACGGCAGGTTGAAAGTGGTTAATAGGGTCCTGACTTTTACAGTAGCGCTCAATGGAGAAAATCTAGCTGTGTTGTAAATGCCATTGAGTTTATCTATTTTTGTCAGATTAAAGAAGTGATTCAAAGTTTGTGCAGTGAAATGTCGATGTACCAGACTTTATATTATAACAATGTCAAACATTTATAATAAACAAGGTATACTACAAGAAAGTTACAAAATTCAATTGTGTAAAGTGTAGAAAATGTAAGTAACCTTGCATGCAAAAACAGTATCAATATACACAGACATTAGTGTGTTGAGAATGACCATAGACTAGTATATCGTCACTGTTGGCCAGAAATGTACATCTCCAATTCTCCATATTTAAAAATGGTATATTTTTAAAGGTAGGGTAAGTGATTTTCTTTGGTTAAAATAAGTGTTAAATAGCTCTATATTTGGATAGTACTCATTTCTATAGAGTGTTTGTTCAGTAAAAGGAGTCTCCTTGTCTCTCCAGCTCTTTATAAAACAGAAAATGCATTTTCGTTTCAGTTTCAGTTTCATTTCCAATTTTATCCAATCAGGATAGAGAACTTAATCAGGATATAGATTAAACAAGTGAAATTGGAAGTGATGACACTAAGAAATGAGCAGGCAAAATTGGAACTGGAACACTATAAAAATGAAGCTTAAAAATTTGTACTTTCTCCTGATTGGCTGAAATTTTGACACCTACCGGAAAATGTATTTTCTGTTTATTAAAGAGCTGGAGAGACGGGGAGACCCCTGTTACTGAACAAACACTCTATAGCAATGATTACTATCAGAATATAGTGCTTTAACCTTTTAACAAAATACTTTTTGTTTTAACCCAAAAATATCACTTACCCTACCTTTAAGAAAGGTAGGGTAAGTGATATTTTTGGGTTAGGGTTAGGGTTATACCAATTTAATTCAATGGTATATTATACCATTGAATTAAATATACCAATATACCGCCCTGTAAATGAAATCCCGACTTTGTCATATGACAGTGTTGCACAAAGGTAGCGAACATTGCAGATCTATTGGCTCACAATGCATTATCACTGCCTGTAATCTACTGCCCTCCACTGGACTTGTCGTGACATACCATTCTAGTAGCAGGAATTTGTAACGCACACACCAAGGGTTTGGTGAGGTGCTGACCTTCGGGAACATGACTTACTATACTAACATGACCTGATCTGTGTCAGGTGGTGAGGAGGGCTACTTCACTGGGATGATGTTGAAGAAATCCCGCATCAAGCTGCTGGAGAGCAACATTGTCCCGCACCCTACCACTCAGATGATGAGGAACCTGCTCATTGCTCAGGTAATTATTTGTGTGATCCTATGTCAGAAGATGCAGTCATACAGTGTCTATAAGGCACTACACCAGTGGTTCCCAAACGTTTTAGCTCAAGACCCAAAAGAGAAAGGTTTTGCCCGAGACCCAAACTAGTGTAAATAGCAGATCTACAAGCTCGCAACGTGTTGCGAGCTTGCAGATCTGCTAGTTTCACTACTTCTTAAACATTTTGTTTTCTAATTTAGGGATTTTCTTAGATTTATTTTTTTTTATTCATGAAATTATTTTTGGAAAATATTTTAGGCACAAATAAGATATGCCTTGATGATCTGTATGTTCAGTTTATAGTTTTATTGATAACAAATTCATCACATTAGCTGCCTTTAATAAAAGGACAGAGAGTGTCATCTGGGCAGATGACTGATATTAGTCCTATGGTTGGTATGGCAGTGACTGACCGTTTTGCTAGAGGCTGTCATAGCGTAATGTGCATAGAGGCCGCCTGGTAATCAAAAATTCGCTGGTTTGTTCCCCTGACCTTCCATGACGTCTATTTATGTTTCGACGTGTCCCTGAGCACGACACTTAACCTCTCACAGAAGCAGAACAAATACTTTTATTCTTATGTACCTGTAACAATAAAGAAACCTTGTAGAATTCATTGCATTATACATTTCACCAGCAGTGAAAGCAAGCACAATGCATGTGAATGCGAGGGAAGGGAAAGGCGGAACAAAGTCCACTTGTCTACTTGTAGAATCACTTTTCCATCTCATGAAATTCAAAAATGGTAAATGGTGCATTTATATAGCGCTTTTATCCAAAGCGCTTTACATAGATTGTGCATTACACAATATATATATATTACACATTTCACCCATTCACACACACATTCATACACCGATGGCGGAGGAAACCATGCAAGGCACCAACCTGCTCATCGGGAGCAATTAGGGGTTCAGCGTCTTGCTCAAGGACACTTCAACACTAACTCTGGGGGAGCCCGGGATCGAACTGGAATCACGGCTTCCATCCGGCCCGCTTTACCGGCCACTCTACCCCTGAGTTTAATTTAAGACTTAGTTTAATCGTGTGTGTGTGTGTGTGTGTGTGTGTGTGTGTGTGTGTGTGTGTGTGTGTGTGTGTGTGTGTGTGTGTGTGTGTGTGTGTGTACGCGTGTACGCGCGTGCACGCGCTCTGGTGACCTCAGGTGAAGTTCAGAGGGTTGGATTTCTGTCTGATGACGTCCCACTTTGAGAGCTGCAAGGGCCACGCGGAAGAGAGAATGAAACAGCTGAGGCTGGTTCTGAAGACCATGACCGAGGCGCCCGATAACGTCACAGTGCTGTTCGGAGGGGACACCAACCTCAGAGACACAGAGGTTAGGCTTCAGTCTTCTCGTTCAGTAGTCACTTTTTCATGTCAAGGACCCCCAAATTGATGTACATTTGGCTTGTAGATCAGCTATTTCTGCTATTTTTGGAAAATGTTTGAAAATGTATGAACATTTTTCAACATGGATACGATTATCACCATTATGCAAAATAATTGCGATCGTCTCAAATAATTGCGATTATGTAATAATTGTGACAGGCCTACTCTATTCCTAACTCACTTTTTAATACCGTCTTCAGGTGGCCAAGGTGGGGGGGCTGCCGCGCAGCGCGTGTGACATCTGGGAGCATCTAGGCCGGCAGGAGCACTGCCGCTACACCTGGGACACCAAGGTCAACACCAACAAGGCCGCGCCGTACGTCAGCCGCTGCCGCTTCGACCGCGTGTACCTCCGGCCGGCTTCCAGGGCCGGGGTCCCCCGCCCGGCCCCCTTCAACATGGCTCTGATCGGCCTGGAGAAGCTGGACTACGGCCGCTTCACTAGCGATCACTGGGGGATATACGCTCAGTTCACCACAAGCTAGCGGGACACAGGTCGGCTCACGATAGAACACCGGAGTCTGACATCACTGCCGCTAGAGGGCCCTAATCCCCCTTGGGTCACGGTGTTATTTGTTTCTCTTGAAAATCCCATAGGGGAATCTTAGATTGCGACATATAAGAACTGTGTCCCAGAAATAAACAAATCAGCTGGGCAATTTCATTCATATGGATATGAAGCATTAACTGACGGTGAAAAAGTACTTTAATTATCCAAAAGGTAAGAAAATATATATCTTTTCTCCAAACACAGAAGTTATCAAATATAACTCGATATCATAAAAGTCACATATCTGACAAAATTGCCATGTTGGTTTGTTTATTTTTGCAACACAGTTCTTATATGACACAAGCTAAGATTCTCTATGGTAGGGGTCTTCAACAGGGGGTCCGGGACCCCTAGATGGTCCTCAGTTACTACAGGGGGGCCGCCAAATCTTTGTGTGATAGGATTTCCTTTTTTTACATTAACCACTTGAACCCTAGAATCCCTATTCTGAGGGGAACATTTGCCAAAAATAGCGGGGCTACAAGCTCACAATGCCTCGCGCTGCGGGGCGTTGTGAGGTTGTAGATCGGCTATTCCCAGCAAAGAGGTATATAGGTGTAGAGGGAAAAAAGAGCAGACCAAGTAAAAAAAAAAAGAAACACAATTTTATACAATATAGAGAGGGTCCCTGCTTCATCCCTCTCAGCTAAGGGGTCCTTGGCCTGAAAAACATTGAAGATCCCTGCTCTATGGCATTTTCAATAGAAAAAATTACGCTGTGACCTAGGGGTAGTGGGAGTGACGTCAGGACTCCGGTACTCTATTGACAGTTGAAACATGATTCGGGGGGGGCTGCTGGCTAAGGGAGGGATTTATGGGCCCTGATGAAAAAAAGGCTTTGCAGTTATTATGTTTAGAGCAGGGGTTCTCAAACTTTTAATTTCAAGGACCCACCTAGGTTGATGTGCATTAGGCCCACCCATTTGATATGATACATTTTTTTAAATCTCTGGGATCCCAATGTCCACTTTAAAATCCTCAGTGGTTATTTAACTCTCAGGGTTACGGATAAATAAGGGTCGGTTTGGACGTTGAGAACCACTGGTTTAAAGTAAAGCATGTGGGTGAGGTCTGGAGTTATGAGTGAGACTGGGCTGGGTTAGACCAGTCCAGATCATAATGGTTGCTGTCGGGCAGAAACCTCTTATCTCCATATTCTTACTTTTTTTCCCCGTAAATGAACGCCCTACTCGATCATGTTACAGCCTACAGCGTCACACAAAAGAATCAAAAGTAGTAGATCCGCAAGCTCGCGTTTTTAGCTGGTAGATCTGCTACTTCTGCTGCTTTTGAATTTGAGTCCTGAAAAGCAGTTTTGGGCATATATGGACGATGAACTGCTTTTTTTCCTGCAAACCTCCCAAAATCCATGTATGCAGTGGTTAAAAATACATGAAGTATTTTCAAAATGGCATATTGTTTATGCATGGAAAGAAAATGCCACTTTGCTGTCTTCAAACAGAGAGAAAGAGAGAGAGAGAGAAAGAGGGTGGTATTTGACCTCTTCAGAGAGGGAGGTGTTTTGTAATGTTTCGGTCATCTTAATCATCAAATCAAATCAAATCAAACTTTATTTGTATAGCACATTTACATCGTCCAAAGTCGAACCAAAGTGCTTCACATTACAGAGCATAATAACATAGGCTGGGATTATTTCAATACATAAAAGAGCAAAATGTGAAATACAATAAGCAGTGCATGGGATCAAAGGCTACACGGGTAGACTTACATTAAATTGAATTAAAAGCAATAGAGTAGAAATGAGTCTTTAATAGGGATTTGAAAGTCGTCATTATGTTGCATTCAAATGCTTTCTGTGTTGAAAGCTCAGTGTTCTGGACTCGTCTTGAGGGTTTTCAGATTGCCTGGTTAATTTACTGATGTGATTGGTTAGTGCTCTGTCTCTAGATGGACATTCGTTACATCCAAATGTTTTTTTTTTTTACTGCTGCACAAAAACCTCAAGAAATAAACATTAATAATTGACATATTCTTTATAATTACCCACAGTTGGGAAGTTTCTATTACTTCACAGACATTGTGTGGGCTGTTGGAACCATTTGGGTTTGTTGGTCTTTTTGTTTTCTGTTTAAATGTGGACCTGAACTAAAGCCCTTTGACACACAGTAACTGATTGAGGGCCATGCAAATAACATTGGCTGCAGTAAATTATTGATTGAACCTGATTGAACCTGCCCTCAGCCACTGATATGAATTCTAGATTGACATGCAATTTAAACTATAAGTTTTCCAGAAGCCATAGCCCTTTTTGGGACCCTGTATACCTTTTTTGTATTTGTGAAGACCTGAATACCGTCTTCCCAAATACAAAAAAGGTATACAGGGTCCCGAAAGGGGCTGCATAAGCCATTGAACATAGGATGGTAGACAGTCAGAGATGTTAACTAAGCAGTTATTGTTTATATGATAAGTTTGTTTAAAATTGATTGTTTTGTTATTATTTTAAAGAATCATTAAATAGATTATTTTGCACCCCTTGTTTTGTTGTAACTTAAAGGATGTTGAATATCTAGCAAAGTGAGAGAGTCTGACGTATTATTATTATTAAAGCTGTTGTTACATTAGCTTATGGTCAGCAAGTAGTTTACAATATCATTATCTTAGCATTATGTTTTCAGGAATAGGCTTATTGTCAAATTGTAACACATTGAGGAACAGCAGCCTATTTAAAGTCTAAACTGTACACATAAATTATTGTGTAGACATTACCCAAAAAACAATTTAACCCACTTCTTTTCTCCTGTCAAGAGTGATGTGACAATAAAATGTATTCTGATTCTGAAACACTGAATAATATTCAGTACTATTACACCTTTATATTATAAAGGTGTGGTCATATTGTTGTGTTATCACTTGACTTTTATATGACTCAGTTCAGGTCATGGGACCAGACCAGCAGTGGAACTCCTCCAACCAAGGCTATACAGTGTAGTTCACACTCTGTCAGTCCAGTGCAGCAATGTGCAACATACAGTTCAGTAGCTTGTTTATGAATCAGAATTAGCCTAATTCTTCAAGGCTGACATGGAGAAGGAGATCGAGAGAGACTCCATCAGCCACCAAAGCAAGAGGGACACATCTCCGGGAAAGAAGCAGGTGAAATGGTAAATAAACCTAGTGTTTACTTTGTGCCATATGGGCTACTATCAATCTGATTAAATATAAATGTATTTATATTTTTTTTCAAGTTAAAACAAGCGAGGTGGTGGAGGTGTGCAGAGCAAACACAATAGTTATTGTTTAGTTATTATTACTGCCATCCATCCATCCATCCAATGTTGTTCAGTCTGGCTCTGGCTTATCATGCTTATGTTATGTTATGGAGAAACGAAACTCAGACGCTCCTCTCAACAGCGAGGGGAGGGGTAGTAGAAGCCACACTTTCCATTTTAAAACACATTATTGAAAAACTAAATTGAATTTTAAAGGCATGCATCAGGTTTGTTAAAATGTACATTTTGTAGTGTTACAAAATGTATGTGTTAATGTCAGTTGAAAATACATTTGCACCATTTTTTTTATGTGCCTGAAAATGTCAAATGGTTTAACCATAAAAATTGAATATTTGATAGTGTGCTTGAAGTGAATGAAAGTGTTTTATTATATATATTTTTTTATGGTGGATACAGAGCTTCACTTCTTGACCAAATATAATTTATAAAGACACAAGAAAAGAACAGGGTGATACCCAGGCAATCCCCTACTTGTTGGGTGAGAAAGTTGAATGTTCAAGGTCAATAACAGTGATCAACTCTCATCAAAAAGGTCTCAAATACTAACCAATAAATGGTTAACTAATGTATGGAGGACCAACCAATGGTGGGTGAATTAGCTTCCATAGCCATTAGCCTGATATTTCATTGTACGAAAAGATCAGATGTACAAACTCGCAATGCGTCATGCCACCAAACTTGAAATTAAAATGTTTGAGAGGCACTCATTTACTTTGATATGTTTGATTATCCAGCATTGATCTAACAAAGGAGGAACCAGCCTCCTCCAGTGGAACCAGCAAAACGGAAGCTAAGCAGAAGTCTCCAGAGAAAGAAGATGACAAACTGTCTCTGATCTCCTGGAATGTGGATGGACTTGACTTGGAATGCCTGATGGAGCGCGCCAAAGGCTTCTGTTCTTACCTAGCTGAGTAAGTCTTGACTTTGAACTCTTCAAGTTTCAAGGTTTCTTTACTGTTATGTCTTGTGTGCATGTACATAAGTGTAAAATGTGTTGGTTTTGATTCCTTACCAGCATTGATAATGATAATTATAATAATAATAATAGCAAACATATATATATATATATATAGTGTGTATAAGTGTGATGTGGTTTCTCTGTAGATATGTTCCTGATGTGGTGTTCCTTCAGGAGCTCATTCTACCCTACGTCATGTACCTGAAGAAAAAAGCTGTCAACTACCTGCTCGTCCTAGGTAACAAAAGAACACTGTTTCTCAAACAGCTGGACCGATCGGCGTGAAACTTTGCACACACACTCCCTAGGGGCCAAGGAAAAAAAATCTAAAGTGCCACCAGGAGGCCAATTTAAAAAAAAACGTTGTACAATTATTTTCCAAACATCAGGTATATCGGTACACATTATCTCTATAGTCATGTGATCAAGGTGGACATGTCCGATTTTTCACATTCCATCCTGATTGGCATCTAAAGTTTGCAGGAGTGGCTAGTTTTTAGCCAAATGCCTCAAATCATGAACGCAGCGTTTGATTGGGGTGACATTTTGCTCTCACATTCCCACTAGGCCAAGGAAGACATTTTTAAAGTTGGCCTTATGGTGGCGCTATAACAGGACGATTCACATTTTGGCCTATGACTCTTGAACCGTAGGTCATACAATCAAAATTCTTTACCCTTGGATTTCTTGGATTATTACAGAACTCCCCAAATTTCTTCCTGACAAGTTTTCCGCCATGTTGCATCATAGTTAAACAAAATGGAATTGAAAACCTGACAAAGTTTTCAGGAGGGGCACGTTTGCACATAATGCCACAAGCATTGCTGGACCCATCAGTGAGAAAATGTGAACACACACTCCCAGTAGGCCATAGCCTGACTCTGCCAGATGGGGGGGTATTGACTTCACAGGTTCAGAATAGCGTGTGAAACAAATGTGACGCAAGCTTGTCCATCTGGCGGAGTCAGGTTAAGTAGGCCAAGGAAGAACCTCCATTCAAAAGTATTCAGATTGTCCTGGTATAGCGCCACCATGAGGTCCATTTTAGCTACCTGGCCTGGTGGAGACCTGCTCCGAGGAGCACTTTTTCTAGTTTTATGCTAAACTCATACTGATGCATTTCTCTTGTTTTGTTTGCCAGATCCTTGCATGCTGCACCGGGAGGTTTGTGACGGCTGTGAGGGAGACATTTTCGGGACTAGGTATAACTGTACAGTGTGTCCTGACTATGACCTGTGCTCTGGCTGTCAGTCCACTGGGCTTCATAAGGAACACCGTCTGAGGTTCATCCCCATTCCAGGTCAGAATATAATCATTGCTGTTGGCAGAGCAGAAACCTCATATCTCCATATGTCAATTCTTATGTATCCCCCCACCCCTCCCATAAATGAATGTCCTACTTCACACTAGTGTCATACAAAGGTAGCACACAAATAGCGAACGTGCAAGCTCACAACGCACAGCCTTGCAATGCGTTGTGAGCTTGTAGAGCTGCTATTTTTGCTTTTTTGTTTGTGTGTGAAAGTGGTTAAGTGTGTCTGTGGATTTTATAAATATTCAACCAATGAGAAGTATTAATACATGTATTAATCCATTGGAAAACGTGGCGATGCGACGCATTGTGAGCTTGTAGATCAGCTATTTTTAATACATTTTGAACTTGTGAAATGGGACATTCTGCACAATGAGTATGTTTACTTTTGGTACTTAAGGTAGGTAGGATTGATGCCGATCCTTTTGAACTTTTACTCAAGTGCATTTTGAATATTGGACTTTTACTTGTAACAGAGTATTTCCACATTGCGGTATTGATACTTTTACTTAAGTAACGCATGTGAGTACTTCCTCCATCACTGGTGGTGCGTGTATGACATGTTGATGTTAGATTTAAGACTTTCTATAGTTGCTCTGTTTTGGCTCAAGGATTCAAGCTGCCGTGAAACCAAATTCATAAACAAATCTTTAAAGGGAAGGAAACGACTAAAGACAAGTTCACCCAAAACAGACAGCCAACAACTTGCAGAGATGTATATGTTAATAAATCATATTTTTTTTCTTCTTTATTAATAGGCTTAAAAAAAGAGACGAAAAATGTTTAGGCTAAATATTTTGACCTCTCTCTCTCTCTCTCTCTCTCTCTTTCTCTCTCTCTCTCTCTCTCTCGTCTGCATAAGATCTTTTTGGTTGCAAGACGTGTCAATAATTAGCTCACAAACCATGCGGATACAAAATTACCTTTGATGTTGCTTAAAAGTTCAAAGGTTTCTGAACTTTAAGGGTGTATTAAAAACAATTGAAAAGAAAAAAGAAACCGATTTAAGATGAGCAGTTAATTATATGGACTTTATCCCACAGTAGGCTACTGTTGAGACAGTCCCATAAACTTCAGGACCCACAGACTCAGTACATTACAGCATCATCTCAAATAATGTAATATAGGCTACCATAAGTGTCGAGGTTTCTTTATTGATAAATCTTTTGTACAGCAGTGGTGGGAAAAGTACTACATTTGTTTACTTGTGGTAAATGTATCAATATTGCAATGTAGAAATACTCTACTTTCGTTATAAGCGAAAGTCTGGAATTCATAATGTACTGAGTAAAAGTACAAAAGTATTGGTACCAAAATGTACTTAAAGTACTCATTCTGCAGAATGTCCCATTTCACAAGTTTTCAAATGTATAACAATCTTTTGAAAATAGCAGATCTACAAGCTCACAATGCGTCGCATTATAATAGCTTGTAGCTATTTCCAAATGTCCTAAATGTACTGTATTTAGGGCTGAAGTACTTACTGTATGTTTTCCAATAATAATCAAAATAATAATAATAAATAAACACATTTATTATGTAAGCAGTCTGACAGTATTTTTTTAATACAAGCAATAAGACCATATTTATTATGTAAACAGTCTTATGGCTGAGCAGTCAGTCATTGGCCGAACGCTGTTGGCCCACCCAAACCAGAAAAAAAAAGAGGACATGGAAAACAAAATAATACTCTGGGAGAACAGTGCCAAAATGCATATTCCTGCAGAATATGGAGATAGGAGTTTTGCCTGATAGGTCATATGCCTATCAAAACAGTTTTTTGAGATTCAAAACTTTTTTCAGAGATGCTAAACTTTTTTCAAAGCGAGTTTTCAGTCTTGGAAATAATATGTCAAGCTTTTGAAACCTTTGTTTTAAGTTAGGAGTAATTGCAGTGATCTGATTCCATAGAGGAGAACTACTTCACTGGGATTATGTTGAAGAAATCCCGGGTCAAGCTGCTGGAGAGAAACACTGTCCCGTACCCTAACAGCAAGATGATGAGGAACCTGCTGGTAGCTCAGGTGATTATGCAGTTATGAAAAATACTTTGGTAATAATTGTCTCAGTCAGTGTGTGTGTGTGTGTGTTTGTGTGTGTGTGTGTGTGTGTGTGTGTGTGTGTGTGTGTGTGTGTGTGTGTGTGTGTGTGTGTGTGTGTGTGTGTGTGTGTGTGTGTGTGTGTGTGTGTGTGTGTGTGTGTGTGTGTGTGTGTGTGTGTGTGTGTGTGTGTGTGTGTGTGTGTGCGTGTGTGTGTGTGTGTGTAACCCAGTCCATAATTATAGTGTATGTGTATTCAATATATTCGTTGCTGTCCGGCAAAAAACAGCAAACTCAATTCTGTGCTATTGAACACCCTTAACGTCTCTGTGTTGATAAAAAAAAATTGAACCAATGAAAAGTATTCAAAAGCGCTTCTGACAAAACCAGCTAACTCCATAGGATCCTCAAACTTTCTGCTAAACCAGCTAACTTCACCAAAGGAGGGTGTACATACACATACACTATATTACAATTAAGGACTGAGTCATATGCAGTGTGTAGTGCGCACACACACACCCCTTTGATGTCACAGCAACTTGCAAGCAGAGTTCACCATAAGTTCAGCTGTAGCCTATTCAACACACCTGCGCTTGAAAAAAAAAAGATGGATGGAACGCTTGCTGGTTGGTTGCAGAAAACGAATCAGGTGTCTCCAAATTCTTTATCTCCACCTCCATCTTTTCTCCAACCAATTAGAATCGAGCATTTCCATTAAATGGAAATGAGGAGGTGTGATTTGAAAACAGCAGTCAATGAGAGTGTAGCTTTCCCATCTTATGGGGGAATTAGGAAATGCTGAAACGTGATTGCGCGTTAGGTATCCAGACTATCCCTCTCCCGGCACCGCTCACTGCCTCCCTTCCTCAGTTCTCAGTGCTATATTGATTGATGAACACCTTTGTCTCAACCCAGACAAACAGTGATTCTTTAAAGCAGTGACTCAAAGACTAAGATTTTAACTAAGATTTTAACCCATAAAAAAACGTGAATATTTTATGAAAATAAAAATTCATGTAATTCAAAACCTTGAAAAATATGTTTTTATTGTTATACCAATAAATAGGAACTTTGCCATTGATCCAAGCAGGAACATACGTAATCGATTGATTCATCATTAAAATAAACATGCTCAGGATATGCATGCGGCCCACCCATCTGACCACTTGTTAAGTGGTCAGACGGGTGGGCCGTGAACACTTTCAAGACTTTCAAGAAATCAGAACACTCTTTTAAAGTCTTTGGCCTTTAGTTTTAACTCACAAAACTCTGCAAAAAGAAAACTCCCTGACAATGGCCTTGCACTGGCTTCACCCTGTTGTGAGTTTCCCAGTCTTTTGTTGTAGTTGCACTTCATTTTCTTTGTGGTAGTTTCCATCCTCCTAAAATTACATCCCTGGTGGGCGTAGTAGCGTAGGCAATAAAGACGGTAACAGGTTAACCTGCACTTGACCCACGTCACGTGTGCACAGTTTGGTTGATATCAAACAGAACCCCATGATGACTGATTCCTTCACTGTCATTGGATAAAAATGGTTTGACTTTTGAAAACCAGACATGCGACGAAGATGCTGTGGGATACCTGGTCAGTGTTGTCACCCTAATTCAAACAACAAATGGGACAGATACAAATTGAATACAGTTGTGTTGTGTCTCAGTGTGTGAATTCAAAGGAAGGGAGAGGTGGGTTGAAGTCCACTTGTCTGCTTGTTGGATCACTCTATATACTTCAGCTAAAGAAATGCAACTGAGTGTTTTGCTTTCTCTGGTGACCTCAGGTGAAATTCAGAGACCTGGATCTGTGTCTGATGACGTCCCACTTTGAGAGCGGTAAGCCCAGCGCGGAAGAGAGGATGAACCAGCTGAAGCTGGTTTTACAAACGATGTCCGAGGCGCCCGATCACGTCACCGTGCTGTTCGGAGGGGACACCAACCTGAGAGACAAAGAGGTTAGGCTTCATTCCGTATTTTAGATCAATCAGGCATTTTGTCGTTAACCCCATCGCAGATGCAAATGTTCACTTTGAGATTTGTCCAAATGTAAAGTGCATTATAAATAAAATGCATTATTATTATTATTACAGATATAGTCCATGGGCCCAGGTCAGAATTTTCACTAATCAGGGACACTCAAGGTGGCAAATTCTAGTTTGGTATTTTGAAAAGGTCTATATCCCTAGATAATATTTCAACATGATAACCCTTCCCAAGTAGTAGCTTAGTCCTAGTTATCAGCCTTCAATGACACCAACCATAGATCCAAAGAATGAAAAAATCGCCTAACCTTTTTTGAATAGAACATGTCATACAGAGGGAAAAAAAACATTATTCAATCTCTTACATTCACTTATTTAACCACATCTGAAGGCTCTGTCCCCGACAGAGCCTTCAGAACAAGGTTCAGAACATGGTTCACTTGTTTGCCTTAGGGACAGAGAGGAGGTCCAAGTCTGTGGACCACAGGGTCCGTGACAGAGTCGGTTTATGGAGTAGGCTTGAGAGGTACTTTAATCAATGATCATCATCATCATCATCATCATCATCATCATAACTGTCATACCAATATCAATTCTTCAGTATTCGTCATCGTCATCATTATCATCATCATAATCAATCAGTTCCACTTCATCTTCCTCCTCTTCCTTCTGATTGCTGCAGGTTTGTAGCTTGCACATTTTTGTGCACTTTAATTTGTTGGCAAGGCAGGAACAGTCTGGAAGCTTGCAGGTCCGTACACACTTGCAGGCCATAGGTTCCAGGACAGCCATTGGTGCTGAGGCTGACAGGCTGGTGGTAAATGCTAAATGGTGCATTTATATAGCGTTTTTATCCAAAGCGCTTTACATAGATTGTACATTACATTCACCCATTCACACACCGATGGCGGAGGAAACCATGCAAGGCACCAAACTGCTCAGAGAAATTAGGGGTTCAATGTCTTGCTCAAGGACACTTCGACACTAACTCTGGGGGAGCCCGGGATCGAACTAGGAACCTTGCGGTTTCCAGTTCACTTTACCCGGCCACTCTACCCCTGAGCCACTGCCGCCCCATGGTGGTGCATGTGGAGTGGGCTGTTCATGTGAAACAGTGCAAGAGAGTTGTCATAGTCTCCAATGACACACACACCTTCACATTACTGCTATACTACACCCCATATACTTACTTCCAAGCACTGAGGATGAAGGAGATCTGGCAGCAGTATGGCACTGGTGAGAAGCGGCGCATTTTCCCACTGCATCAAGCAGTCTCTCATCTTGGAGCACCACTAGCCAAGACAGTGATCAAGGCACACATCCTGACTGGAGATGACTGCATGAGTAAGGTGGGGACCAAACATGCAGCTACGGCTTTTGACCCAGTGCAATATCTGACAATCTTTGGAGAGGCAGACACCTTGACCGAACAAGACACAGCGTTGACAGAGAAGTACTTGGTGCGTGTCTGGGCAGGGTCCAGTTCAAGTACAACATTTGATGACCTCAGGGTAGAAAACTATACATGTGCCAGTGCTGGAATGGATGCTCTCCCTCCCACAAGTAGTGTGATCAGAGGCCACATCCAAGGTGTCTTTTTGGCGCATAGGGCTTGCGACCTGTTGCGACAGCCAAGGAACCTCAGGCAAGACTGGCACCAATGGAACATGGATGGGAGGAGCACTTTGGTACACTCCTGCCATCTAAGTGTCTGAAGGCCTTACCACCAAGTCTGCTCACAGCATGCAAGTATACAGGCAAGTGTGACACTCGCCGATGTGGGTGCCGTGCTGCTGGAGTTCCATGCATCATATTCTGCCATGGAAACATTTAAAATCCATCCTGTAAAAGTCCATCACACTAACCAGCATGCACACATATAGTGCACTTTGAGAGGAATTGTTATTTGATTTTGAGTTACGATTTTATTTGTATGTCTTTTGTTAGAAATAAAACAAATCATTATTGGAAAAAAAATACGATGAAAGTTATTGAGTAATTGAGTTATTGAAAAATTGCATTGACTTACATATTTCAATGACAAGATGCTCCTTAATGGTCAAAACAATATCAGAAAGGAATTATAAATGCCAGAATTAGTTTAATTAGTCTTATTACACCTGTTTTTAGTCCTAACAATGGCCAAGTTATGGCCAAGGTCTTCGAAATAGCAAGATGACCGTGACCATGACCTTTCAAGGTCAACATCACCCAAAGTGGTCATAACAGAAATGAATTCCCCACCCCACAATTAGTCAACATGGAGGTATTGCATGTGTATATACACTCAGAAACAAAAAAAGTTGGATTTTCATCATAGGCGATGGCGGCCATTTTTGATTTGGCCATTGCGCCATTCGTGGCACTATGGCGGATGAGAACCTCTGTGATTTTTCATGTCTAGGTACCCATTGACTCAGTTCAAGTGAGAAATTCTCCTAACACCAAATTGCGAACGGTTCTATTGGCCAGGTACAGAACTACTGTGCAGATAATGTGGGGAGATAATGGCAAAAACATGAATGTCCTAAAAAAGTATTAAAGCTACTCATTTGAAAAGGTTATCATGTTTCAAAGTACTTATATGGACCCTACAAACAAAATGGTGCCAAAGAGATTTTGCCACCTTACGTGTCCCTGACTTCTCGTCTGGCCCATGGACTAATAGGCTACATTTAAAAAAATATTAGTTAAGTAAATCTGGAACATATCGTCTGTGTCGAGTGGAATCTTTATGTCCAAAACTGTTACTTTTCAGGATTAAAATTCAATGACAGCGAAAGTAGCAGTAGCAGTAGATCTACAAGCTCAAAACGAGCTTGCATCTGCTACTTTTGGTACTTTTGTGTGACAGTGTAGTATGATCAAGCAGGGCATTAGTTTACGAAAAAAACACGAAAAGTTAAAATATGGAGATGAGAGGTTTCTGCCCGACAGCAACGATATTCAGAGTAACAGCTTCCCCCAATGGGGATGTCGGAGGGAGAATAAAAACATGGGAAAACATTTTGGCAGCCTAAGTGTGATGTAGATTAAAAGTCCTAGAGAAAAGTGTAAAAGGAGCTTTCAGTATAATATACAATCTATAAAATGCATAGGCGACAAGCTCAAAATGTTTGTTCACCAATCTGATAGTTGCTAGATATGAAACTGTACCAAAGGCTGGTGTTGTAGCGTGCTACTCATACCGCTCGCCTCTAATACCACCTTGCTAAAATAATGGCATATAATGGGATTTACATTTTTAAGTTTTTCAGAAAACACTGAACCAAAACAAACTATATGATATTTCTTAATCATTTCACCGAAAAGGTTTATAACAATATACTGTATGACTATTGACATACAAATAACACTGTCTGTCAGTTATGTAACATAAGAGGATTACATTACTTGATGGCAATTGTAAACCTGACTTAAGCCAAATTATTTCTGGACGTAGGACATTATTATTATTATTATTTTTGCCTAAATCACATTGTCTTTGACTTAGGCAAAATAAAATGGCATAGGTCATACTCTTGACATAGGCCACGAAGAGCTGATTTAGGCAAAAATAAAGATTTCCTAAAAAAAGACGACGTAGGCCTTTATTTTAGTAAGGTGACGCTTTGTTTCCATCCCAGATGGCCATGGTGGGGCTGCCACCCGGCGTATGTGACATATGGGAGAAACTGGGCAGTCGGGAGCACTGCCGCTACACCTGGGACACCAAGATCAACACCAACAAGGACCCGATCCACTTCACCCTCTTCCGCTTCGACCGCATATACCTCCGACCCGCTACCGGGGACGTGGTCCCGCGGCCGGCCCCCTTCAACATGGCTCTGATTGGCCGAGAGAAGCTGGACTGTGACCGCTTCACTAGTGATCACTGGGGGATATACGCTCAGTTCACCACTAGCTAGAGAAACACAGGTCAGCTCACAATTGAGCGGAGTCCCTCAGGGCTCTATTCTGTTGTCTGTTATTGTGGGAGAAAAGCTTTTGCTGAAAATAGCAGATGAAAATAGCAGATGAAAATAGCAGATTGACAAGCTGACAGCGCGTCGCGCTCAGCTTGTCGATCTGCTATTCCCTGTGAAAGCTTTCCCCACAGTACGGATGCTGGGGATTAAGTGGTTAATGATGATTCAGGGGGCTGCTGATTTTGAGTTTACCCATGCGGGCTATGTCTACATGAGAGTATGGGCAGTGGTGGACAGTAACTAAGTACATTTAATTGAGTACTGCACTTAAGAATATTTTTGCAGTGTTAGTTTTTTGTTGCATGAATTTCACTCCGCTACATTTCAAATAGAAATATTGTACTTTTGAAATGTAATTAACCACTTAGACCTATTTCAAAGATAGTGAAAATAGCTGATCTACAGACTCACAAATCTCCATACTTGTATTATATGATGCAATGGCACAATCTTCTATGTTCTATGAATTATTGAATTCAAAACCTATTTAGCTGTCATTCAAAGTGGCATTTTGTGTACTGTATATAAAAAAATCCTCATATTTGTATTCGAGAGACGTATTACCTCTTCAATAGAGGGAGGTTTGTAACATTTTGATTATCTAACCATCGTCATTTATCTCTACCTAATGTTCCCAAGCAGTCCTATCTAATACTGTACAAGTGTACATGGACCACCAGTGTCGCCAGGTTTTGCGAGAGAAACAAGCGACCAGGTCTATGAAAACAAGCCCAAAAGAAGTGACTAGGCCATATGAGCACTTATATGCATTGGATATTTGAAAATAGCACATCTACAAGCTCACAACGTGTCGTGATGCGACGCGTTGTGAGCTTGTAGATCTGCTATTTTCAAAAAGATCTTGGAAAAAAAACATTTTAACAACACAAATCTGGTACGGGGGTCCCTGGCACAAAATATTTTCAGATCGGGGTCCTGTGGACAAAATACATATTAATTTGGGGGTCCTTGATTTGAAAATGATCGGGAACTACTGGGTTAAACAACATTAGGAAACAAGCCCAAATAAGCAAAGCAAAAAAAAACAGCAATAATTTACAAGCAACTTTACAGAAAAACAAGCCCTTTCGGATGCTTTCTGTGTGAAGACTTGTGCTGTGTACTATTATTAAATATAATGATTGCATCGCGCCATCGCTATAGACAGATAGATATATAGCATGTTCTCATAGCAACAGTTTGGGGCATGTTTGTGTGGACGCGCTCAAGACAGCCGTGGGAGGCGTGTTTGGGTTCAAGGGGCACGGCCTCCGGATCGAGTGCGGTGGGATTCTGAAGCACACGTCCTTGAGGGGGTTCCAGGGGGTCCCCAGCAAAATGAGTCAATACAATACCATCAAAATCAGCTTAGCCACTTTAACCCTAGTACATCGGATATTTGAAAAAGTTTGCAACATTTTAACAACACATCTTGCAAGAGGGTCCCTGGCACAAAATGTTTTCAAATGGGGGTCTGCAGCTAATTGCATTATTTGAGGGTCCTTGACATGAACATTTGCATGAAAGGTTTTAATGATCAATCAATCAGTTTAGTCCTTGAGCCAAGACCCAAACGTTCACATATCGGTACCATCTGGGTGGGCAAATGCTACAGTATACATAACTAGATTCAGTTTTGATATGATAGACCTCACAACGTATATATGGCATTGCAATGTTTCTGAATATATATTTAATGAATAAATAAATATACTGTGTGTGTGTGTGTGTGTGTGTGAGTGTGTACATACACTTGTGGGTGAGAGCCACCAATATTCCACCAGAAATAGTGTAACCAATTTTATTCCTATTAGATTTAAAACCCTGATGGGGAAGACTTATTTTAGGTATAGTGCAGCAACTCAATGGAACATTTACTCCAGTACTGTACTTAAGTGCAACTTTGAAGTAGTCATTTAATGTTTCCTATTCATCTTTTCTTTATACTTCTACTCCACTACGTCTCAGATATTGTACTTTTTACTACACTACAATTACAATCACAGTAAAGAATCTGAGTACTTCTTATACCACTGATACTGAATAGATAATAACCCAAAATGTGAACCCTTTGTGAGGCTTTGGGCCATGATATCTTTCATAGTTTATGTAACTTCGCTGTTTTTAAAAGTAGGCCAATACATAAAATAAGAGATGGCCTAAACAGTTCTCTGTGTATCAGTTCAAATGTTCAATTCATAAACTCCCAAGACAAACTTTGTTGTGTTTTATTTTTATATTCAAACTGTACAAAAGTATGCATTATGAGAAGTACAGACATTTCACAATAACCCAAAACACCTTCCCTCCAACCCATTCCATCCCTGTACCTCCAGGCCCCTACAATCAGTCCAAACACATGCCGTACACACAAGCATAATATATTTTCAATGAGAAAATAATAATAAGCATTAAACAAAAATGAAAAAAAAAAAATAGTTGAAACTTTTTTTTTTATGACATGCCACTATAGCACTGTCTCCCCAGGCGTCTTAGTCCTATGGTACCTTCAGGTTTTGTTGGAGGCTGTGGCCACTGGCAAGGCTTTTGGGCAGTGTTGCCATATTGTGCGAGAGAAACAACAACCAGATCTACTAAAACAAGCCCAAAAGAAGCGACTAGGCCACATGAGCACTCACATACAGTACACGCGTGCTATTTGAAAAAATTATATTGAAAAAAATGTGTAATGTTTTCTAACATTTTAAGTACACAAATCTTGTATGGGGGCCCCTGACAAACATATTTTCAACTGGGGGTGGACGGACAAATAATAATTTGGGGGTCCTTGACATGAAACGTTGGAGAACGACTTTTTAAGTTTAAACAACATTAGACCGCAAGCCCAAATAAGCAGCTACACTTTAGAAACATGCCCAAAAACAAAAAGTCGCTTACAAAGCGGATATGCATGGCAACACTACTTTTGGGATCTTGTCTGTCATATAAAGAGGCCTTTTTGGAGGGTGTTATAACACCCTTTTCCCTGCAGATGTCAAAGAGGAAGATGAATTCCTCACATCCAAGTATTCTAATCGGTACTGCACCACGTTCTCTGACAGCTGGTACTGCACCTGTAAATGTCAAGCCTCGATTTGCAGGTGGAGATCAGATATCAGATCCCTTCCCATAAGTGCAGTAGTGCCTGAGTCCACAACATAGAAGTTGGCTGGGACTTGAACGCCATTCCTGTGAACAGTGGCTTGCATGCAGCCCAGCACCTTCATAGGGCTCCGTGAACATGTCACCAGCGCAGTGGAGTGATGGAGAGGAGCCTCCTTGAAATGCTCCTCGTAGACGCATCGGGGTAAGACAGAGACCGCAACACCAGGATCCACAGTCAGCTCCACTGTCTTTAGTGCCTTTTCTGCTGCCTGAATGTCCACCGGCGTTGTGTACAACTGTGTCTTAACAGGAGCAACATGGAGTGTGTATCTGGGCGTTTCATCCTCTGTCTCTGAACTGAGTGTGTGTTCAGGTATGTCATCCTCTGTCTCCTCTGAATGGGGCCTAGCAGGCGGGTCTAAAGGCATAAGAAAATTCTCCTCTTTCACTCTTGGTATGTATTCACCTAGCTCTTTTATCACCTGTGCATTCTGAAAGGATGCATTCTCTTTCATTGTTTGTAAAAATCCTTCCATTCTCGCCACATTCTCGCCACATTCTTGCCACATTATCGTGGCGAATGTCTCCTCTGAATGGGGCCTAGCAGGCGGGTCTAAAGGCATAAGAAAATTATCCTCTTTCACTCTTTGTATGTATTCACCTAGCTCTTTTATCACCTCATTCTGAAAGGATGCATCATCCTCTTTCATTGTTTGTAAAAGTCCTTCCATTCTCGCCACATTCTCGCCACATTCTCGCCACATTCTCGAACATGCAACGCAAGTTACGCAATCACATTCGCGGTGGTGGCTCTTTTTACTGGGATTTGGTTTAGGCTGTGGTCTTCTTCTCCTGCTGCCTGCTGTCTTCTGAGTAGGCCTACACACAGCATCGTGTACAGAGACCTGCTGGTCATCACCTCGGCCTGCCATTGTAGAGACGGTAGCTTACTTCACCGGCTGAGCAGGATACAATCTGTGTGTCAAAAGCAGTGGTACTCAGATTATAATAAGGCCTGTATTACATTTTTTGGAAATGTATTGGCTTCAAAATATACTTTGAGTTAGAGTACCCAAGTAAAAGTACTCACAGAGTGTAAAACCCTACTCTCTTTCAAAACTGCCCTAAAAGAATACCTTCAGGAGGCTGCAATTCAAAACTGGCCCCGGTAAAAGTCATAACCTACCCCCCCCCCCCGCCTCGAATTGTTTACTGCAGTGGTTCTCAAACTTTTTCATGTCAAGGACCCCCAAATGGACACTTATTAGCCCGCGGACCCCCATTTGAAAAGATACATTTTAAGGACCCCCGGTTTGACATGCATTAGGGCTACGGACCCCCATTTAATGGCATTTCTATCTCTGGGACCCCAATTCATGTTGTAAAATCAATGTTAACTTAACTCTGAGAGTGTACAAATGGACCCTTTAGGGTCCATTTGGTTCCATTTGTACACTCTCAGAGTTACAGACCCATAAGGGTCCATTTGGTTCCTATCCATCATTTAGCTGGGGACCCCCTGGAACCCCCTCAAGTACCCCTGGGGGTCCCCGGACCCCACTTTGAGAACCAATGGTTTACTGTACATATTTTTTTGTTTTTCTTACATTGTTCTCCAAAGTAGTGTGTATCTGTCTGTCATTTATTGTCTTATGAATTGAGTATGTGAGGAATTGAGGACCCCTATTGAATCAAGCCGAAAGGCTTCTTTGGGTTTTTCATCCTTTTTAGTTGACCTTGTTTTTGAACTGTACTTCCATGTGCTTTTCTCTCTGCAAACTTCTAAATAAAGTATTCAATCAACCAATCAATCAATCAATATTCAAGAGCTTGTAGATCGGCTATTTTCGAACAGCACACTATAAAATAGAACTTAAGTGGATAGAATGTATGTTTTATGAATTCAAATCTGCAAAGTAACTAGTAACTAATGCTTGTATAATTGTAATAATTGTAGAGGCGTAAAAGGTACATTATTTGCCTCTGAGAATAGTGGAGTAGAAGTATAGCAAACGGAAATACTCAAGTAAAGTAGCTTAATACCTCAAAATTGTCCTCAAGTATCACTTGGTCACACGTTGTCAAGGGGGGGTTGAAGCCAAATGCAGGCAACACGCTGGAAAAGCTAGTTTAATGAAGATTAATGGGTCAATGTTGATAAGTGCAGGTGGTCAATCTGAACATTTAACATTGAAGCCTGTTAACCATTTAGCCAATCACTGCGCGGCCGACCGCCCAGACGATGTGATCTAGTCTGGTGCCTGGTAACCGTGTAGCCAATCACAGCGCGACTGGCCGCCGGCGTTGCCATATTTTGTGAGGGAAATAAGCAACCAGCTCTAAGAAAACAAGCCCAGAATAAGCACTTTAAAACCAGAGCCTCGGCTATTTGAAAGTAGTTTTTGAAAATAGCTGATCTAAAAGCTCACAACGCGTCGCGATGTGACGCGTTGTGAGCTTGTAGATCTGCTATTTTCAAAAACTAATGCAATAAATGTGGAATATTTGGAATATGTTTGAAACATTCTAACAACACAAATGCTCCCCTGGGCATAAAACGTTTTCATGAAAATATTTGAGAACCACTGGTTTAATTAATAAAAATGGAAAGGAAGTATTCGCACATCCACTTCATTCGGATGCAGGTGCGTTAGTGAAACCTGAAGCAAACATGAAACAAATATTTTCATGAAAACAAAATCCCGCACACTGCTCTTGCTCAGCAGCCATATAATAACAAAAGAAATGGAAGCAAGCCTAAATAAGCGAGTACACTTTAGAAACAAGCCCCAAAAAAACGTATACAATTTTTTACAAGCAACTTTACAGAAAAAGAAGCCCAAATTCGCTTATAATAAGCCGATATGGCAACACTACTGGCCGCCCAGACTATGGGGCTCTAGTGTCCTAGTGTAAACTAAAGGTGTGTGCTCCTTTTAGAACAACGGGCCTCCCGTTGGATCCGGGGAGGCGGAGTCAGCAGGCTTTTCTCAACGAATACAAAACCCGCGCGGTCACGTGATGGATCAAAACGAGCGCTCCCCAGTGTTGCCATGTCCGCCTATTATAAGTGACTTTGGGCTTCTTTTTCTGAGACGTTGCTTGTAAATATTGGTAGTAGTTGCGTTGTTTTGGGCTTGTTTCTAAAGTGCAGTTACTTATTTGGGCTTGTTTCACAATTTAAATGTATTTTAACCAGTGGTTCTCAAATATTTTCATGTCAAGGACCCCCAAATGATTATTTATGTATCTGAAAATGTTTGTGCCAGGGAGCCCAGCATACCAGATAATGTGTTGTTAGAATGTTTAAAAGTCTTCCAAAAAAATCCACATTTTATTTCAAGAGTTTTTGAAAATGGCAGATCTGCAAGCTCAGAACGCGTCGTGAGCGTTGTGAGCTTGTAGATCAGCTATTTTCAAATAGCCAATGCAGGTTTTAAGTGCTCATGATGTAGTTGCTTCTTTTGGGCTTGTTTTCCTAGACCTATTGCTAATTTATCTCACAAAACCTGGCAACACTCCTTTCTTGGTGAGCCACGTGACCTGTGGGGGCGTACTTAAAACGCTGGTGGCGCGAGATCTGTTAGAGAAAACTAACAGGAAGGAACGCGGCTTGAAAACAAAGAACCAAAAACAGTAAGTAATGTGCTATTTACTATTCATTATTTGCCTCATAGTGGTTGTTTTATGAGATCATGTAACGTTGTGCGGACCCACACACAGCTGGTACTAGAGCTATGAAACAAACGAGCGTTGTTTTGTGTCTGTCCACCGACTATAACGTCTCATTTAATTATTCCTGGTTTGTTTTCGTTGTAGTTCTATGGATCAGAGTCTGTTAAAGATTAGATTAACTGATCAATGCTGGCGGTGCGTTTGATCACTGACGTGTTCGAATGGTATCCATGCAATGCAAGTTACATTTGCTTAGAACGGTGAATTCTCGAACATCTATAAGTTTGAGACCATGGACACCCATTTTGATACGACTTACTAATGTCTGTAGTGTTTATTTAACTCTTGAGGTTCAAGACAATGGTGTAAAAAGAAACAAAGTACATTTACTAAAGTACTGTACTTAAGGACTTTTTTTTTTAATTTACTGGGGTATTTGCAATACTTTACTTGTACTCTACTACATCTAGAGGCTAATATTGTCCTTTTTACTATTATTTGAAAACTCTTTGCAGATATACATTATTATACTACCAACTGCCATGTTGTCTATCTAGTCTTCTCAGCTCTCAAGTAATGTTACTGTTTGCTTTTCTCTTTAGGCTACTACTGAAAGAAAATGAGTGCCAACAAAACAATCAAACAGGCGGCCAGGTCCTCAGAGAATATCAAGGTAAATATTGTCCCCCTCCCTTCCCCCTAACATGTAGAGGGAAAGGCACATTAACCCTGGCACCTCTGTTTTATGAAACATTTTCAAGACTGGCAGATCTACAATCTAACGTGTCGTGAGCTTGTCGATTCCCTGTTTTCAAATGGGTTAGTGTAAAATAAGGTTTATGTGGTTAACTATCTGATCACTCTTCTGGGTCTGGTGTTATATTATGAGGTGATTACCTCTCTGGTCTGTTAGAATGTTGGGGTCTTCCCTGGCCCGGAGCCCACTTTCAGAACCTCCAGATACGGGGTGTAATCAGCCAAGTAACTGAAATCACGTGTGTGTGTGTCCATGGTCCAGCACTTCTGATTTCATTGTCTATGGTACACATCATGCACTACCACTTTGCAATAGAGCTGACCTATACAATATCGCTTTGGCCAATTTATGGGCCGTTGTTTGTTTTTGGACAATTACATCTTTTTGAATAGTTGTAAAATGTTCAGTTTGCGTTCATTTTTTAATCAAAGTTATTTAGCTTTATTTTGTGCGCAAGTTAAATGTTCACTAAATCCCGTCTTAAGTTGAACTTGTTTGTTCAAAACATTCATGGTAATGGGTGGTGTAGGACTCAAAATCTGAGTCGGCTGGAACCCAAAAATCTGGCATCGGTCAGCCTCGTACTGACTGTTCTTACAGTTGACCTGTCTTGTTTGCTCTGGCTCGACCCCAGATTTTCCACTTGAAATGGCCTGTCTGGGTGTTCATGGGTCGGGTGCATATTTGTATTTTTATTGCAAGTTTATCTTGCTTTTCATTCCAAGTAGCATTATGTAAAATGTACTTCCTGATGCATGCGGACACCTGCTTGTGTTTTGTTTATCGTACGTGGCTCCTGTGTGCTCATAATGGGCTAAATCAACATTATCATAGAATTCCTTTAGGTCTGGTTCTTTAAATGGCCTTGAGACGGAGCCACAGGTCTGTAATGATCACCGAATGTGACACCACCAGTGTTCATTTAAACTTCCATAAACGCACACGTTGTGTTTTGACCGCCGCCAAACATTAACTAACCTAACCTGACCGTTGTCTGTAATGGGCTGTGGGGGAGAGCACTTTCCCACGATCATTACCAACGTGCACGCGAGGTAGGTGAAGGTGCAAGGTCCCGACGCGGCCGCGCACCGTGGGAATCGACACGGCCTACTTGTTGTCATGCATTCAGCCCATCCCCTTTCCCCCCTGTCAACAGAGTTTCCCCCCCACCCCCTCATTGTACTTTAGTTGCATGGCGGTTTCCTTCACTGAAACTAGGCAATCTACAAGCTCGCATCGTGTCTCAGCGTGATACCGATGTGAGCTTGTAGATCACCTGTTTTCAGTGAGCGACACTGGCGCACAGCTAAGTACAAATCGGGCTTCACTCTTCCCAGGAGTGACAGTGTAACTAGAGTAAGGGCTGTAAAGTGGTACTAAGCCGCGGTGAATGAGCTGTGAAGGCGCGCTGCTGATTGTCCTGCGCGTTTTTCCCACGGGACTGAAGCGTAATGGCTTCTCAAGACCCAGACGAGGAGGGTGGGGGCTAGGGGGCGAGGGTCACACACAGCTTGTGTTTTTGTTTTTTTGGCAAGCTCTTGTGTTTTAGTTCACACTGGGAGGAACCAAATGTACTTTACCACTGACCTGTGGAGGCAATCAACTTGAAGTCGAGATGTGCAGTAGCGCTCATTTTTAACTGGAGCTTTTTTGCATCTTCTCCCAGAGCTTTTTCTCACCATCTAGCCAGGTGATGGGAGCCGGGAGGAAAACCCTGCAGGTCCTGCAGCCCTCAGCCTCCGGCCCAAACGTGGGCAAGTCACACCAGGTACTGTATGCTCAAGAGGCCTTTGGCTTTGCTGTTGTAATGATTGTCTTATCTGGTGTTTTTAACCCATTAAGACCTGAGGCGATTCTTAAAAATGTTTTCTAAATCCTAACAGTTTTTTGCACTCGGTGCCTCGCTATGAGCTTGTATATCTGCTATTTTTGAATAGCCAAAGAAATCTAAAGTGACACGGATGCGTTCCAGGTCTTAATGGGTTAAGGTAAAATAGCTCTATATTCTGAGGGGAATTCATTCAGTTGGTTTAGTAACGGGGGGTCTCCCCATTCCTCCAGCACTTTACATTCTCAGGTCGGGAATTGGAAGTGTCAAAACAAAATGAGGGTTGATAAATGAGTTCTCGTCTGATGGGACAACATTGGTAGCCTGAAATGTTTTCTGTTGGGGAGACCATTGTACAGAACAAACGCACTGTAGCAATTATTACTATCAGAATATAGAGCTTCAACTTTTTAACGGGACTCCGCTCAACAACTTTAACTACAGCTTTCTAACTTTTTAACAACTTTGTTAACCAAAATCTTGCTAGCCTATAATTGAAAGCATGTATCTGAATTGCAATGTTGTGCGTTCTCTCTCGCCTCAGAAGGACAAAGTCATCCCCAAAAGGAAACAGTGGGGTTCTGACCCGGAGACTGGCTCCAAAAGGACGAAGGCTGAAGTCAAATCCACCCAGACGCAGACGGAGAGTGAGTGTCTGCCGGACGGCGTCTCAGCCGAGGCTTACATGCTCATGGTCAAAGGTGGGTTTCAGTTCTGGTAGCCACCAACTCCCTATTGATTGATGATCACATCAGCCCCCAGTCAAAGCTATTGTGACTTATCTTATCTCCCTTAATCATTGAACCCAAGCATTACTATTTTGGAGAGAACATTCAGTGAAAATGGCAGATCTACAAGCTTGTAGATCTGCAGTTTTTGTTTTGGGACACACACACACAAAGTATAGAACCCTGGAGGACCCCAGTCAAAGTAGATACGTTGTTAAACCCCTTTTGTTCATTGAGTGACTGCTTGTCTCCCAATCTTTCAGAGACCCCTCCCTCCGCTTACTGGAAAGAGGTAGCCGAGGAGAGACGCAAGGCCCTGTACAACGTTCTGCAGGAGAACGAGAAGGTGGGTTAATCGCTGAGAGATCTGAACTAATGTTTAGCCGTCAGTCAGTCCAGCCTGTTCCCACGCTGACTGAATCATCCATTTGAGTGCTTTTAGGCTTCTGTCCCGGTAGCCTCCATGAGAGACCTTAACTGTTGCATTTATAATTATTTGATATCTGTTCATTCTGATATTGCATTCTTATGGCTGATACCGATTATAAATGCAAATGTTTATGAACTGTTCAGACCCAATTCCACAGTAACACTGTATTTCAGTACATGACTTTTGTGTCTGTCGGCCACATCACATCAGTCACCATGATTGTCCTTGTCGCCTCAACAGTTGCACAAAGACATCGAGGCCAAGGATGAGCGTATCACCCAGCTGAAGAGCGAGAACGAGGAGCTGCAGGAACTGGCCCAGCATGTCCAGTATATGTCTGATATGATTGAGGTATAAATGTTCAGTCATCTTTCTTTTATTGATTGAGAGCTTTCAATGACCACTGGCATCACTGAATTTTTATACAATAAGGCCATATTCCCCTATTCTTTAAAAAAAAAATAGATCTCTTGTAGGTTACTAAAACATTTTTGGAAAAGTGTAGAAAAGAATGGTTAATTCACCTCCTAGATCACTTGTACTGTAAACCCTGAGTATCTCTGGGAGTTAATGAGTGGACCAGAAACTGCTTCTAGCATGGAAAGCGGAAGAGATTTGATATTAAAGGACATGAATAGCCTTTAGTAAGGTGCAAAGTTAACGCATTAGAGGGAAAAACTCAAAGCTATTTATAGAGCAATGTGGTCAGTGCTGTAAATCGTCTGTAACCTCATGCGTCCAAAACGGTTACTTTTCAGGATTCAAACGCAAAAATGGCAAAAGTAGCAGATCTACAAGCTCAAAACGCGTTGCTTTGTGCCTTGTTTCGAGCTTGTCCATCTGCTACTTTTATGCTTTTGTGTGACGATGTAGTATGATTAACATTAATTTACAAAAACACAAAGTTAAGAATATCTAATATCACGCTTTAGAGTATGCGCTTGCTAATGTGTGACTTGTCTTTTCAGAGGCTGACCGGGTCAGGTCCAGACAACCTGGAGCAGCTGAGAGACATGGCCCTGGACATCGAGTGTGACGATGACGAGGCTGACTGTAGTCTCAGTGACGACGGGGAGGATGATGCTGACTCTAGCCTGGCTAGGGATGATGACGCTGAATCTAGCCTCGATGGGGAGGACGCTGAATCTAGCCTTAATGGGGAGGACGCTGAATCTAGCATTGTTGGGGATGATGATGCTGAATCTAGCCTTGATGGAGAGGAGGATGAGACTGAATGTGGTTCCAGCGACGATGAAGAGGCCTCGGACCAGGACCCAGCTGAACCGTCAGGACAGTAAAAACCACACAGCCACCATTTGTTTTGTGAGACTTAATGCTGTTTTAAGATCCCAGCTGCAAGTTCCCTCTTGCCTTTTTTCCCCCTTTTTTTTTTTGTAAGACACTTTAACAGCTTTAAGTTTTAACTCTCAATGACACTTTGGTGTGTAGAGTTTTGGTCGTGTAGTTGCCTTGCCACGATGTTTACTCCAAATGTGGTGAGGGGTCATTAGTTGGTCATCATCATCCTTCAACATTGTTGCTCTGATAATCCTAAATAAGTCTATAATTGACATTGCATAGTGAAGCGGCTCTCAAAATATTTTTTTTAGCATAAACGAAGACGTTTCTGCCAATATAACATCAGAAAGCGATGGCTTTTCGTCTTAACCCATTTAGAACTGAGGCTGATTCTAAAAACGCCTTCTCAATCCTGACCAAGTTTTCTGCAACAACTACACATGGGTGTAGTTTTTATATATAAAAAAAAGGCGTAGGTTTCTTGATGTCTAATGGCAGAATCTGCTTGTTTGTGTTGAGAGTGACTTGGAGAGCTGTTTCACTCACTGCTGTCCCAAGTCAATGGTGAGACTTATTTTTGGATTATTATTACCAAAATTTGCACCATGGCAAGGTAACGACACAACCCCAAACGTCAATGTGCCTTCAAGGGTAAAGGGAGCGGTTCTAGAATGAAGTCCTGTATGTTGTTTGAAGAGCAGTTCACTCTCTCCATGAATGGTCCCATGTTCTCTCTAAACCTCCAGTCACACGCTGTAGCTCATCTTTCCTTTGCGAGGACTTGACTCGCCATTCCTCCTAGGCGGAGACGCTTGAGCCTCCGTCCCTGACGCTGCAGGTTTGGAAGCTGACAGTCGGTTTGGTTCTGAATCTGCCTGCCCTTTTGAACTGGGCGGATTCAGGAGCATGTGTGAGTGTACAATTGTACATCATTTCTTTGTCTCCAGCGCTTGTAGTGCTTCTCCTGTTGATGCTGAGGATGCACTCTTCGTTAAAGCAGTAAACCAGCCATGTCCAAAACCTCTCTCACAGCTGGTAACCAGCTCTCTCTCTCAGCTGGTAACCAGCTCTCTCTCCAGGCCATCCCGAGGAAAATCAAATTTGAGATCTGTCGGGACTTCAACTATTTCTGTTCCTCACCCCCGGCCACACTTCTCTTTTTTTAATTTATTTTTTTATTACCGTACATAAACAGTTTTGCCAGTTTTGGGGACATTTCCAAAATGTACAGCCTGATTCATGTAAAACCTGAGCCATACATTGTCTGTCACAACGTTGTGGAATTCTTTAGATGTAAATTTAGTTAAGGGTGGCTTCTTAAAGTTGGCTTGTTCTCCTCGACTTAATCTGCTCATCGAACACAGCCGACCTACAATCACACACAGCGTGTCGTCGTAACGCATTGTGGGCTGGGCTTGTAGGTCGCGTTTCGCCGTCGTGCAGACGGGGCATAAATCAGGCTTAAGACTGAACTAGTTTATTTTGTTGCCATGTGGTGTTTTAATAACTACTGCAGTGCAGTTTTATTGCACTCTTATGTACATATGATTTGAAGTTGTGTACAATAAACATTTTCAAACTTGCATTGTTCATTTTCTTGGTTTGTGTAGGAAATGCTTTTTTCCCACTGCCTCTGGTGTTGGTTCACTTCAGATTCACACTTATGTCTTTTGTAAAATATCTACATTTCAATACAGTAATGCATTATTAAAAAGTAAATTTACTTAAAGCATGCACTTTGAATACTATAGAGCACTGTTTCCCTACAGTAGGTTGGGACCCATGTCGACTAATATTTCTGTCACAGGTAAATTTCCCCTTATTTCGTTTCCTACATTTAATAAAAAGATGTATTTCAGAATATTAAGTTGTCATCAATTAAAACAGTTTCACAATTGACTTTCCATTTCAAAACAAGTGAGAATGGATCTGCTAGCAAGCTCACAATGTGGTGCGACACTTGTACGTCTGCTATTTTTCACTAGTTTCGGTCCCAGGCAAACGTCTAATTTCTCGAGTCTTGAGCTAAACTTTTGGGAACCACTGCTTGGAGCATAACTGCGAGTACAGATTTGACTGAGCAACTTTAACTTGGAGTAATATTTGACCAGGAGTATTTACAGCTGCTGGGGTTGAGTAATTTGCCCACAAATGGGTGTATGAGATTCAGTTGTGTTGCACTGATGCAGACATGTCTAGAAACTAGCACATTGACAACTTACATGAAGTTCTGTTTTCATCCAGTAGAGTGTACCAGTGACTAGTTTCGGTCCCAGGCAAACGTCTAATTTCTCGAGTCTTGAGCTAAACTTTTGGGAACCACTGCTTGGAGCATAACTGCAAGTATGCGAGTACAGATTTGACTGAGCAACTTTAACTTGGAGTAATATTTGACCAGGAGTATTTACAGCTGCTGGGGTTGAGTAATTTGCCCACAAATGGGTGTATGAGATTCAGTTGTGTTGCACTGATGCAGACATGTCTAGAAACTAGCACATTGACAACTTACATGAAGTTCTATTTTCATCCAGTAGAGTGTACCAGTGAGCCAATAATACAATTGCATCCAGCCAGACCACATTTTACAGTCTGAAGTGCTTTTGTTTTCCCCAGGTGGTGCCCAAGTAAATTATTTGATATCTAATCTTCATATTACATGTACGAGTATATAGAAGTACACGTATGTACAAGAGTTATCTCTATACTTAAGTACAGATAGTGAAGGAATTTTGGCCCAAATGATAGACCATATCAGATCAATCTAAAGTATGCAGTGGTGGAAAATGTACCTTTTTTTGGTTTTTACTTAAGTTAATACTGCAATGCAGAAACACTGTTACAAGTCTGGTATTCAAAATGGACGTGAGTAAAAGTAGTTTTCAAAATAAACATCTTTTGATGTCAACTACAAGCTGCACTCGTGAGCTTGTAGATTGGCTATTTTCAAATAGCCAAAGTATATATCCACAAGTTTCCTAGGGGTTGTGGGCATCACTTCCTGTCGATGTCATTGGATTTGATCAGATTAAATTGACAGGAAGTGATGCCCACAACACCCTAGGAAACTTGTGGATAGGGCTGAAGTGGTTATATGTTTTGTAATAATCAAAATCTACAAAAGCAACTAGTGACTAAGGTTATCAAATAATTGTAGTGGAGTATCTGTGGATAGTGGAGCATCTCTTGAGATGTAGAAGTAAAAGTACAGACATTTTGAAATACTCAAGTAAAGTAAAAATACCTCAATTGCACTGAAGTACAGTACAATAGAACATTGCAATTAAAAAGTGTATATAATTAAGCCCATCATGCAGCTCTCCTCGCAGTATAATCTCTTGAGGGAGAGGGAGGGGAGTTGACACAGATAAATCACATGGGAAGGACCAATGAGGGTATAATAATGTAAAAGTATATTGTTTATATTCAAATTTGTATTAGTAAATTGTTTATATTCTAATAGGGCTTGTTTCTAAAGTGTAGTTGCTTAATTGGGCTTGCTTCCAAATGTTGTTTAAACCAGTGGTTCTCAAACATTTTCAAGGACCTCCAAATTAATATATATCTGAAGACCAGAGACCCCCATACAAGATTTTGTTGATTTGAAAATATTCCTGACTTTTCCCTTTTTTCCCAAGATTTTTCTTTGAAAATAGCAGATCTACAAGCTCACAACGCCTTGCATCACCACACATTGTGAGCTTGTAGATCGGCTATTTTCAAATAGCCAATGAATATATGGGTACAACTATCCTAATTAATAAATGATAGTATATGATGTGTATATATGTACATAACATACACTGGGCATGAAATACTTACAAATGTAACAATCCTTGTTATTTTTCTTCTTTAAAAAAATATATAATTACATTAATTAAGCAATTATATATTAATTACATGGAATTTTGTGAAGCAATAAACAACAATGTAAATATATAAATATATGCAGCACATCCTATCGATATAATTTACGAGTATAGTAATTTAATGCAAATTAAGTGAAACGTGACAAAGGCCGGTTGCTTCATGGAGTTGGTCCGTCCATGGGGTCAAAGTTGAAGCCAATTGAGTATACCAGCTGTAGCTTGTATGCAATCAACCATCTCGGCAGAAGTTCGACAGCAAAATGGACGAGCTAAAGTCTTAATTTTTAACTCTATGGCTAAAGTTGATAGCGGAGCTATCAAAATGATATGATCTGTCATCCTTTCTATCATCACAACCTGAAAAAAAAAGTCATCTGGAACAGTGGTTCTCACACTTTTTCATGTCAAGGACCCCCAACTTGACACTTATTAGCCCGCGGACCCCCATTTGAAAAATATGCCAGGCAGGGACCCCATAAGAGAAGACTTTTACAGCTCTAGCAGTGATTCTCAACCATTTTAATTTCATAGACCCCCATTTAATGGCATTTCTATCTCTGGGACCCCAATTTATATTGTAAAATCAATGTAGATGTAACCCTGAGAGGGTGGAACCAAATGGACCCCAGTGGGAGACCCCACTTTGAGAACCACTGATCTGGAGAAAGATCTCAGCAGCAGTTGGAGCTTCAGGTGAGTGTTTTTTTTACAGAACATAATATGACGATGGAGACAAAAAACAACAGGCATACTAGTTTAAGCTATAGGCCTAAGATTCAAATTTGGAAACCATATGATTAACCATGGTTTTTAATATCTATTCGATTCTGCATTGAAATGTGTTATCAAGGACAGATTAGGTTGATTGAAAATATTTGTCTGGTGGGATTTTCTGTTAGTTCACTAGAGTGAAGCAGTGATGGGAGCAACATAGTTTTCTGACCACACTCACAAGAAAATAAGTTGTACTGTTTTATTTTAAGTAAAGCACCTGTGTTAACTCTTTACTGACTTATTTTGTGTGTCAAGCTTAGCCGTAGAATACAACTCTCGTAGATGTACGCTTCTGACGTTTTCAATCTACAGAGTTGTAGGGTTGATCCCCCATGGACACATGGACTTTCATCTCCTAGCCCGTAGATCTCCAAACATGTACAAATTAAAAAAATATATATATACTGTATTAGACAGAAATTTAAACGGCACGAGTAGAGGTACAGCCAGACATTTATGCTAAGGATAACATAAGAAGTACTAGGGACTTGTTTCCATTGTGGTGCTGTGTATTCAATTCAACATCATAGCATAAAAATAACACAACAAATGCATATCAACACATATAATTGTCGCTCCCTCTAGTATTGTGGCTGTGGGTGTCATTCTCTTTGGAGAAGTAGTAACTTGTCTTGTAGTTGTCCACAATCTCCCCCACCTCCCCATGTATGATGCTTGTGACCGGCAGTGGTGTAAAGGGATTGGAGAATACATGTTTCATTCTATTATCATTCCAGTCTGTTGATTCATTTTCACTGCATGCATACTCTTTTATTTTAATCCCAGTTTGTGACATTTTGTGTGATATAAATGTGTGTAATTCAATAATCTGTTGATATTAAGAAGTGATATGTCCATCAGTGAAACAGAACATAGCACTGTAGGCTGAAGGGCTGGGGGGTTCCTACAGGCATTGGGTGCTGTTTTTGACAAATTTGGACACATTTTAGGACACTTTTTTTGACTCACACCGTCAAAATAAATGGGTAAAGAGTGACACCTGCTGGATATAACATTTACCGCAGTCATTCTCAAACGTTTTCATTTCAAGGAAACCCAGCTTGATGGTAAACGTCCCAGTGGAAAGAGACCCCCTGGGCCCTGGCAGACCAAGGACCAGATGGGGGGGATTATATCTCCACACTGGCCTGGGAACGCCTCGGGATCCTCCAGGATGAAGGGGCTGATGTTGCTCGGGAAAGGTAAGTCTGGAGCTCTCTTCTGGAACTGTTGCCCCCGCGACCATACTCCGGATAAGCTGTTTGTGGGTCTCTGGTAGCCTGGTAAACCCCTCCCTCCGGAAATACAAATAAGATTTCCAGAGGGAGGGATTTACCAGGCTAGGTCTCTGGCACAAAATATTTTCAGATGGGGGTCCGTAGACAAATAATTTTGGGGTCCGTCCTTGATTGATTGATGTACTTTATTTAGTAAGACATGAGAAATACAGTACATGGAAGTACAAATTCACAATACATGGGTCTACTAAACTGGGAGACACATTAAGCACTAAGCTTGTTTAAGGTGAGATCCCCCATCCTTGACATGAAGATTTGAGAACCACTGGCTTAAACAACATTAGGAAGGAAGACAAATAAGCAACTACACTTTAGAAACACTCTATTTACTTTACTAAATACCATTTTACTTTTATCTTATTATAATTGTATATATTTGTATTGATCCAGATTCAGAAAAGGCTGTTCAGTAATAACATAGTAATAACAAGGGTAGCAGCATGAATGTCCCCACACCCACACCCACAGTCACACACTATGTTCATGTCATGACAATGTTACACAGTGATATGGAATGATAAGGCAGTACTTTTGGATTTGCTCTCAGTATAGCATAACAAGAAGTCATAACTAAACATGTAGGGTCACGATTCAAAACCCCACTATCGATTTATTTTGTCGTTAATTGCTTGTACAATAAACAGACATTGAATCCTTTTCTCCTACAGATCAGGTTGTCAACATGTGATTACGTTACATGTTAACTGATAATATCAACAAGTAGCATTTGTGTCAAGGGTTATAAACTGGCTTGAACTTATTGACGTAACTGAGAAAGAAATGATGATCACATGAAAACCAAAGTCAATTAAGACTGATCAATCAATATTGTAGCATGAATGTATCAGTGTAAATTTGCCTTACCAATATGTACATTATACATGCAGGTCATATATAAACGCAGTGGTATTTGATGCAGGCACAAGGGAGAAGTTTGCCCTCAACACGTTCTGGCAGGAAATCGTGGCCGACTTCTTCCTTGTGCTTTTGCAGCTATGCCAACTCAAACTTTAACCCTATAGCCTTTACTTCACAAAAACTATGCCTAAATCTAACCTTAACCCTAGCCTTAACCTCACGAAAAAACTGCCTAAACTTCACAAAAAACTATGCCTAATCTTAACCTCACACTAACGTAATTTTTTTTTTGGGACATGATTTGGAAAGAAACAAACCAAACAAATGTACACCCACGGTGGATTTTGAACCCGTGAAAAATCTGAAAGGCGAGGTGCCGTGACTCCCCCCCCCAAAAAAAACCCATAATCATCAGGTATTGTGGTTATACTAGGAGGAAGATTTTTTTCAAAAAGGTTTACAGAAATTGTTAAAATTATGTTTTTATGCGGACACACCTCCAGTTCATTAAGTATACCTGGTTCTCACTTTGGCACCTCCTCCACCACCTTAGCACCACCCACCTTGTCCTAGTCCCTCCTCCTCCTCATGCCCACACCTGTTGTGTTATGATAATGAGGGGGAGGGTATGTTTTTACTATGTCACTAAAGCGCTGTTTCTCTATTGGCACGTTTGACCCTCAAGGTTTCAGCCTCCAGCACCAGCTCTTGAAGAAAGGGAAGCAGACGAGAAATTTGACATCAAAACTAGTGAAAATAGCAGATCTACAAGCTCACGATGTGTTGTGAGCTTGTACATCTGCTATTTTCACTAGTTCTTTTTTTTTTGGGGGGGGGGGGGGCTTTATCTGCCTTTATTTATAGTGGTAAGTGGAGATGGACAGGAAACAGGGAGAGAGAGATGGGGAGAGATATGCAGTAAAGATAGTCATTATCGGGACTCGAACCCACGACGCACTGTCTACTTTAGAGCCTAGGTGCCCGGACCGCCAAGACACGGTCCAGGCCATTTTCACTACTTCTTAAAAGTATTTTTTCCCTCTAAGCAATGTTTTTTTTTTTGGAATTCTTTTGAAAAACAGTAGAATGTTTTTACGTTAGTGTGGTGAACACCACACTAACATGTCAATATGGTGACAGAACAACCACCTCTTCACCACACTAACATGTCAATATGGTGACAGAACAACCACCTCTTCACCACACTAAGATGGCAGTGGGGTTGTCAATGTCATGACATTTTAATTGTCACACAAATAATCGCGATTAACAAATTAATTGTGTTTTTTCCCCCACTTTTTTTGTTATTGAACATTGTAACATAAATTTGCTATTTCCGTTATTTTTTTTAAATGTTTGAATACGTATGAACATATTCCGACAGATATATGAATAGAATCAATCATGCAAAATTATTGCAATTATGCGATTATAATAATTGTGACAGGCCTACATGTCAGAGGAAGAACAGGATCAGATCCTTCACCGCCCGGCCTGCACACCACCAACGCAACTTCTTAACTTCACCGTTATCATTATTATGATCATGATAATGATATTTCATTGGTAACTTTAATCTGCCGCTGTCGCTGAAAGTTATATACTGTAATAAAGAAAAGCTAATTTAGTGACTACTTTATAATGTGGCCAAAAGGCCTGTCTTGAATTTTCAAGGAATTCCAAGAGATTGTCTTTCTTCGGGGGAAAGACATTGTGTGTGTGTGTGTGTGTGTGTGTGTGTGTGTGTGTGTGTGTGTGTGTGTGTGTGTGTGTGTGTGTGTGTGTGTGTGTGTGTGTGTGTGTGTGTGTGTGTGTGTGTGTGTGTGTGTGTGTGTGTGTTCATAACTATTCATGTTTTATTTGTAATAGAGGTGTATAATCCACATTGACATAATTTTATCCTAGAATTTTGCAAACATTCCCGGATAATGCCCCTGGAGGGTTTTTGAAAATTCTCATAATTTCTAATTTAGTGACTACTTTATAATGGGGCCAAAAGGCCTGTCTTAAATTTTCAAGGAATTCCAAGACATTGTCTTTCTTCGGGGGAAAGACATTGTCTTTCTTCGGGGGAAAGACATTGAGGGCCGTGTGTGTGTGTGTGTGTGTGTGTGTGTGTGTGTGTGTGTGTGTGTGTGTGTGTGTGTGTGTGTGTGTGTGTGTGTGTGTGTGTGTGTGTGTGTGTGTGTGTGTGTGTGTGTGTGTGTGTGTGTGTGTGTGTGTGTGTGTGTGTGTGTGTGTTCATAACTATTCATGTTTTATTTGTAATAGAGGTGTATAATCCACATTGACATAATTTGATCCTACAATTTTGCAAACATTCCTGGAGAATGCCCCTGGAGGGTTTTTAAAAATTCTCATTCACATTTTACTGATCCTTTGTGTATAATTTTTACATTCAGTTGTAAGTGAAAATAAACAAACAAAGGTGTTTATGTGTTGCATTGGTAAGAGTGTGTCACTACATTGTCCAATTAAGTAGCTCACAGTGTGGTGTTGCTCAGTGGTAGGTGTTCTTCTCTCTTGTATGAATTCTATGGTGAAGTTTGAGATTACCGTTCAGGCTGAACCGTTTCCCACACTGGTCACAGTTGTAGGGCTTTTCTCCTGTATGAATTCTCTGGTGAAGCTTGAGATTAGCGTTTATGGTGAACCCTTTACCACACTGGTCACAATGGTAGGGCTTCAACCCTGTGTGAATTCTTTGGTGTACTTTGAGATTACTGCTCTGGCTGAACTGTTTCCCACATTGGTCGCAGTGGTAGGGCTTCTCTCCTGTATGACTTTTCTGGTGATATTTGAGATGACCTCTCTGGCTGAACTGTTTCCAACACTGCCCACAGTAGTAGGGCTTCTCTCCTGTATGAATTCTCTGGTGTTGTTTGAGCTCATAGCATGTGCTGAACCCTTTACCACACTGGTCACAGTGGTAGGGCTTCAACCCTGTGTGAATTCTCTGGTGTTGTTTGAGTTTAGCGTTTGTGGTGAACCCTTTACCACACTGGTCACAGTGGTAGGGCTTCAACCCTGTGTGAATTCTCTGGTGTACTTTGAGATCACTGCTCTGGCTGAACTGTTTCCCACACTGGTCACAGTTGTAGGGCTTTTCTCCTGTATGAATTCTCTGGTGAAGCTTGAGATTAGCGTTTGTGGTGAACCCTTTACCACACTGGTCACAATGGTAGGGCTTCAACCCTGTGTGAATTCTCTGGTGTACTTTGAGATGACTGCTCTGGCTGAACTGTTTCCCACATTGGTCGCAGTGGTAAGGCTTCAACCCTGTGTGAATTCTCTGGTGTATTTTGAGACTACTGCTCATTCTGAACCTTGTCCCACACTGGTCACATTTTCTTTCCGGCTTCTTTCCGGTATGAATTCTCTGGTGTTCTTTGAGATGACAGCTCCGGCTGAACCGTTTCCCACACTGGTCACAGTAGTAGAGCTTCTCTCCTGTGTGAATTCTCTGGTGATGTTCTAGATGACTGTTTTCGCTGTAGACATGTTTCGTCAGTGATACTTGGGCAGGAAATACATCTTAGATGGAGAATGAGGAGAGGAAAAAAGAATACAAAATCATATATATTTTTTTAAATAACATGCAAGTTGTGTTGCATTACCAACTGATAATGTTCTAAATTTAAAAGCATCTCACTACTTCTTTCTTAAGAGTTTCATAGAGTCTATGACATGAACCATTTAATCAGTTAATACAGCATATTCTTTTATACAGGGCGGCAACAGCAACTGCCAGTCACAGATTGTTCATTGGACAGCAAATACAGTTGTGTATGTACAGTACAGTACAGTATGTTGGTTTGTTTACTGTTGAGTGAGAAAACAATGTTGCGCATTAGGAAAATCATCTGGGGAGGATGGTGGAGGATTCAGTTGAAGTGGCCCTTCAAGAAACGATGCCCTAGCACAGTGGTTCTCAACCTCTGGGTCATTAAAGTAATCAACAAAAACAAACATTGGCCAAATTGTCAAATAATATAAGAAAGAGGCAAAACTATTTAAAATAGCCGATCTACAGTTGCGAGGTGTTGTAAGCTTGTCAGAGTGCTTGTCATGGTGTTGAGGTCCCCAGTTCAAATATGATTATTTTGGGGGTCACAGCCTGAAAAGGTGGAGAACCACTAGCCGTAGCAGAAAATCACGGGCTCCACCCATCCACCAACAACATACATAAGCACAGAATTCCCTTCATGGGTCGAGTTTGTCAAGGTTGTCAAGCACTCTAGAATAGATCATCTTCTGCTCCATTGGCCCGCTTCACGAAACCTAGATAGCAGATTAAGCCGGGATTTATCGACTATCCTGGATGAATTTATCTTGGATAAGAATCAGTTTCATGAATCGGTTTCATTAAAGCTGAGTTATCTCTCCCGATTTAGCCAGTTAACCTAGATATGTTTATCCATGACTCGGTTTCATGAAAGCAATGCCACACTAGTTATCATGGAAATGTGGCTGTGAAGTTAGCCTGCCGGGTTGAAATAATACTATTGCCTTTACTGTTCATTAAGCAGTCATCTGAACACAAACCAATCAGTTTTTCCACACTTATTAAATTCTTATGTTTATGTTGCCTTATTTTTATTAGTCTGCATTAAAACATCATATAGGTGCACATTGGCATTAAAAGACTACTTAAGCCCTCTATACCAGTGTTTATCAACCCTGGCAAAGGGCCCAATTTTGGGCCGCGAGTACTGCTGAGGTGTGCCGCGACGTTTGAAGAAAGTGTGAACCCAGCCCCTCGAGAACAATAGCGGTGATTGTCCGTCAATCGATACGGCCATTCAGTGTAGCGACCATCACCCATAGGAATGCAAATATGTTGTCCTACCTGGTACTGTATAAAAGGGGCACAGGGTACATGCTTTGGCACTCAGTATTATTACTACAAGATGATGAGAGCTCCACCAGCAAAGAAGAGATGCACCCAGGGCCAGCCGCTAAATTCTAGGTGTGCCCTGGGATATTTTGGCTATGCCAGGTGTGCCTTGGCACCAAAAAGGTTGATAAACACTGCTCTATACTATACTTCATTATAGAACGTCAAATAACGGAAATATATAGGCTGCACAACCTCATCATGACAGTTTGTGAGCTTGTAGATTGGCTATAATTATTTTTATTAAGAATAAAAAAAAATGCTATTAAACATTGTGACCATTATAATTTTTTATACTCATTATTTTTGAAGTCAGACTATGATAGACCATAGTTTACTGCTTATGAGTGATCTATTTTGCTAGGCCTTGGCCTATTTGTGGAATATATAACTTAACGACAAAATTTTGGCATGAATTGTGGATTAGCTAATGTCAGATTATTTCCTGGACTATGGATTATTAATTTATCCTGAGGAGTTATTGGATTCTTTTTTGTTTGTTTGGATTGATTTATGAACATGTGGAGTGGGGACACAAATAGATGCATGCGTGTACAGTAAGTACAATATTAAGCGTTGTTGCGATGTCACTTGAATTTAATTACTGCATGTCGGAGTGATCTATTCAAATTTATACAAAACTAGGCTTGATCTTCAGAGCTTGATCGTTTATCCTTTTATTTTTAAAATAACTTAAATCAATATAATTTAGAAAACATTTAACATTATAGTTTAATCTGAACGACTTAAACCCTCTATTAGTCAAACACACCACTGTACTACGCTCTTTTTTTCACTTTTAGGCCTACCGTATGCCTACAGCCAATCTAGCCGATCTACAAGCTCACAACGCGTCGCACAAGCTTGTAGATCGGCTATTTATGGTGAATGTTCCCCCAAAATAGGTTTCCTGTGGTTCAAGTGGTCAAGGTGAATGAAATAGGCCTGCATCCCATTTATTTTAATGTTTTTGTAAAAATGAATTTAATTCTGCCTTTGTGAAACGGTCCCCAGGCCCCCAGCAGTGTACCATACAAAGTATTCAAGAAAGGCCCCAAGCACCTCCAAATGCTTTGTAAGCTTACAGTACATGCAGGTAATCTGGTATCTCTCTCACACACACACACACGCACACACACACACACACACACACACACACACACACACACACACACACACACACACACACACACACACACACACACACACTCGACATTGGTAAACAAACATTTTGTGGGCACGGGTTGAAGGGAGAACAGATGGGGGGTTCCCAGAAGATTAGCTTAATGTGCAACATTGTCAACATTGTCAATGGTGGAAGAAGTACTCATATTTGTTACTTAAGTAAAAGTATCAATACCACAATGTAGAAATACTTATAATTACTATATAAGTAAAAGTCTGATATTCAAAATGTAGCCTACTTGAGTAAACGTCTAAAAGTGTTGGCATCAACATATACTTAAAGCACCAAAAGTAAAAGTACTCATTATGCAGAATATACCATTTCACAAATGGTATATTGGTGATATTCACAAGATATTCACAAGCTCACAACGCATTGTGTGCTTGTAGATCGGCTATTTTCAAGTAGCCAAAGTATATAGGGCTGAAGTGGTTAATAATGTATACACTACCATATGATTATTTAAATTACTACAACCCAAACACCTCTAAATGTCAAATCAAATATTACTAAAGAAATACGCAAATATTGTGAAAATTGCCGATACAAGTCTAATTACATTTTAAAATAATAATAAACAATGAACAGTTTTGGACATACAAGGTTTCTACCTGACAGCAACTATATAGCAACACATTGTTATTGGACAAATGAATGCTCTCATTTCATATAAATGATTCTCCTTCTGTCTCTATAGCCAAATGAAGCATTCCTGTGAGCTGTAAGTATAGGATTGACATGTTGTGTAAGCATTTTAAAATAGCCCACAATGGTCTCTGAATACCAGAGTATTTACTTGAGTGCATAGGCTACTTTATCAACCACTGGAAAAGCGTTACAGTGACATTAAAACATGTACACACCTATTCTGTGTAACTTAATCACAGGCTGCTTCAGCATCGCTTCTTCTGACGCCGTTAAAAAGCTCTCGGACGACATCTCTCTTTAAAAAAAAAATGCAATACTTCATCTCCTTCAGTCCACTTTGATAGTTTACATTTGAGGCCCGGTATATCGTCTTGAGTTCAGTAGGACATTGGTAATGATGACTTAAACTCTCCCAGATCCACACAGGACAGAACAGTGCTTAGTTATAGGTTAACCTGTCCTGGACCCACCCACTCGCCACCCCTGCTGCACAGTCGCGTGCACACACACAGTCGCGTGCACACGCACGCACGCACGCACGCACGCACGCACACACCTACACGTGTGAAGAAGCAAGTTAAATAGCATGTGCGCCATGTGCTCCACTTGATAACACGATGTACCGTAGGCCTATATGTAAATAACTAGATTTTGGCCTTCAAACCTAGTCCTATGCTGATAAGAGCAATGGTCATCAAAGTATGGCCATTTGAAGTGTTAAACACACTGCTATAACACTGGTGCCGAGCAGTGATACACTTGCAGAACCCAGGTCCACTGTCATACCTGTGTGACCTTGTGTTGGGGAGGGAGGGCCAGGGGCACTTCCAGGTTGCACCATTGAACTCCAAACCCCTCAGAGTGTGTGGGTGAAGTTCAGGAGTTCGATTTTTTAGGGGGCGCATGCAGTGGAATAACTAAAACATTTTTCCATCCAGTGGAATATTTTCTTTTCTGGACAAAAAGTGTATTTTAGACGTGAGGTGGGGGGCTCTGAGTGTTCCCACTAAGGAAAGTACGCTTTCAACATCTTAAAACTGTCTTTGTTTTGTTGAGTAGCGAAAGTGTATTTTTTTTCAAACTAGCGACGTGAGGCTGCGCTACCGGGGTTGTGCGGGCATGCTGGACAACGGCTGAAAAGTAACATAACGTTAAGGAGAACTTCTAACGCAGTGGACCAGAGCTAACGTCCATGCCGTAGGTTGACCCACTAGGTAATTTTAATATAGGATAACGTCGGTGTCCAGCCAGGACCAGCTAACTCCATTTTCAGTTTTTTTTTTTTCATAAATCAAGGCTATTGAACACCCTTTAGGTCTGTGTAAAATATCAAAACATTTGAACCAATGAAAAGTATTAAAAAGCGCCTCTGACGAAAACTCCCAACTCCATTGGATCCTCAAACTGTCCGTCAAAAACAAACAACTCCCCCCTCTCCTCTACAGCGCTGCTTTTCAACAGCATGAGTAGAGCGCGTTGCGCAGTGAACGAGGAGGAGGAACACGTAAACAAGCTCCCCGTAGTCTGTTAAAACTATGCAGTGTACCTGTTTATCAAACGTAGCACTGACGCTAATGTTATGAAAACAAGTAATTATATTTCTAAAATCTATTAAGTGTTTAATGAGGAGAGCAATGTGACAAGAAGAAAGGCGTTCATAGCATTTCTGTCGCGCTATTCTACTACCTCTTTGCAGAAGTTATTGTAATATTTAAAGTCCTGTTTATTATTGTAGGCCTATATAATAAGTGGCATGAAGCATCAGGGCATTAATTCACACGTTGTTGTGATGCATTGTGAGCTTGGAGATCCATTGTTAGCTTTTGAGAATTTGTACCCTTCAGAAACCTCTCCCTTAGCAGCGAGTGGAGCTATTGTTGTTTGGACACCTAACTCCACTTCAGCTTGATTTCTGCTCGTCTGAAACTGCTAACTCCACTTGCGCTGGGTAAAGTGTTGATTTACCCGCGATTTGGTTAAAGTGTTGATAATATAATGACACATGCAAGTATCTGACAATATATAAAGTCACTATACCAACTTTGATGAGGCAGTGTTGCTTTGTTTTAAAAATATAAGGTTTTATTCATTTCCTGAAAAACGTATATTTTGTTTTTGCGTTTACTGAACAATGAGCGTTTTGGAGTTAGCAGTTTCTTTTTTTTTAAAGATTTTTTTTGGGGCTTTTATTGCTTTATTTGGAGAGGGACAGAGAAAGTAGTCTGACAGGAAATGGGGAGAGAGATGGGGGAAGACACGCAGCAAAGGCCGTCGGGAACGGGACGCGAACCCGCGGCACGCTGTCTGTTAAGGGATTTCAACCAAGGGTGCCTAGACCGCGACGCCACGGCCTAGGCCGGAGTTAGCAGTTTCTGGCTGGACAGCAGAGATAAGCTCTTTAGTGAACAGAAAATACATTTTCAGGGGGGTTGCAATTTTTCTGCCAATCAGAGAGAGTAGGCCTACCCATTTGTCAGCTTAAATGTTATAGTGCTCCAGTTCCAATTTCGCTTGTTTAGTCTTTAGTCTGTAGTCATTGCTGAGTGTTTCCTAAGTGGCAGAGGTCTCCCCAGTTCTTTAATAAACAGAAAATACATTTTCAGGTGCGTTGCCAAATTCAGACAATCAGCAGAGATTTCAGTTTCCATATCAGCTTCAATTTGATAGTGTTCCAGTTCCAATTCTGTCTGCTCATATCTTTGTGTCATCTCGTCCAATTTCACTTGTTTATCCTGTATCCTGTGTGAGTTCTCTCTCCTGAATGGATACAATTGGCATTCCGACCTGAACATGCATTTTCTGTTTAGAGCTGTAGAGACATGGACACTCCTGTTACTGAACAAACACTATAGCAATGATTACTATGAGAATATAGAGCTATTTATCACTTATATATTAAAAAATCTATATTCAATATTTCTACTTCCCCTCCAGAGGGCACCATCAACCTGCGAGAAGGGACAAACCAAATCCTTGCTCTACATTTTGAAAAGTATATCATTGATCATACTATGGCATATAGGAGGGGGGAAGGAGGTCCCTTATACATGTACTTTATATATGTGTATTGGCTGCCCTTTTATCCTGTTACAATGTTTATACATTTATTTTGCAGGGGTGTCTCTGACTCCACATCTTGGCCAACTCCAGCCCGGCCCTTATTTCCCCCTATGGTTAATGGTTAATGTTACTCGGAGGTAGTTGTTTCCATGTATCAGATCTATTTCTAAGCTTTTGAATCATAATGAGTTATGTCTTTTTTTTTACATCCATCTGGCACGGCTTAACTTAGCCATTAACCCCCTTGTAATGTAATCCTCTTCCCCTTTTTTGAAATTTGAAAGTAAAAAAAGAAAAAGAAAAAAGTGTACGCCTATTTTTTTTACATGGGCGGCAGGCCTCCTTTATCGTACTGTCTATATTTTGTATCTTTGGCAAATGTATTAATGATATGTACATTTGAATTCTCAGTTATTTGAACCACTATTGTGATTTTGATTACAAATTGAATATCTTCTGCTTTATTGTGAGATTGCCTCATGCAGAGCTGCACTCATTTATAGGTTGTCGTCAAACATTGGCTGATTAAGGGACTGAAGATTATTATTATGAAGCTACTGGTGACAGTGTTGTGTCAGCAATGCATTTATATAGTTGCTGTCAAGTGGAAACCTTGTACGTCCAAAGCCCTTTTTTATTATCATTTTTAAAAAATGGTGAGAATAGCGATCTACAAGCTCCCAAAGTGTTCTGTGGTGACGTGTTGTGAGCTTGTACATCTGCTATTTTCCACTACTTCTGTGCGACTCATGTATGATGAAGTATAGGGCATACATTTTTGAAAATCCATAACAAGTTGAAATATTGAGATAAAAGTTTTCCACCTGACAGCGACACTATCATAGAATGTAAATGTTTTAAACAATAGCGCTGGTCCTGCAAAAACATGTCTCCTTTTGAGACAAAGCCACACTGATATCGTCACTGTCGGGCAGAAACCTCTTATCTCCATATTCTAACTTTCTGTGTTTTTTTTTCCCCCGTAAATGAATGTCCTACTTTATCATACTACAGCGTCACTCAAAAGCATCAAAAGTAGCAGATCCACAAGCTCGACGCTCGTTTTGAGCTTGTAGATCTGCTACTTTTGCTGCTTTTGAATTTGAATGAGGAAAACTTGAGAGAATATCTGTTTCCATCAGGTCAGATTGAAAATAACTTCATACTTTGGACGTTTAACCACTTGAACCCCAGCATCCCTATTCTGGGGGTAACATAAGCCAAAAAGAGCCGATCTACAAGCTTACAACGTGTTACGTTGCGATGTGTTGCGAGCTTGTAGATGGGCTATTTTTTAAGACATTTGGTGTAGATTGAAAAAGAACACAAGAAGTGCAGTGCAACTGAGGTCCGCTTCCCTAAGGTATACCTTTATATTTTATTTATATGATATTTTTAGATTCCAAATATTATCAAAGTATTCTGCGGCACCCCGCCAGTGCCACGGCGCCCACTTTGAGAAACCCTGGTGTAGACCCAGCGGCGACCTTAAAGGGCAAGACCACTTTGGTTTGGGTTGTGTAGTTTCCTTGCCATGATGTAACTCCAAAAGTGGACAAGAAATCAAAAATAATTGCCCCATTGATTTGAAATTGATAATTCAAAATATGCTCCTCATTGACTTACATTGTACGGCGAAACGGCTCTCAAAGTCACTCTTTTAGCACGTAGGCTAAACGGAGACAAACAAAGCTGATTCAGACAATATGGAACATCACCAAACCCAGTAGTATTTACTTTTTAATAAAAACTTTAACTTCCTCTTGATTTTACTATTTGAAGATCCGGATCCGCGGATCCAGTCCGGGTTTTCTTCCAGAAAAAAACATGGACAGACAGCTAAAACAACTCACTCACATTAAATTAACAAAAGTAATATTGTTTTGCCATTATCATTACATGATTCACTTTCTTTCAAAAATAGTCGGGTTAATCGGATCTACATCCCGTTTACTCCATATGATATTAGACTGTTTTAATCAGTCAGTAACTAAAAAATCATTGTTTTAGTTACAAGTTAGGCTACTAGGCTGTGAAAGACTTTGACACATTCTGAAAACTGTTTGAGGGGAAAAAACATATATATACAAATATGATTATTTTGGGGGTCACAGCCTGAAAAGGTGGAGAACCACTGCCCTAGCAGAAAATCACAGGCACCATGCAACCACCAACAACATCCATAAGCACAGAATACCCTTCATGGGTCGAGGTTGTCAAGCACTATAGGCCTAGATCATCTTCTGCTACAGGTCTCCAGCGGTATACCATACAAAGTATACGAGAAAGGCCCTAAGCTCCTCCAAATGAAGGCTTTGGAAGCTTACAGTATAGGGCTTAGCAGTGGTGGACATTTTCTGGTTCCATCGTTCCAGACACCATTCATTTTTCCCATTGAGATTTCCAAAAATATTTATATCAATTATTTTTTAATTTAAGCCTAGAATCAAGCCATCCAGGATGCGGGTGAATCATTTAAGTATATGATCAGGGGTGCACATAACTGGTGCGCAGGTGCGCATGCGCACCCAAAATAAAAAATGCGCACCACATCAGGCGACGCGAGGCGCTTTTGCGCACCAACAGCTGGGACAGGAATTTCCAATCTTTTATTTTTTAGCAAAACTAAAAAATAAAAGCCTGGAGATCGAGGCTAGGAATTTACTTCCTGAAGCCACACTCACACAATCACTCTAAAGCACCCGTCGGCCCCATGTACAGCCATTAGGCACAGGGGTAGAGATATGACTCGCGTCGCATCGCCTCGCATTGCCTCGCTGCGTGCACGCAGCCAGCAGCGGCTGTTAGAGGCACTCGTCACCGATGCAGTAATGGTGCAAAATATGCCGTGAACGTCCCAATCTGGCGGATAAAATCAGCGCAGCAGCACAGGGCACCAACCTTGGGGGCTTTATCTAACAGCATGAAAAAAAAAAAACGGCAAAAATCGGCTGAATTTAGAAGCAGAGCCCCCCCCCCCCCCCCCCCCCCCCCCCCCCGCCGTTGACAAAACTGTCCGGTGGCACCGTGCTGACCACCCCCCCCCCCCCCCCCCCCCCCCCCCCCCCCGTTGACAAAACTGTCCGGGCTGAACCCCCCCCCCCGTTGACAATACGGGACGGGCGCCATGCGCACCAAGTCACATGTCCAGGTGCTCTTCTGCGTACCAGACCTAAAAAGTTATGTGCACCCCTGTATATGATATACTATATTTAATAAATACCCTTTGTTTTGCGCTTTTCAATAATTTGTTTTCACAGAATCAAATGTTTTGTGGTCATGAATCACCAGGATCCTGGATGGCTTGATTCTAGGCTTAAATTAATTGATATAAATATGTTTGGAAATCTCTATGGGAAAAATGAATGGGGTCTGGAACGATGGAACCAGAAAATGGCCGCCACTGCTATGCCCTAAGCAGGTAGTCTGGACACACACACACACACACACACACACACACACACACACACACACACTCCCCATCATACTTCATAGGCAGTCGCGTGCACATGCACACGCGCACACACACACACACACACACACACACACACACACACACACACACACACACACACACACACACTGTCCATGACTGTCCATGCTGAGTGCGTATACGGTTAACAGCAATGATGCGCTTATTTTGCCCACAGTGCAGTGGCTGCAGCCCATACAACTCCACACGTTTTCACTTGCCAAACACTCATAATTTCACAGCACAAACATCGCTCCTAATCAAAACACACAACAGAAAATAGCAGTAAACAACGTGTGCTTACGTTTCAATTTATCTGTTGAAAACCGCCCACACAACATCCATAGAGCCCGCTTCCTCCATATTCCTGCTTCTTACTTTACTCCTCTGGCTTAGTCTCTTTGACATTTTAGCAGTAGGCTAACGCTTGCTCGATAACTACCTGTTTACCTCTTGAGTGCGGACACCGGACAGTGCCGGTGCGGAAACAAAACAACTCATTACGCATTGCGTGGGGTGACACGGGACTCCGTAAATCACTTTTTCCCCCTCTTTTATTTTTTCCTGATTAAAATGCATAAAAAAATAAGCAAACGGGCATCACTTCAGAGAGAAATAAAACACAGAGAGAACAGAGATAAAAACAGAGTTTATTTATAGATTTTCATTGACGGGAAAGGTGCCGGATCCAATCAAAGAGGTACCGGATCCAAACAAAAAGGTGCCGGTACCAATCAAAGAGGTGCTGGAGCTAGCTCCGGCTTGCTCCGGCACAAATTAAGCACTGTCTCTCTCCCGATTGGACAAAATTGGTATTCGACCTGAAAATGTATTTTCTGTTTAGAGCTGAAGAGACATGGACACTCCTGTTACTGAACAAACACTATAGCAATGATTACTATCAGAATATAGAGCTATTTATCACTTATATATAAACAATCTATATTCAATATTTCTACTTGAACCTCCAGAGGGCACCATCAACCTGCGAGAAGGGACAAACCAAATCCTTGCTCTACATTTTGAAAAGTATAATCATTGATCATACTATGGCATATAGGAGGGGGGGGGGGGTGTAGGAGGTCCCTTATAAGGGACTGAAGATTATTATGAAGCCACTGATGCAGTGTTGTGTCAGCAATGCCCAGGAACGTCCAGGGCCATATAACTGGTGTTACACACACATTGGGAAGGCGAGCTCATTGAAAGCACACTATGGATCTGTCCGTTATATGTTCCACTCCACCGCAACAAGCAACAATTTGTGAAAATCACACTGATAACTTGAAAAGAGCAAGCTCCATGTATGTAAGTTTATCCATTAGAAATGACTCAACCTGTAAACCATTGCATGAAGAAACATACTTAAATACCAAGTATCGACTCTTGTTTTGTGCTTCCTACCCCAGGTACCCCAAGGTACGCGGGATAAATGTACATGGGGTATCTGCATACAATGGAGCGAACTCAGCGAAGGTGTTGAATGCCAAGAATAGCCGATCTACAAGCTCACAGCGCGCCGCAGCTATTTTGCATGTGCGACACCAAAGTGCAACCAAAGTGTCAATCAGGCCTTTAGTCATCCTAGGGAGTAGGAAGGAATTATTCTGGCCACAATCACGTGTTTGTTATGAGCCATTTATATAGTTGCTGTCAAGTGGAAACCTTGTACGTCCAAAACCCTTTTTTATTATCATTTTTAAAAACATTCTAAAATGGTCAGAATAGCCGATCTACAAGCTCACAAAGTGTTGCGTGGTGACGTGTGACACTCTTGTATGATGAAGTATAGGGCATACATTTTTGAAAATCCATAACAAGTTGAAATATGGAGATAAAAGTTTTCCACCCAACAGTGACGCTATCATAGAATGTAAATATTTCAAACAATAACGCTGCTCTGCATAAACATGTCTCCTTTTGAGACAAAGCCACACTGATATTGTCACTGTCGGGCAGAAACCTCTTATCTCCATATTATAACTTTTTGTGTTTTTTTCCCCCGTAAATTAATGCCCTACTTGATCATACATAAAAGCATCAAAAATAGCAGATCCACAAGCTCGAAGCTCGTTTTGAGTTTGTAGATCTGCTACTTTTTCTGCTTTTGAATTTGAATCCTGAAAAAGTTACAGTTTTGGACATAATGTGACAGCTAAGAAATTCTGATCCAAAAAGACAGACCGTATCAGATCAAACGTGTCTTTTTTACCCTGATAAAACTCTTATCAAATGGGGATCATGGGATCTGTGGCCTAATGCATGTTGAATTGGGTTCCTTGAAATTGTAAAACTGCTGTATATAGTCAAACAATGATCTAATCATTGATATATCATGATTAGATGATTTGATGGTTGTGATTGCTACACTAATCACAGCCAGCCAGACTTCAGACAACATTTAACACTGTGCTTCAGGGGGTCCCTAGCAAAACAAGGAACAGTTTTCAAGACGCCCCCTCCCTTCCCTCCTTCAAAACCGCACCCTCAAAACCCATATCTTCACAATTCCATTTCCCATCTGAGGCTGAGTAGGCTATAGACATTTCTCAACCTTTATTTGAATGTTTTATGGTAATTATTCTTGTACTTTCATTGTTTTAGCTTTTTCTTAATAGACATTTGATTTCCTTTATTTCCTCTCCCCATGTAAAGCGACTTTGAGTACTTAGAAAAGCGCATTATAAATCTTTGGTATTATTGTCATTATTAATAAAAGATTTCTTCTTTACTCCTGCATCATGTTCAATTCATAGCCCCCCCCCCTGCCTTGGCCACTGTGACATTTATGACACATGCTCTCTCTCACACACACACACACACACACACACACACACACACACACACACACACACACACACACACACACACACACACACACAGTGCACAGTAGTTGGTTGCATCTGAGGCGAAGTACTACAGAGTAGACTACAGAATTAGGCAAACTAATAATAAAAGCACCTAACTCTGTTTATGTCTTGATGTAATATATTATCATACTTGTTAGCAGACATTCATCAAAAGCAATATAGAATGACTGCGGTCACTGCTTGACCATTTTTGCAAAAGAAAGTGTGACCCCTTCCCCTGTAATCTAGGGCACCGTTATTATGGAGCACCAACATCTGTGTCATAATTCACATGTTAACAATAACTCTGTTTTGATAATTAAAGTGGCACTATGTAACTTTCCTCCTTTACCCTGGATTTGAACCCGGTTTCCTGCGCAAGTGCTGACATTTTTACCATTGAGCTAATAGTGCCTGCCTGTTTACTCGGGATGAATTTAATCTTGAAAAATTTGTGTCAGATCCTGTGTCTAGGTGAGACATGACCTTTGACAGGATCTAACTGTCTCAATACAAGAGCAGGGAGACCTCTACCATACAGATTGGACATTCTGCATTCATAAAAACTTATCTGAGCACTTTTGCTTTTCAGGAACAACACTACAATGCTGCCTACATAGGCTATACAACATACTACAGTATGATCAGTTACACTCAAAGGTGGCCACAGTTGGGAGGAGGCAGTGTCAGGGTACAAGGGCTTTCATGTAGGAAGATCCTAAAGGCTTGTTTCTCTTAATACAACCATGGAAAGAAATTGTGAAATGCGTGAAAATGCATGTACAGTACGTCAAAGTCTAAATCAGTCTTTTTATAGAGGATTAGAATAATAATTTCCCAGAAATATTCTGCTTAACTAAACAATCAATGCAGAAAAACAGAACCTTTTCAACCGCTCACCCTCAGTGTTAATTTAACACTGGGGAGTATACAAATGTAACCAAATTGTACACTAGAGAGTCAGATTAACAGGGTTTTGCCTATGGTGTGCTTCACTGCCTTTAGAGTGGATGGGAGTGCTAGGCAAATAGAGTGAGATAGACAGATGCCACGTCTGTTTCTGCTGTTGAGCCAGAAACAAACTTCTTCATAGTTCCGTAAAGATGCCTCTTAAAGCTCAAGAGAACATGAACAATTATCATTTACAATTTAACTGACGTTTTATCCAGAGTGACTGACAAGTGTGAGATCAAAGTAAGTGGCATAAACCCTACGCAGCAAACAAGGTGAATATTATATGAAATATTAATATTACACTCAGGGTGAAGTGTAGGCAAGCATTACAGCAACAGCCCCACACCCCACTAGCCCCAGCAGGGCAAAAGCACCCAGAGCACCAAGCTGCCTGTTACACTTATGGACACCATCAATGGCATTGAAAATAATTATTGCCTCAAAGAAACTAGCTATGAGGTAAATTAATGAACCTAGAATCTGTCAAAACAACATGTTATAGATGTAGTCTAGTCTTGTCTATAGCATGTTGTTTTGACAGATTCTAGATACCAAAAGCAACAGCTGCTTTTTGCGTGTCTTCAATCCTGATAATATTGTACAATTGTACCTTATAAATGTAAATCTTTTTGCCTGGTGCCCAAATGCACGGAATATTTGTATCAACAATACTCATGAAAAGGAGATTAAGTTATTGTGTCCGCCAGGCCGAAAGGCATGGCGAGAGAGTATTTTTGAGTAGTTTTGCACCCCGTCCGTCCGTGTGTGTGTGTGTGTCCGTGTGTGTGTGTGTGTCCGTCTGTCTGTGAGCAGCTATTCTCCGGCACAAGGGGACCCCACTTTTAGAATCACTGACCTGGCTGGACCTTGTATGGGCAGTTTGTTAGACGAATATTTGCAGTGCAATGGTTTATCACACATTTTATGGCTCTATTCTTGTAGACATTTGCAGGGAGGGTCATATCAAACATGCGGGCGTGTGAGTGATCTGCCGGATTAAGTATGTGGTTTGTCATTTGCCTCTACCGCCCAGGTGGACAGCCGGCTCTGTGTAGCTTATGATCAAACAGTGAGATAATAAAGAAATGTAACTGAAATATTTCCAGAGGCCCTTTGTTGAATACGCAAAGTTAGAACAGGACAATTGCATGGATCTCCAATAAGCGGCCCGAGGGCCAAGTGCAGCCTGCGATTGTGAGGCCCATACCTACCCCTGTTAATGTTTACAGTTTACAGTTTAGGCATTTAGCAGACGCTCTTAATCCAGAGCAATTTACAGTAAGCAAGGACACAAGATAATACATCATAATACATCAAATGCATAAAAATAGCAATCTAATAATAAAGTAATACATAGTAAACCAATAATCTAATAATAACTAATACATACGTAAACCAAGAACCTATCATCAGCCTACATTGAAACTATACACACTAGGATGCCAGGCCAACAATTACCTGGCATCTGTCTATAACATGCTATCTAAGTTACATTTTAGCCAATTTGCATAATCCTGCAAGGACATCAAGGCTAGGGCAAGTGCTACGGGCTGAGATGGAGTCTGAAGAGGTGAGTAGTATGTAGTACATGCTGTAGTGTGAAAGTAGGGCGTTAAATTACGAAAAAACACAAAAAGTTAGAATATGGAGATAGGAGGTTTCTGCCTGATAGTTAGGGAATTTTAGCAAGATGTTTGGACCATCTGTGAAAAAAATTACTACCAATAGCTTTCTTCACCAATGTGTTCTTGTAGGTGTCTAGAATCACCTCTCAATACATATGCAAACCCAAATCCTTGTGGAAAATCCTGGAGAGCCAATCAAAGTTAAGGAGCCCAGAGGAAAATGAACTTGTGAGGTGTATAACTAGGGGTTTTCAGGGGTGGTGAATCCATTCCAACCATTATTTTTGAGTAGAAATGTCTCCCTGGCCATCTAATATTGGTATATTGGTTATTGTTAAGCTGTAATGTAAAGCAAAGTGTACTGTATAGCAAAGTGTTGTTGAATTGATTCTATTCTGAAAAATAAAATAAGAAAATATTGCTAAACACTTCATAAGAGTGTACACCTACTGTGCACATGCTCAGTGGGATACACTGTCTGCATGTGGGGAAGGAGTGGGAGTGTTGCATCCTGGAAAATATGTCTGGACGATTTTAAGGTATCGTAGTGCCTTTTTGGGTGACTTTTGAGAGCTTTTGAATCTCAGTCTCAGGACCACCACAGATGAAGCACCTTAAGCCACAAGCTACAGAATCCTCTTCCATGTTGTTGCCTACTAAAAGACAAGTGTCATGATTGTTTAACTAATGGTTGTTCAATGTAAAGACAAAATTGATATTCTAATTTCACAGTAATCTTTTTTTTTTGCCAGCAGAGGAAAATAAATGCCAAAAAGTAGATAAAGTACCATACCTTAAAATTGTCCAGAAATATTTTCCAGGATGCAACACTCCCGCTCCTTCCCCAGATGCAGACAGTGTATCCCACTGAGCATGTGCCCAGTAGGTGTACACTCTTATCAAGTGTTTAGCAATATTTTCTTATTTTATTTTTCAGAATAGAATCCATTCAACAACACCCCAATCCCCTACCATTGATTATACACTGTGCTTTACATTACAGCTTAACAATAACCAATATACCAATATTAGCTGGCCAGGGAGACATTTTTACTCAAAAATAATGGTTGGAATGGATTCAGCACCCCTGAAAACCCCTAGTTTGACACCTCACAAGTTCATTTTAGACTTTTATTTTTCCCCCCCATATTTTTCACCCAAGTCCTCTGGGCTCTTTAACTTTGAATGGCTCTCCAGGATTTTCCACAAGGGTTTGGGTTTGCATTAATTGAGAGGTGATTCTAGACACCTATAAGAACACATTGGTGAAGAAAGCTATTGGTAGTATTTTTTTTCACAGATGGTCCAAACATCTTGCTAAAATTCCCTAACTACTGACAGCAACGACATGAAAGATCAAAGTTAGATTAGGACACTTTGTTTGACTTATCTATACTTAGCCAATAGCAGGTAGCTGATGAATCTCTTGTGTTGGATTGGTAGGCTACTGGTAGTATTTGCATTACAGTTAGATACAGTACACAGTTTAAATATTGTCCATGCAGTCAGTCCTGTCATCCAGCGAAGAGACGCCACAATGAAGACTCTCACACTTCTTCTTCTCTTGATGCTGCCATGTAAGTGTTCCACCTAATGTGCATCAAGGTTATTATTATGCATTTTTCATTTGTTTTCATGTCTACTTCATTTTGACTTTTTGTTTTCAATTTCATTTTTTTTGTTTTTATTTGTTTGTTTTTGTAAGCCAGTTTGTTACTTCAATTTAGTCAGAATTTAATATTAAACAAATATTGTTGTTTAATATTTATTAGTTTTAGTATTATCACATTTTTATTGTATAACAGTATGAGTTACTTGGGAGTGAGATTCAACCAAGGTCTCAAAATAGTAAAAATAGCAGAACTACTTGTTGCTTGTAGATCTGCAATTGTTGAAGATTTTTTAAGATTTTTTACAACAGAGCTTAAAACTAGCACAGCTAAAAATATTGGAATCCACCCAAAGTATTAGGCTTATGCACAAAATAGCTTATTCACCAAGACAAATACTGTAGACATTTTCTTTATTTATTTAGTTAGTTAGTTTGAGTTAGTTTAGTAAATACACAAAACAGTTTCAGTTAATTATTATTTAAAAAAGAAAATATTTTTCTTTATTTTATTCAGATAACAACAGTTCTAGTTTTGGTTATTTGTTAGTTTTTGTTAACCAATAACGCTAATTGCAACATGAGTGAGCCATTGAAGTAGAGCACCCTAAAGACTAAATTATACTGATCTTATTTGATTTAAAAAATGATCTTCAAATAAAATATGGTGTGTATCGTAGCTATAATTAAGTACAGGCCTATATTAGTCATTACCCGAAGTGTAACAGTTCCAGGATGTGTAACAGTTCCAACTGTTACAGTTCCAGACATTAGAACTGTTACAGTTCCAATGTCTGGAACTGTAACAGTTCCAGACATTGTGGAAAAACAAAAATAAATCGTGTTTTGATTTCAGGTGCAGCATCAAGGAACATTGAAAAGAGAATTACCGGTGGTCGCCAATGTAACACCAATGAAAGAATATATCGTCTCTGTTAGATGGAAACCTCATATGTCCAATTAATACTGTTCAAATTCAAAAATAGCAAAAGTAACAGATCTACAAGCTCAAAATGCTATTTGTGTGTGACGCTGTAGTATGATCAAGTCGGGCGTTAATCTACGAAAAAGCACAAAAAGTAAAAAATGGAGTTAAGAGGTTTCTGCCGACAGCAACGATATGTTATGCTTCGTTGCTATAATTAAGTATACATTAGGAACAGTTCTGGAATGTGTGATGTGCCTCAGAAACTTGAATAATAACCTCCCAGGAACTGTGATTATTAATATATTTTTATGAAAGATATTGTCAAAAAACTAAAATAAATCTTGTTTTGATTTCAGGTGCAGCAGCAAAGAACATTGAAAAGAGATTGGTACGTGGTGAAGCATGTTACGACAATCAAAGGTGGTATCACGTGGTGATGATAACTCAACGTCCTACTGGTACTGGTGAATGTGGAGGTTCACTCATCAGCGCACTCTATGTCCTGACCGCTGCCCACTGTGGTGGAGCGTAAGAAATACAACCGTGGTTCTGCTGGGGGTCCTTAAGGGGTTCCAGATAGAGGTCGTCGGGTTAGGCATGTAACCCGAAATACCTGTGTTCCGACCCGTACCCGGCTCGGTCACGGGTCCATTCACAAGAAGTGACTCCGGGTCCGGGTCGGTTTCCACCCGACACCGACAGAGACGATACATACAATGGCCCATGATCATTATGCAGACACTGACAGATCTTTATTCCAAATCAAATGAAATAACCCCAAAAAGTTAGAAGAGTTCCCGTATGAATTGCAGTGGTGGAAAAACTGCTCAAAAGTACAACATTTCAGATGATTAAAACGACTAAAACGAATTGGAATTTTATTCAAAAGACTATGGACTAAAACTAAAACTAAATTGCCGTCAAAATGTACACTGCTGTCAACTCATTCATAAGCTCTCAAGAACAGATTCCAAGTTCATTTGTTTTGCCGATGGGTTCCCATAATGATTCATTCGTAAGCCATACAAAAAAGCAACGACAATAATAATTTTCTAACTGACATTTATATCTTTCTCACTCAGGCCGATGACTTTGATACTCGGCACACACAGTCCCCCACACTTGATGTTGTCAAAGCAAGTCAACATTCCTGTAACCAATCAGTTTACTGCCACCGGCCACGACATCATGTTGGTGAAGCTGTTTTCGGGCGTCCCACACCTCCCCATCGTCCACCTGCCAGGACTCAAACGTGTTGGTCAACGCGTTGTTCATGTTCCGTGTGTGAGGCCTGCCATCGGCCAGCCCATTGAAGTAGCAGGTTACGGGGGAACTCAAATCTTCCAGCTTCCCAAAAGTAATTTGTTTGTTAAAGGTAAGCTAGTATCTGTGTATAATAACCTGAGATCTAGGCCTGTCACGATTATGACATTTTACCTGATGATTAATTGTCACTTAAATAATTGCGATCAAACGATTTAATTGTGTTTTTGTTGTTTGAACACCGGAACATATGAATATAAATTGCATTTCTGCTTGGCTTTTAGGCTTTGAAGTTGCACAGGGGCCAGGGCAGATATGACAAATAACCTACATACTGTATACAAAGCAATGACTGACATATTTAATAACTTTATACTAAAAGTAAGGTGGAAATAGCCGATCAACAAGCTCAACACCTTGTGAGCTTGTAGATCTGCTATTTCTACTATTTTTCTTGTGTTTGAAAATATATGACAATTTTTCAACATGGAAACGATTACACAAAATAATTGCGATTATCTCAAAAGTAACTATAAGGCGATTATGTAATAATTGTGACAGGCCTACTGAGATCTAGGCCAGGGGTTCTCAACCTTTTTTAATACCAGGAGGAGCCTATTTTTATGGAGAAAATGTTTTCGTGAACCCCACACTTGATTTATAGTGCAATATCAAAGTGGAAATAAAAGCAGATTTTAAAATAAAGCATACTGTGGGATGGAGGATGACATGTATGATACGTATTTTCTATCAATTACACACCATATGACATGAAGCATTGAATTCATGGAGATACTTTTTTGTTTTTGTCGCATTCCTAAGCCAATAATTTGATTACTGGCGTAAATATGCTAATTTACCCGGTAGGAGACTCAAAGGAGACTCATTGAGACTCTTACCGGAGAGACCTCCGGTCATCAAATTATTGGCTTAGGAGTGCGACAAAAACAAAAAAATAATAATTTGTGTCTTATCAATATAGTTTAAAAGCTATAAGTAAAAGTGTTTCTGAACACATTTTGTGAATGGAAGCATTTATAATGTGACAGATCTGTTAATACAGTGACGGAGGCAAATGATACCATATGCAACGTGTCCCTCCCAAATAGACGGACCAAGGCCAGCTGCCCTGCAGTGTGGCACCATGAAGGTAGCAGCATGCGAGAAGAATTATTGGAACGCCTTCTGCTATGACCAAATCCCTGGAAGCGGTACCGATACCTGTGCTGTGAGTGTGTTACATTTGTAGATGGAGCAATTAATACAATAATGTTTCTGGAAGTTGAAATGTTTGTGTGTCGGATTACAGGTCAGGGGTGTCATTTGGGGTCCCAGGTGATGACAGTTGCCACCCCTATAGTGTTAGCATTTAACCTCTTAAACCCCTATATGGTTGACCGGAGTCCCTCAGGGCTCTATACTAGTGTATTTTCTGTTTTCTGTTATTGTGGGGAAGGTTTTCGGGCAAAATGGCAGATCAGACAAACTCACAACGTGTGGCGTCGCGGCACGTTGTTGTGAGCTTGTAATATATCCCCACAATATGGATGCTGGGGTTTAAGTTGTTAACCTCAACGTTATTTTGTGCATATTTATTCAGATCTTTTTTTTTTTTTTTTTTTTTTGATTAATCTAATTTGTGACACACATTTTTATAGACATGTAGCCATACAAAAATGGACCAATTTCAACCTGGCGTCCCTTTCTGGGCATGTCTTTGTATGTATTTGGCCTCGGACCCCCATCTGAACATGCTTTATGCCAGGGACCTCCAGAAGCAAAGATTTGAGTAAAAAAAAAAAAAGTTTTTAAATATTAAAAAAACAACAACTATATATTCAAAGATTTGCAGACGATTTTTGAATAGCCAAATTATGGTTTAAGTGTTTAAGTGGTTCAAATGATTGTGACAATATATTGACAACTTTTCCTGGGGACCCCCTGGAACCCCCTCCCACCCTAAAGACCCAAGGGGGCGGGGGTCCTTGGGAACCACTTTGAGAACCACGTACTGCTAAAGACTTCAACATACATGAAGTTTGTTCTCGATTTTCCTTGTTCTCATCCTCCCTCCTCTTTTGTTCCCTTTCTCTTTTCACTCTCGCTCTTATTTTCCCCACTTCTCTCTCTCTGTGTGTCACTGTCGACCACAGGGCGATTCTGGCGGAGGAGTGGAGTACAACGGCTTCCTCCACGGTGTGCACGTCGCCGGCACTGAGGAGTGGTGTGCAGCACCGGCTACAGCCACGGATGTCTGTCCGTTCATAGAGTGGATCCGTCAAAAGATAGGCTATTTTGCCTAACCCACTGGTTCTCAAACTTCTTCGTGCCAAGGACCCCCAAATTGATCTGTACTTGGCCGCGGACCCCCATCTTAAAACGTTTTGTGCCAGGGACCCCCAGAAGAAAATATTTGTGTTAAAAATGTTCACTTTAAAAAATATATATATATTCAAAGATTTGCACATATTTTCAAGATTTTTCAAACATATCCGATCTACAAGCTCATAGCACACAAAGTGACGCACTGTGAACTTGTATATCTGCTATTTGTGAATAGCTAAAGTATAAATGTGGTTAAAGTGTTTAAAATGATTTTGCTGGGGACCCCCTGGTACCCCCCAAAGACCCTGGGGGCCCGGACCCCACTTTGAGAACCAATGGATTAACCCAGTGGGTGACGATTATTTATCCTAATCTTTAATCCTATCTGGTAATAAACTCAGATCCTAGATCTCCCTACATGAAAAAAATGTTTCTGAGTGTTTTTTATGTTATGTTCACATTTGTGTTCACTTTTCATCTTGTGTATACATTTAGTCACCCATGCTCTAACAATCACCCTCAGTTCTATGTACAGCTCCACCGAGTGCACCTCTGACTGAAATACTCTTTTTTTTTTTGCTTAAGTCAAAGTAGCAATACCACAATGTAGAAATACTCTGTTACAAGTAAGAGTCCTATATTCAACATTTGACTTGAGTAAAAGTTTTTTTTTTAAAGTGAAAAAAAGGATTGCCATCAACATATACCTTAAAAGTCCTCGTTATATATGTTTTTTCCCCACAAAAGGTTTTCAAAATGTGTCAAAATCTTTCAAAAATAGCAGATGAACAAGTTCACAATGCGTCACATCACAACTCATTGTGAGCTTGTAGATTGGCTATTTTCAAATAGCCAGAATAGGGCTTAATTGGTTAATACACTGAGATATTGGAGTAAGTATTAAAAACACATCATCATTATTCACAAAGCCTAACTGATTAGGCTACTCTTCTCTAGCCTATCTCTATCCCTCAGCTCAAAGCCTGTATCAACAGAATAATGTCATAGACAAGGGGTTGTGGCATGGTGATGATTATTTCTAAATGATAGAATTTAGCTTTAGAGTTTAGCTTGTTGGAACGGCAGGCTCCTTCGCAGACTCGCAGAGTCAGACCTGTGAATCTTGGGGTGGTGATGTGTTTTGGTGTGTTTTCTTTGCCCATTTATTTAATAACAGAAGTGCCGCGAGTAGCTTATCATATTCTATAAAACTGCTGTTGGTTTATTTGTGCATGTCAGAAACAGTCTAATATCATGTGGAGTAGCCTAAACTGGATGTAGATCCGTTTAACCTGATTATTTTTGAAAGAAAGTGAATCATGTAATGATAATCTCATATTAGTTCTTGCAACGGGCCTCCAGATCCTTAAGGCTGCCGCTGGGTCTACACCGGGGTTTCTCAAAGTGGGTGCTGTGAGGCAAGTCCTGGGGTGCCTTTTTTGACTTATGTTACCCCAAGAATAGGGATGCTGGGGTTCAAGTGGTTAAATGTCCAAAGTATAAAGTTATTTTCAATCTGTCCTGATGGAGACAGATATTCTCTCAAGTTTTCCTCGTGACATACTGTATCTTAGGGGGAAAGATTGACATATTTACGTAACCATACTATGGCACAAATGTAACCCCTGGGGAACCCTGGACCACTTTGAGAACCACTGTGCTGAAGACACAAGGGACAGCGTATAACCCGTGGCAACCACATGGATTGTACGCCATATATGGTCGTGCTGCATGGTCATATCGTCTCTGTCGAGTGGAAACCTCATAGCACTGGTTCTCAATGCCAGGTCTGGGGACCAAATGGATGGTAACTCTGAGAGGGTCCATTTCTACACTCTTGAGTTTAACATAGAGGATTTTACAGTGTAGATTGGAATCCCAGAGATAAAACATGGTATCAAATGGGGGTCCGTGGCCTAATGCATATCACACTGGGGGTCGTTGAAACTCAAAGGGTTGAGATTCAAATCACTGAACTAAACTATACACTGGAACCCCAATCGACATGAAATTGGCAGTTCTTATTTACCTCAGAGTGTACAAATGGAACCAAATAATGGACCTGTAATTGGCTCACTGGTACACTCTACTGGATGAAAACAGAACTACATCAATCTATGGGCTAGTTTCCCGACATGTCTGCACCCTGCACCAACATCCACTATAAAGCCCCCTTTCCATGCAGCTTAAGCACCACACTACACCACACCACACCACACCGCATCAAAATATCTACCGTTTCCATGACACAAAAGTACCCCCGCTCAAATCCACAGGTATGAGTAGCAGACTCCGGTCATTCACACTCATTTGTAATGTAAATTTTTGCCTAACAATGTAATGTAGGTGAGTGGCCAACTGTCCTGTATCCAAATGCAAATCACCTGTGCACGTGGCCCCGCTTGGCCTAGCTCAGACCTACCCAGGACTGGGTACTTTTTAGGCACCAGTTTAGTACCACTTACACACCACTCTACCCACTTCATTGTAGTGGAAACCAAGGCACAAGTGGGCGGTGTGGTGTGGGGTAGGGTGAGGCCATGCATATGGAAAGCCGCCTTAAGGCTAGTCAGTGTGTCATGCTGACTGACTGCTTATTTATTTGTATTATTGCTGGCTTTGTGTTCATTCATTCTGATCTTGATTTTGTGTGCATGCATGATTTTCTTGCAGGACCTTGGAAGCCATGCAGTCTATAGTCAGCCCTACAGCTAGAGCAGTTGAGCACTGATGACTCCCAATTGGCCAAATGAGTTGAGCAGGTGCAGGGCATGAGGTAACGACTCTGTTTCATGCTGCCATTGGTGCTGGGTTGGAAGGCTTCCTATTTAAGAGCCACTGTGACAGCATAAGGTCAGTTTTTCCCTGGAAATGAAAGGGCGGTAGGGAGACCACCTCCAACCACTGCACATGTATTTATATTGTATTACTTCATGTTAGCTAGTCATGTTATTTGATTGTTTACAGCCTTGTGAACTAGTAGGCTACCTGGGTTAACAACTGTGTTGTAATGTCATTAACTAAACAACCTTTTCCGGATCAACACTACTTAATAAAGTAAATAGAGTCATTCTAAAGTGTAGTTGCTTATTTGTCTTCCTTCCTAATGATGTTCAAACCAGTGGTTCTCAAATATCTTCATGCCCCCCCCCCCCCCCCCCCATTTGAGAAGGACTGCAGTAAATGTTATATCCAGCAGATGTCAGTCTTTACCCATTTATTTTGACGGTGTGGGTCTGTCTATGTCTATCTATATATTCAAAAAATGTGCCAAAATGTGTCAAAAACAGCAGATCTACAAGCACCCAATGCGTGTAGGAACACCCCAGCCCTTCAGCCTACAGTGCTATGTTCTGTTTCACTGATGGACATATCACTTCTTAATGTCAACAGATGATTTTTTTACACACATTTATTTCACACAAAATGTCACAATGCTGGGATTAAAATAAAAGCGTATGCATGCAGTGAAAATGAATCAACAGTCATAGAATGAAAGCATGTATTTTCCAATCACTTGGAGTGAACAGGAAAATCAGGCAGATACGTGGTTCCCTGGGCCTAGAGTGTTTTAATTTAGGGCAGCACAACAGGACAGCGGTGCCCGCCTGTTTAGTCTCTGCCACCAGACAACAATTTCCAGAAGAAGGAGGAACTAGGGTTGCCAACTACACTGAAATTCAAATAATTGACACCTGTTTAGGCTTCCCTTATTTCCAAGAGAAAATAAGGGATGCCCAGAGAAAGATACACTGTATATACTTTATTTGTAGTTTTTGTATATTATACTACCCACTTGGAACCCATGCAGCATCCATATTCTTGGTGGAACAAAAGCCAAAAATAGCTGATCTACAAGCCCACAACGGGTAGCGATTCGATCTGTTGTGAGCTTGTAGAGCGGCATTTTTTTTGGGGAAGATATTTGGTGTAGCGGTCCAAGTAGCCTACAGAGACAACTCGGAGCTAGTTGACTTAGTCTAGAGGGTTTAAGTGGTTAACAACCTGTATTATACTGTAGTATGTATGAAATGTTTGAACTTGTTAAAGGGATAGTTCACCCAAAATTTGTATTTTCTATCGATTAGTCACCCCATGGAGACATTTTTTTGTTTTTGTCGCATTCTTAAGCCGATAAATTGATGACCAGCGGACCGGTAGGCAGCGGTTCCGGTAGGAGATACAAAGGAGACTCTATGTGTCTCCTACCGGAACCGCTGCCGGTCATCACATTATTGGCTTAGGAATGCGACAAAAACAAAAATATATCCCTGAATTCAAGTCTCCACGGGGTGACTAGTCATTTTGGGGGTGAACTATCCCTTTAAGATGTGTGTCATTGGTTAATTCCCCTAAACTAAGGAACAAAGTGTGTCCCTTATCAGTTCATTAAGGGACACGTCTTTTTAGTTTCCAAATAAGGGACGATTCCTTATTTCGGGACCTAGCAACCACCTCTTCACCACTCTTAACATGTCAATATGGTGATGTAGAAACCACCTCTTCACTACACTAACATGTCAATATGGTGACCTAGCAACCACCTCTTCACCACTCTATCATGTCAATGTGGTGACGTAGCAATCACCTCTTCACCACACTATGGCACACATGACAGCAGTTTTGTCACCATCATGACATCACACATACTTGCCATTACAACATTTTTATTTTGGCATTGAACATTATTTGTAACAAATAAATCTAAATTACATTTCTGTTTTAACTAAATAAATTTTGTTTTAACCAGCGGAAATGGCCGATCTACAGATCAGAGTGCCATGTTGTGAAAGTGTAGATTCGATTTTCCAGCTATTTTTGGAAAATGTTCGAAAACGTATGAACATTTTCCAAAAGACACATTTATACAGATGAAGGGAAACAATTCAGTCGATTATGCAAAATCATTGCAATTATCTCAATGTGTGTGTGTGTGTATGTGTGTTGCATCGGAGAGAGTGTGTCACTACATTGTCCAATTAAGTAGCTTGCAGTGAGGTGTTGCTTGAGGTGAATTTACACTTTAGAGAGAAGCTGTTCCCTCAACATCTCTGTCAGTGGTAGGGCTTCTCTCCTGTATGAATTCTCTGGTGACATTTGAGATGACTGTTCTGGCTGAACCGTTTCCAAAACTGGTCACAGTGGTAGGCTACTCTCCTGTATAAATTCTCTGGTGAAGTTTGAGACTAATGCTCTAGCTGAAGCTTATCCCACGCTAGTTACAGTGGTAGATTTCTCTCCTGTATGAATTCTCTGGTGTTCTTTGAGATGACCTCTCTGGCTGAACCGTTTCCCACACTGGTCACAGTAGTAGGGCTTCTCTCCTGTATGAATTTTCTGGTGTTCTTTGAGATGACTGCTCCGGCTGAACCGTTTCCCACACTGGTCACAGTAGTAGGGCTTCTCTCCTGTATGAATTATCTGGTGTTCTTTGAGATGACTGCTCCGGCTGAACCGTTTCCCACACTGGTCACAGTAGTAGGGCTTCTCTCCTGTATGAATTCTCTGGTGTTGTTTGAGCTCATTGCTTGTGCTGAACCTTTTACCACACTGGTCACAGTGGTAGGGCTTCAACCCTGTATGAATGATCTGGTGTATTTTGAGACTACTGCTCTTGCTGAACCTTGTACCACACTGGTCACAGTGGTAGGGCTTCACTCCTGCATGCATTCTCTGGTGAAGCTTGAGACTACTGCTCTGGCTGAACTGTTTCCCACACTGGTCACAGCTGTAGGGCTTCACTCCTGTGTGGATTCTCTGGTGAAGTTTGAGATGACTGCTCTGGCTGAACTGTTTCCCACACTGGTCACAGTTGTAAGGCTTCTCTCCTGTATGAATTCTCTGGTGACTTTTGAGATCATTACTCCGTTTGAACCTTATCCCACACTGGTCACAGGTGTAGGGCTTCTCTCCTGTATGAATTTTCTGGTGATGTTTGAGATTATTGCTCAGGCTGAACCTTATCCCACACTGGTCACAGGGGTAGGGCTTCTCTCCTGTATGAATTCTCTGGTGAAGTTTGAGACTACTGTTTTTGCTGAACCTTGTCCCACACTGGTCACAGTGGTAGGACTTCTTTCCTGTAGGAATTCTCTGGTGATGTTTTAGATGACTGTTTTTGCTGTAGACATGTTTCGTCAGTGGTAATTGGGCAGGAAAGACATCTTAGTTGGAGAATGAGGAGAGGAAAAAAGTATAAAAATCATGAAATGTTTTGAAATAACCTGCAAGCTGTGTTGTATTACCAACTGATAATGTTCTAAATTTAAAATTATCTCATTACTTCTTCTACTTCTAAACCCATTACTGCATCAAAAGTAATCAACAAAGTATACTATAAAAACTGGTCAAACATTGGCCAAATTGTCAAATAATATAAGAAAGAGGCAAAACAATTCAAAATAGCCGATTCACAGTTGCGAGGTGTTGTGAGCTTGTAGATCTACTATTTTCACAATATTCATCTGTGGAACCGAGTCAAAGAAATGTAATGCCTCAATTCCTACAGTACATTCCAAGCTCCTCCAAATGAAGGCTTTGGAAGCTTTCAGTATAGGGCAGTGGTAACCAACCTTTTCAAGCCCAAGAGCACATTTTGTTTCCAATTGTAAGCCATGATCTACCACTAAAATATGTTTTTAAAAAAACGCTTGTCACGATTGCAATTTCTGACAGGCTCAATGCATTTGCATACATCCACATAAACACTAGTAGTTTAAATAAGAATAAAGATGATGGTTATATAATCAATGCCTAAATATTAAGAAAAACATATTAGAAATATAAATAATAGGACAAAAATACAAATAAACGTATTTGTTGAGTTATTTTTAAATAAAACAAAACACAAAGGACATGAAATAAATTGCTTTTACAGATTTCTTCTCTTCAATGCACAATATTTAGTTTCTCAGTTCTCAATTTCTTGGAATTTTCACATTTACAGATATTCTGTTCAAATGACAAAAATGCATCCTTGACCATATATTTGCACAGATATGGTGACAGATACAATACTCTCAGGATCAGCCCACCTTTAATGAGACTTCTGTGACTGCACATTATCTGCAAGCCATTTGAAATCTGGTTGATACTTAGTGAATGCCAGTCTGAGGCAGTCATTAAGATGTGAGTCAGTCATACAAGTTCTAAACTTGGATTTTATTATTTTCAAGTAGGCATGCAGCTTAAGTGCACAAGACACAATCAGGGGATACTTCACAGGTGACCAAAAGTCCAGGTTTCTAGCTCTGCCCTCCAGTTAGTAGTTCAAAAGTCTCCATTTCAACACCTGTAGTTAATGCAAACACATCCTGCATTTTAACTGACAGCTGTTCAATGTCAATACTGAGGAAAGGGTTTGATACAAAAGCAGCTACTTAACTCATGCCTTGTACCTCAACAAATCTACGGCCAAATTCTGATTTCAGTTTGTTCAATTGGGCACAGAATTGTTAGGGATGAAAAGCAGTTGTCTGTGAGGTTTTGTGACACCTTCTCAAGATTTGGGAAGTGTGTCAGCCTTGCACGTTTTATCTGAGAGCTCCACCAATCGAGCATCCTTTTGAATGCGTAGACTGCACTGATCGAAGTTTGCGGGCCTTGGGTAGACAACCCGGCCTGGCGGAGATTGGCGGAGATCTGCGCTCTGAGGAGGACCATTCTAGTTAAGGCAGTCCATCAATCTTTAGTTACTAGTTACTTTGCAGATATCGAATTAAATGTATTGTATAAATCATACATTAACCACTTTAGCCCTATTTTATAACTATCTGAAATAAATAGCTGATCTACAAGCTCACAACATGCATCACGATGCGTTGTGAGCTTGTAGATCTGCTATTTTCAAACATAATTGTACTTTTACTTTTGGTTCTTTAAGTATATTTTGATGCCAATACTTGTGTACTTTTACTCAAGTAACATTTTGAACACAGGCCTAAAAAAGTATTTCTACATTGTGGTATTGCTACTTTTACTTAAGTAAAATATCTGAGTAGTAGAGCTATGCCCTATACTATAGGGCATAGCAGTGGCGGGCATTTTCTGGTTCCAGACCCCATTAATTTTTCCCATAGAGATTTCCAAACATATTTATATCAATTAATTTAAGCCTAGAATCAAGCCATCCTGGTGAATCCTGACCATAAAACATTTGATTATGTGAAAAAATAAATTTGAATATTTAATATGATATACTAATAAATACCTTTGTTTTGCGGTTTTCAATAAAACATTTTTGACAGAATCAAACTTTTTTGTGGTCATGAATCACCAGGATCCTGGATGGCTTGATTCTAGGCTTAAATTAATTGATATAAATATGTTTGGAAATCTCTAGGCTATGGGAAAAATGAATGGGGTCTGGAACGATGGAACCAGAAAATGGCCGCCACTGCTATACCCTATATGCAGGTAATCTGCACACACACACGCACGCGCGCACGCGCGCACACACACACACACACACACACACACACACACACACACACACACACACACACACACACACACACACACACACACACACACACACACACACACACACACACTGGTACTAGCACACGCACTAGGTAAACAAACATGTTGTTGGCACGGGTTGAAGGGAGAACAGATGGGGGTTCCCAGATGATTAGCTTGATGTGCAACATTGTCAGTGGTGGAAGAAGTACTCACATTTGTTACTTAAGTAAAAGTATTCCACAATGTAGAAATATTCTGTTACAAGTAAAAGTCTGATATTCAAAATTTACTTGAGTAACATGTGAGCTTGTAGATCGGCAATTTTCAAATAGCCGAAGTATATAGGGCTG